>NC_052151.1:73714918-74034458 GCF_902713615.1 Scyliorhinus canicula
ACAGTTTGAGGCTCTTTCCCAGGGTGGAAGTGATAATTACAAGAGGGCACAAGTTCAAGGTGAGGGGGTGGGGGGGTTTATACAGAGGGCGGTGGTGGCCTGGAATGCACTGCCAATGAGGTGGTTGAGGTAGATACGTTCGCGACCTTCAAGACCTATCCGAGTAGACCAAGTAGACACATGAACAGCCAGCATATAGAAGGATACAGGCGGTTGGTCTGGATAGGACACATGATTCCCTCCATACCAGGCAGCATCCTAATAAACCGCTTCTGTACCCTCTCCAAAGCATCCACATCCTTCTGGTAGTGTGATGACCAGAATTGTACACAATAATCCAAATAAGGCCTAACTAAGGACCTGTACAGCTGCAACGACATGTCAATTTTTATATTCAATGCCCCAACCTATGAAAGCCAGAATGCCATATCCTTCTTGACCACCTTATCCATAGGCGTTGCCACTTTCAGTGATCGCTGGCTGTTAGGAGGTCTGTAGTAAACCCCCAACATTGCGACATCACCCTTCCTATTCCTGAGCTCAACTCAGATTGCCTAGTTGCCTGAACCCTCCAAGGTGTCCTCCCTCAGCACAGCTCCTTAACCAATAATGCAACTCCCCCACCCTTTTTGCATTCCCCTCTGTCTTGCCTGAAGCATCTAAATCCTGGAATGTTTAGTTGCCAAACCTGTCCCTCTTTCAACCAAGTTTCTGTAATAGCAACATCATAATTCCACGTACTAACCTAAGCTGCAAATTCATCGGTCTTGCCGGAAATACTCGTTGCATTGAAACTAATGCACTTCAGCCCACCAGCCCCACTGCGTTGACCAACCACTCCCTGCCTGCTCTTCCTCTTAATTTTACTGGCCTTAGCCTGCAGCTCCAGCGCTCTCTCAGTTATGTCTCCCGCTGACCTACTACTCTGGTTCCCACCCACCCCGCCATATAGACAGTTCAATCTGTTTCTCTGCCTTCCACTTTTCTCCTTACTAGCTCCCCGCGTTACTACCCTCTGACTTCCTGTATTGGTTCCCATCTCCCTGCCACATTAGTTTAAACCCTACCCAACAGTGCGAGAAAACAACCCCCCCAGGACATTGGTTCCAATACTGCACAGATGTAATTACATCAGAGGTGAGGAGAATTTTTTTCTCAGATGGTCTTGGATCTCTCGATCTCGAGTTTGAATATTTTTAAGATAGAACTGGATAGATTATTAATTAACAAGGGTTGACGGAGGTAGGCAGAAAAAGAGCAATGCAGCACAGAAACACGCCCTTCGGCCCTCCAAGCCTGTACCGTTCACGATACAAATCTTTGCCAAAACCCTTAGAACTTACTTGTGCCGTATCCCTCTATACCCATCCTATCCATGTGTTTGTCAAGATGCCTTTGAACACCCGTTAATGTATCTGCTTCAACAACCTCCCCTGGCAACTCATTTCAGGCACTCACCATCCTCTGCATAAAAAATTCGCCTAGCACATCTCCTCTAAACTGGTACAAAAGGTGAAGTCACATGGGATCAGAGGTGAGGTGGTAAAATGGATACAGAACTGGCTCGGTCACAGAAGGCAAAGTATATTTCCCCTCTATGTTAGACTTACCAAAATGCATTACCTCACATTTGTCTGGATTAAACTCCATTTGCCATTTCTCTGCCAAAGTCTCCAATCTATCTATGTCCTGCTGTATCTTCTGACAATCCTCAACACTACCTGCCACTCCACCGACCTTGGTGTCATCCGCAAACTTAATCAGACCGGCTACATTTTCCTCCAAATCATTTATATACACCAGAGGCCCCAGCATGATCCCTGTGGAACACCACTAGTCACAATCTTCCATTCAGAAAAACACCCTTCTACTGCGACCCTTTGCCTTCTGTGACCGAGCCAGTTCTGTATCCAGCTTGCCACCTCACTTCTGATCCCCAGTTCTGTATCCATTTTACCACCTCACCTCTGATCCCGTGTGACTTCACCTTTTGTACCAGTCTGCCATGAGACACCTTGTCAAAGGCTTTACTGAAGTCCAGGTAAACAACATCCACCACCCTCCCCTCATGAATCATCTTTGTTGCCTCCTCAAAAACCTCGATCAAGTTAGTGAGGCACAACCTCCTTTTCACAAAACTATGCTGTCCATCGCTTATAGATTTACATAGAATTTACAGTGCAGAAGGAGGCCATCTGACCCATTGTGTCTGTACTAGCCCCTGGGTAGAACTCCCCATCCAGGCCCACAGCTCCACCCCACATCCGCAACCCAACCCAACCCCTCTGGACACCAAGGGCAATTTAGCATGGCCAATCTACCCAACCTGCACATCTTTGGACTGTGGGAGGAAACCGGAGCACCCGGAGGAAACCCACGCAGACACAGGAGAACGTGCAGACTCCGCACAGACAGTAACCTAAGCCGGGAATCGAACCTGGGACCCTGGAGCTGTGAAACGACAATACAAACCACTGTGCTACCGTGCTGCCCCTGGGGTCCATTTGTTTCCAAATGGGCATAAATCCTGTCCCTGAGAATTCTCTCCAATAATTTATCTACTACCGACGTGAGGCTCACCGGCCTATAGTTCCCAGCATTATCCCTGCTACCTTTCTTAAACAGCGGTACCACATTAGCTATTCTCCAGTCCTCTGGCATCTCACCTGTGGCCAATGAGGATACAAAGATGTCAGTCAAGGCACCAGAAATTTCCCCTCTTGCTTCGCTCAGTATTCTGGGATAAATCCCATCTGGCCCAGGAGACGCATGTACCTTAATAAGGCCTAATACCCAATTGAAGTTACAATCAAATTAGCCACGATCTTATTCAATGGCAGGGCAGGCTCGAGCGGGCCTACTTCTGCTCCTAATCTATATACCCGTACGTAAGCATTACAAGATTGGCATGAATGAGATGGGTCGCAACACTGATGCACTAGGCTCAAGTATCCACTTTTTACAAGTCAATGATAGCTATTGCAAAAATGGGGACAGCCTTTCTGCTCTAACTGTTCATAATGTTCCAGAACTTCCCTTGAAACATTGGTTGGTTGCTTTTGCCAAAATCTGATGCTGATTGCTCTTGCCAAAATCTGATGCAAACAAAACTTTGGGAACCCAAAGTGCTTAGGTTGATATTGCCAAATTAAATGACTAAATTTCTTAAAACAGGAGGAAGAAATCTTCAGAAGTTTTATTCCTTCATAAAAAAGCATTTCTGTAATATCTGCCATTATTACCTAGTGAAGGCAGATTGCCATACTAATCCAACTACTGTACTGAGGTTTGTCAGGATTTACAAATAAACCTTATTCCATTGGTAACTGTGTTTAAATCTCTGTGGGCTCATCCCTCAACCCAGAAGCATCCTGCAGTCTCAGAATCATTTCATGGACTTTCCTGAAACCAACATTTGCTGCATTACTCCTTTCTGCACAATTATTGGTTAACTAGCTCCCACTTTCTGAACGTTATTTGCAAAACTCACATCTTTCAAGGTTCAAATTCTTTAACAAGCTTCTAGTCATCGCTTGACCTTTTGGTTCAACAGTCACATACTCCTGGCATCCACACCCTCAAATACTACCTCCGTCATCTTGAAGACAATTTTCTCTCATAGATACTATATAAAATTAAGGTGGTTTTGTATGGCTACATTTACAAAGAGTGTTACCTACAATACAGATTAATCATACATTGTGATCAAAAACTAAATGTCAAAACCGTAAAACAATTTATCTTTAAAAACTAACTTGCATGCACTCCAATGGCATAATAGATCAAAATAATCAGGCAATTGGCTCAAACATACTTTTTTTTAAAAAAAGTGTTAGCACCACATTTAATTTCACTGCACGGTGTACTGACCCAAGGACAGGTAATACAAAACTCGTACACATTGTACACGGTGCTTTATTGAGAGGCTGTGCTAAGAGTTGGGCATTATGACTACACCACATGGGTAATTACATCACTTCAGGTCATGACACATACATATGCATAAACACGTGTTCAAATAGCTTGGCTTACCTCCACTAGCACAACACACACAGCATGCCAAATTTTCTCCACTTAAACATTTCTAATGTCAGCTTTCAAATTCCACTTACGTTAAATCATTGTAGTTTTAATAATACAACCATTTTAAAAAACCATTAACTTTTAAGTGAAGCAGCGGAGCACAAATATTGCATTTGCTTACAATTCTCTTCCTGGAAAGGAACAGCAAGTGCTTTTTGCCTTAACTTATGCAAGTCCTCTGGACTTCTGCATCCAGTCAACTCGTCTGTACAGCTTTAAAGCTGTAGAAAACCCAGGAGCAAGTTTAATTCGATCACTGTCTAAATATAACCGTTGTAGAATAGTTGTAACAAGTGGGCGTTTCCTACTCAGAACCACTCCAACAACATTCACCCAGATTGCCAATAACGTTCTCATCACTAAAGCAAGGAGTTGAAAACTTTAAACTTAAGATACAAAAAATTGGCAAGCTACATCACCATCTTTGATACATTTTGAAATTTTGCTCTATTGTCAATATTGCTTTCTGGTGATTTGATCAAATTGTTGGATGGAGAGTTAACAATTCTGCAAAAGATATAAAGTATTGGTCTTCTGGTGGTGATGGTGGGCATGGGGGGGGGGGGGGGGGGGGGGGGGGGGGGGGGGGGGGGGGGGGGGGGGGGGGGGGGGGGGGAAGGAGAGAAAGAAAGAGTGCTGAGCAGCCACATGAAAGGTGGCACTCCCCTAGAAACTTCAACCTAGGTCCTTTTTGACTCAGAAAATCATTCGCAAAGCGAACACCACCACCCCCACCCTGGAATGTCAAAAATCTAGGAAAATGACCTCAAACTATTAAAGGGGCCGAAAAGACAAAGACCAGGAGAGGAAGATCAAATCTACAGACACAAGGAGCGAGGCAGAGCAAGACATGGCGGATCAAGCAAAATCACCAATGCAACCGCCAACCCTCTTCGCCGACCAGATAATGGATGGAGTTCCTGGCATAGCAGGCAGTGGCATAGTGGTATTGTCACTGGACTAGTAAACCAGAAACCTAGGGTATTGTTCCGGGGACCTGGATTCGAATAGCGCCACTGCAGATGGTGAAATTTGAATTCAATAGAAATCTGGAATTTAGAGTCGAATGATGATCATGAAACCATTGAATTAAAAAAAAGTTAGGGACTCATGGCAACTGAAGTCAGCGGAAACAGACATCTTGGTCCAGTCAAGCATGCTCTGGAAAGGACGGATTGTTGACTGGAAATGCAGGAGGCAACGTAGAGGGAATGAGAGAAGGTGGCCACTGGCCAGAGTGACCGGATCACCTCACTCAAAGCAGAGGTCACAAGGTTGGTGGCGACACAGGGAGCACTCAAAAGGGAAGGTGGAAGACCAGGAGGACAGGTCTCACCGCCAGAACTTTTGAATTGTTGAACTGCCGGAGGGCACAGAGGGTAGACATCCAACAGACTGTGGCACAGATGGCAAAGCTGGTCGGGGAGAAAACTTTTCCAAGCCTCTAGAGGTGCACAGGGGCTTTTCACAGTAACGTAGTTGCAGTGTTAATGTAAGCCTACTTGTGACAATAAATATTATTATTAGGTATTGTACTGAGCAAGACTTTGGATGATTTATGGAAATAGGGAACACCAGGAAGGGGCAGAGGAGTTTATGGACAAGAACTGGCTGAGAAAACAGCAACCGTAATAAGGTTATGATATGATAGTGTTTGTTTCCTAATAACTATGCGTCTGGTGGGAAGGGGCACCACGCTAGAATAGGGAAGTAAGGGGGGGCCTCAGCACAGCTCCTGAAAGGGAGGGAGCACCAGGGCTATCACAAGTGGTGGTGCAGGGTGGGGGTGGGGGAAATGCTGGTTACAACAGGTTACACAAGGGGGAGGCTGGAATAAGGAATTCAACAGTGGCAATCTTGGATGGCTCCCGAACAAAAAAGTGGTGGGGAGTATGGCAGAGCCTGCGGGACGGGGGGGGGGGGGGGGGGGGGGGGGGGAGGAGAAAACAGAAACTGCCCCACCCGCCCCCATCAGGATAGTCATCTGGAACATCAGGGGATTCAATGACCCGGGTGAAAAGAACCAGTGTCTTCGCACATCTGAAAAGCTTGAGGGCTGACAGTCTTCCTCCAAAAGACAAGCTCGAGGGAGAAGGACCAACTTAAGGGTAAGAAAGAGTTGGAAAGGACAGACATACCAAGTATGCTACAGGCCAAGGGCTAGAGGGGTGGCCATACTGTTCAATAAGAGGATGATATTTATTGTGATGAACACTGATGGACCTGGGGGAAGGGTGGTGGTGTGTGGTCAGTGGTGTCCTGGAAGAAGTGGTGCTGGTGAATATGTCCTCCCCTAACTGGGACGAGGCAGACTTTGTCAAAAAGACCATGATAAAAATCCCTGACCTAGACTCCCACCAACTCATCATGGGTAAGACTTCAACCGCGTGCAGGAACCACAGACAAACAAATCCAGCCCCACAGAGAGGAAACAAAATGGCCATAGCAAGAAAACAGAGTGCCTTTATGGAGCAAATGGGGGTTGGCGGACCCATGGATGTTCACACCCAAAGGGAGAGGGAGTTCTCCTTCCTCTCCCAGGTCCACAAAGTTTACACCTGAATTGACGTATTTCTAGTGGGTAAAAAAATCGGTGCTTCCAGGGGTGGTTGGATCAAAATACTCCACAATAGTCATCTCCGACCACGCTCCATACTAAGTGGATGAGATTGGAGACGGGTCAGGCCCAGCACCCCACATGGAGGCTGGAAACAGCCCTCCTCGCCGACAAGGCATTCTGCGAAAGAATGCTACATCGATGGGTATATATCCTGCAACCAGAATGGGGAGGCCTCACCCTCCATATCCTGGGAGGCATTGAAGGTGGTGATGGGGATAGGGTGCAGCTGGTTGACATCGTACTGGAGGTGGATGGGCGACACTCCAACCATGGAAATACTGGCGGAGAGGAAAGAAATTACAAATGGAACGTGACCTGCTCGCCATCAGGAAAGTGGTGAACCAGCTCCACCAGATATGGGGCACCTTCTCTGAGCGCGGAGACAAGGCCAGCTGTCTACTGGCCCACCAGCTGAGAAGGCAGACAGCCAGGAGGGAAATAGCACAGGTAAGGGCAGAAGCGGTAAATTAGTCGCAGTGCCACACAAAATCAATGAGGCCTTTATGGCCGACTACCGTAGAGCTGGTTATGGGTCAGGGTTTAGAGAACCCCAAAGTGTATCATGGAGTTCATCTGAACCACAACTTTTAATAGATTATGGTATGGGAGCACACGGCACACTCTACAGGTGTGGTAGAGCAGAAATGGAAAAGTATTTTTTTTAAAAGCAAAATAATGTTTATTCTATAAACTCAAGTTTACCTTTTTAAAACAGTGAACATCTCAGCAACAATTAATTCAAATACAACCCCCAAAGAATACAACACTAAGTAATTCTTTAAGCTTTCTTTTTAACATCCACAAGACTTAAAAAGAACTTTTAACAGAAGCACATCAGGTTAAAGTCACTACTGAGAGCAGTTATTAGTTTTAAATCACCAAAGGATTAATTTTCAAATTTTAGATTACCGAGAGATTGGGCGCGATTCTCCGCACTCACGACGGGGCGGAGAATAGCGGGCGGCGTAAATTTTTACGGACACGCTAGTCCGACGCACTCCCGCTATTCTCTCCCCCCCCCCAAACGCTCGCCTCCCGACACGAATCGCTGTGCGCCGTTTTTTTACAGCGAGCAGCTATTCACCCCTGGCCGATGGGCTGAATTCCAAGGCCTTTCCGGCCGTTTTTATGAACATAAAACACACCTGGTCTGACCGTTCGTAAAAACGGCAGTAAAGTCCCGAACTGGGGAACCATGACACCGATTGGCACGGCAGTACCACGGCACTCTTTCTCCCTCCGCCACCCCACTGTATCCATTCGCGGGGCGGCTGAGGGGCATACCGGCCCGCGCATGCGCGGGTTTCACGCATATGCGTGATGACGTCATCCGCGCATACGCGGGTTGGAGTTGTCCAATCCGCGCATGCGTGGCTGACGTCATCTGACGCGTCAGCCGTCGCTAACTCTGGCTAGCGGGTTTAACGAAAGTCGTTAAGCCCGCGATGCCGGAGTTCACGGCCGCACGGTACTAGCCCCGACCGGGGAGCTGAATCGGTTCCCCATCGGAGGGGCGGAGGCTGGCGTCAAACCCGCCCGTTTTTGACGCCAGCTTCCCGAGTCTTCGTGATTCGGGAGAATCGTGCCCATTAATAGTCCTTCTGGCTGTGACTGCAGCTTTCCAGCTCTGAAAACAAAAAACTAAAACACACCCTGCAGCAAACAGCCTAAAATGAAAGTAAAAAGTTGACAGACAGTCCAGCTCCACCCACTCTGACATCACTGCAGTAGTAAACACCCATTTCTTAAAAAGGTACTCGCACTGCAGATACTTATATACACACCCATTTATAAACACCCATTTCTTAAAGGTACTCTCACATGACAAGCTGTACATCTCCGAGCCCCCAGGAATTTGAAACTTCTTCAAAAGGGCTGGACATACCAGTTGTAGGGGAGGAAAAAGAGGCAGAGACGGAAGCACCACTAGAACTGGGGGGGGAAGTCATGGTGAGTATTAATGCCATGCAATGGGGGAGGCACCAGGCCAGACAGATTCCCGGTGGACTTCTACAAACGATTCACGACAACACTGGCCCTGAACCTGCGGGAGATGTTCAAAGATCACTAGAGAGATCACCCACGCTGGCACAGCCTAGACATCACTGATCTCTAAAAAAGACAAAGGCCCGGAGTGCGGATCGTACAGACCCATCTGACCCCTAAAAATGGATGCCAATGTTCTGGCGAGGCAAGCGGAGAGTTGCCTGCCAGGCGTAGTCGGGGAAGAGCAGACAGGCTGTGTCAAGGGCAGACAACTAACATCAGACACCTGCGCAACGTGATTATGACCAGGGAGCGGAAAACACCGGAAGTAATAATCTCCATAGACGCACAGTCAAGTGGAGGTATTGGAATGGTTTAGGTTTGGGCCGGGTTCACCAATGGGTGCCAACGGATGAACACTACCAGCTCGGAATACTTCTGGCTGCACAGAGGCAGGCACACCCTTTGTCCCAAGTGTTATTTTCCCTGCCAATCGAGCCACTGGCTATTGCTCTCAGATCAATGAAGGGGTGCAGAGGCATCTCTACATGCTCCTGCTCCTCTACATCTTGAACCCCCTAGCCAGCATGAAAGCAATAATGGAACTCCCTTGAGCAACAGCAAAATCTTTCCATGAACCCGTGGGAACGGGAAGCGGCTGTTCAAGCTAGCTCAAACCAAATTCCGATACCTGGGGATCCAAATCGCCCATGACTGGACACAGATGCACAAATGAAACATGTCAAGTCTAGTGGAGGTGGTGAAGAGAGACCTGCAGATGTGGGACTCGCTCCCTGGAAGGGAGAGTGCAGACGACCAAAATGAACATGCTGCCTATGTTCCTTTACCTGTTCAGATTCATCCTATTCTTCATCCCCAAGGCCCTCTTCACTAATAGACAAATTAATCATGGTGTTCGAGTGTGTGAGTGAGTGTGTGCATGTAAGGTGTGCGTGTTGTGGTTGGGGTGGGGAGAAACAGAGACCCAAGGATCTTAAAGAAGGAGGACCACTGAGGGGGCCTGACCCTCCTATTATACCACTGGGCAGCCACTGCAGAAAAGTAGTACGAGGATGTGTCAAGGAGCCGGGAGCGGAATACATTAAACTGGGAGAGAGTTCCTGCTTGGGTACATCCCCCTTCAGCACTGGCTACAGCCCCATTCCCATCCCCTCAGCCAGATACCCAAGAAGCCCAGTGGCAGTGGCCATATGGAGAACGTGGAACCAACTGAGACACCACTTCAGGCTGACCACAATGTCCACCAGAACCTTAAATTTCCACCCCCCCCCCCCCCCCCCCCCCCCCCCCCGACTATGAAAACCTCCTTTAAAATATGGATACAGGACAAAAGGGGTACTGAGGGTAGGGGACTTGTATGTGGACGGCAAAATAGCGACCCTGGAGAACTCGGACCAGCTCCCGAAAGGGAACAAGCTATAGTATATGCAAATAAGGAGCTTCTTCCAAAAAAGGAGACAGTAGCGTTCCCCCAGGTTCCAGGACATTCCTTACTGGACAGACTTCTGACCACAGGCGAGCGAAGGAGCAGTAACTGCGTGGACAAGTACGGATGACTACTGGAGGAAGTACAGTCACCAACAGACAAGACATGGGAGAAGGAGCTGGGCATGGAAATAGGGGGAGGACTCTGGGTCAAACTTCACCTCCACATGCTCAGTGCTGAGTCTAACGCAGCTAAAGGTGATGCACCGGATGCACTTAACAGAACACGGATGAGCAGGTTCGTCCCGGAGGTAGAGGACAAATGTGAATAGTGCCAAAGAGAAGGGCAGACACCCTAGCCACACCCACATGTTCTTGTCCTGTCCCCAACTTGTCAGGTATCGTACAGCCTCTTTTGAAGCCATGTCTAAGGTTGTGGGGTGAGGGTGGGACCATGCCCACTGGTGGCAGTCTTCAGGGTATCGGAGACACCCAAAAAACCTTTTACAGGGAGTAGGGCAGACACCCTAGCCTTTGCCTCTGTTAAATCGCCCGAAGACTCCTGCACGGCTGGAGATCAGCAGACTGGCTTATCCAACTTGGCAAAGTTTCCTAAATTGGAAAAAATAAAATTCAATATTCAGGGATTGGAGTAAGGCTTCCACAACACGTGGAAGCCATTCACCAGCCTGTCCGTGACCAGCAATCAATAAATGAGGTGGGGGTGGGGAAGAGAAAGAGAAGAGGGAGGACAGACCGAATCAGACAACGGAGGAAGAAAGGAAAGGGGGTGGGCAAGGCACACCAAGGGGAATACAGAGCAAGCATAGGGAACATAGGGGGCTCGACCACAGCTGCAAGCCAAGCATGCCCGGCTGAAGCCAAACACATCCGCTGGTATGTTCTGGTACCAGGTGACAGCAGGCACATAAGTAAAACAGTACAGCTGTGGCAACCAATCTACAGATGGGGGGGGGGGCGAGGCTCAAAGAGAGGGGACCCCTATACCTGTGTTTGCCTGCACTTCATTATGTTTACCCATTTTATGGACTCCGGTTTTCCTTTTCCCCGATATATACTTTCCTCGTGTTTTGTATATTGTGCTATTCATGGCACATGCTATTGTAAATAATACAATAAATACTTTAAAAAATGTATTGGGCATCCTTGATCAAGGAAAGATAATCGCAAAACTGAAATAGCAACTGAATGCAAATACACAAAGATCAGCAAAGTTTCAAATTTGGCGGGGGGTGGGGGGGGGGGGGGGGGTTAAAGCCAATTTCTGCAGATGCTGGAATCTGAAACAAAAATTTTAAATGCTGGACAATCTCAGCAGGTGACAGCATCTGTGGAGAGAAGGGAGCTAATGTTGTGTGTCGGACGACTGTGAAAGCTGATTTAAGAGTCATCCAGACTTAAAATGTTAGCTCCCTTCTCTCTCCACAGATGCAGTCAGACCTGCTGATATTGCCCAGTATTTCTGTTTTTATGAGAGGTTAACTTTAGCAAAGTTTGAAATCACATCAGGTCAGAAGAAAAACAGAGGTGCATAAATAAGTTTTTATACTAGCCATATACTCTGTACGAACACCCGAGTGCAAGTTATCTGTGAAGGTATTTCAGGTGTGGGCCCTTTGTCAGTTGCAAGGTGTGAGAATAAACTGAGTTTGGCTTCAAAGGAAAGGTGTTTCAGAGCCAAATGTTTTCTTCCACCTATAACATTAATACTCTGAACAAGTTTTTTTTTTTTTTTAAATAATTTTTATTGAAAGAGTTTTTCCATACAAACATTTACCCCCACTAATTTTTAAATTATTTACAACACAATCCCTCTAGGCAAATGTCCCTCCCTCGCCCCCCCTCTCGCGCGCACCAGTCCTCCCCCCCCCCCCCCCAGGCAACCTTAACAAACAAGGCAGCCTACAGTTTCAGACATGAGCAGCGAGCAGACTTGCCCGCGTTACAGTCGTGCATGTCCCCCCCCGACCCTTGCTGCCCCCCCCCCCCTCCCCCCCTCCCTCCCCCCCCCCCTCCCTCCCTCCCCCCCCTCCCCCCCCCCCCCCCCCCCCGGGTTGCTGCTGCCAAGACCCCGAACGTCTATCTCTGATCTAAAAAGTCAAGGAAAGGTTGCCACCGCCTGGAGAATCCCTGTACCGACCCTCTCAGGGCAAATTTGATCCTTTCTAGCTGAATATAGCTAGCCATATCGTTAATCCAAGTTTCAACGCTTGGAGGCCTCGCGTCCTTCCATTGAATTAATATCCTTCGTCGAGCCACTAGGGATGCAAAGGCCAGTATTCCGGCCTCCCTAGCCTCCTGTACCCCCGGTTCTACCCCGACCCCAAAGATCGCAAGCCCCCATCCTGGTTTGACCCTGGACCCCACCACCTTCGACACCGTCCTTGCCACCCCCTTCCAGAACCCTTCCAGCACCGGACATGCCCAGAACATATGCACATGGTTCGCTGGGCTTCCCAGACATCTGACACACCTGTCCTCACCCCCAAAGAACCGGCTCATCCTTGTCCCCGTCATGTGAGCTCTATGCAGCACCTTAAATTGAATGAGGCTCAGCCTCGCACACGAGGATGAAGAATTGACCTTCTCCAGTGCATCCGCCCACGTCCCGTCTTCTATCTGCTCTCCCAGCTCCCCTTCCCACTTGGCTTTCAGCTCCTCCCCTGATGCTTCTTCCGCCTCCTGCATTATCTTGTAGATGTCTGATATCTTCCCCCCTCCGACCCAGACCCCCGAGAGCACCCTATCACTCGCCCCCTTACTGGGGAGCAGGGGGAACCCCTCCACCTGCCGTCTAGCAAATGCCTTCACTTGTAAATATCTGAACATGTTTCCCGGGGGGAGCTCAAACTTCTCCTCCAGCCCTCCCAGGCTCGCAAACCTCCCCTCTATAAACAGGTCCTTCAGCTGCCGTATGCCCACCCTGTACCAGCTCTGAAATCCCCCGTCGATGTTCCCCGGGATGAATCTATGGTTCCCTCTTATTGGCGCCGCCAACAGACCTCCCATTTCCCCCCTATGTCGCCTCCACTGCCCCCATATCTTGAGGGTGGCCGCCACCACCGGGCTCGTGGTGTACCTCGTGGGGGGGAGCGGCCATGGTGCCGTTACTAGGGCCCCCAGGCTTGTGTTGCCACAGGACGCCCTCTCCATTCGTTTCCAAGCTGCCCCCTCCCCTTCCATCATCCACTTGCGCACCATTGACACATTTGCCGCCCAGTAGTACCCCGAAAGATTGGGTAGTGCCAGCCCTCCACTGTCCCTACTCCGCTCCAAAAAGACCCTCCTCACCCTTGGGGTGCCATGCGCCCACACGTAGCTCATGATGCTACTCGTCACCTTTTTGAAGAAGGCCCTAGGGAGGAAGATGGGCAAGCACTGAAATAAAAACAAGAACCTTGGGAGGACCG
Source organism: Scyliorhinus canicula (assembly GCF_902713615.1). Classification (NCBI taxonomy): domain Eukaryota; kingdom Metazoa; phylum Chordata; class Chondrichthyes; order Carcharhiniformes; family Scyliorhinidae; genus Scyliorhinus; species Scyliorhinus canicula. The sequence goes on from NC_052151.1 coordinate 73,728,485, forward strand.
TCATTTTGATTGACTGCACCCTCCCCGCCAGCGACAACGGTACCATGTCCCACCTCTTAAATTCCTCCTCCATCTGTTCCACCAGCCTGGAAAAGTTCAACTTGTGGAGGGTCCCCCAGTTCCTTGCCACCTGCACCCCTAAGTACCTAAAGCTCTTTCCTGCTCGCTTGAAGGGGAGTCTCCCAATACCCTCTCCCTGGTCCCCCGGGTGTATCACAAAAACCTCGTTTTTGCCCAAATTTAGTTTGTACCCCGAAAAGTCCCCAAACTCTGCTAATAGTTCCATTATCTCCGGCATTCCCCCTTCTGGGTCTGCCACGTACAGCAGTAGATCATCCGCATACAGCGATACTCGATGTTCCTCCCCTCCCCTAGTCAGTCCTCTCCACCCCCCTGAACCCCTCAGTGCCATCGCCAACGGTTCAATCGCCAGTGCGAAAAGTAGGGGGGATAGGGGACATCCCTGCCTGGTCCCTCGGTGGAGCCCGAAATACTCCGACCTCCTCCCGTTTGTCACTACACTCGCCGTCGGGGCCGAGTAGAGCAGCTTCACCCACTTAATAAAGCCTTCCCCAAACCCAAACCGTTCCAACGTCTCCCACAGGTACTCCCACTCCACCCTATCGAATGCCTTCTCCGCGTCCAGCGCTACCACTATCTCAGCCTCCCCCTCCACTGCCGGCATCATAATTACATTCAGCAATCTCCGCACGTTCGTGTTGAGCTGCCGCCCCTTCACGAACCCCGTCTGGTCCTCATGGATTACCCCTGGCACACAATCCTCTATTCTAGCTGCCAGGATCTTTGCCAGCAACTTGGCATCCACGTTCAGAAGCGAGATAGGCCTGTAGGACCCGCACTGCACGGGGTCTTTATCCCGCTTCAATATCAGGGAGATCAGAGCCTGCGACATTGTCGGGGGCAGAACCCCCCCCTCTCGCGCCTCATTAAAGGCTCGTACCAGTACCGGTCCCACCAAGTCCACATTTTTCTTATAGAATTCCACCGGGAACCCATCGGGCCCCGGCGCCTTCCCCGCCTGCATCTGACCTATTCCCTTGACTAGCTCCTCTAGCCCTATTGGCGCCCCCAGCCCTTCTACCAGCCCCTCCTGGACCCTTGGGAACCTCAATTTGTTTAGGAAGTCCTCCATTCCCCCTCTCCTCGTCGGCGGCTCAGACCGATACAACTCCTTGTAAAAATCCCTGAAGACCCCGTTCACTTCTTGCCCCTTCTGCACTACCTTCCCGCCCCTCTCCTTCACTCCCCCAATCTCCCTAGCCGCATCTCGTTTGCGAAGCTGGTGTGCCAGCATCCTGCTCGCCTTTTCCCCATACTCATAAACCGCGCCCTGTGCCCTTCTCCACTGCGTCTCTGCCTTCCTGGTGGTCAGCAGGTCGAACTTGACCTGCAGGCTGCGCCGTTCTCCCAGCAGCCCCTCCTCTGGTGCCTCCGCATATCTCCTATCCACTTCCAATAGCTCCCCCACCAGCCTCTCCCTCTCCTGCCTCTCCTTTCTTTCTCTGTGCGCCCTTATGGAGATCAGCTCTCCCCTGATCACTGCCTTCAGGGCCTCCCAGACCATCCCCACCTGCACCTCACCCGTGTCATTCAAGTCCAGATAGCTCTCAATGCTCTTCCGGACCCTTTTACACACCTCGTCGTCCGCTAACAGCCCCACATCCAGCCGCCACAGCGGGCGCTGGTCCCGCGCCTCCCCCATTTCCACATCCACCCAATGTGGTGCATGATCAGAGATCGCAATGGCCGAGTACTCAGCTTCCCGTACCCTCGGGATCAGCCCCCTGCTCAACACGAAGAAATCGATTCTGGAGTACACTCTATGGACGTGGGAGAAAAAGGAATACTCCCTCGCCCTCGGCCTACCAAACCTCCATGGGTCTACTCCTCCCATCTGCTCCATGTACCCCCTCAGCACTTCTGCCGCTGCCGGCCTCCTATTGGTCCTTGAGCTCGATCTGTCTAGCCCGGGGTCCAGCACTGTGTTAAAGTCCCCCCCCATGATCAAGCCCCCTGCCTCCAGTCCCGGAATGAGGCCCAATAGGCGCCTCATAAAACCCGCGTCATCCCAGTTCGGGGCATATACGTTGACCATCACCACTTTCTCCCCCTGCAGCTTACCCTTCACCATCACATACCTACCCTCCTTATCCGCCACCACCTCCTCCGCCACGAACGACACCCTCTTTCCCACCAGAATCGCCACCCCCCGGTTCTTTGCGTCCAATCCAGAGTGGAACACCTGTCCCACCCACCCCCTTCTCAGGCGAACCTGGTCCACTACCTTCAAATGGGTCTCCTGTAACATTGCTACATCAGCCTTCAGTCCCTTCAGGTGTGAGAATACCCTTGATCTCTTGACCGGCCCATTCAACCCCCTCACGTTCCAAGTGATCAGCCGGGTCGCGGGACGACCCGCCCCCCTCCCCTGCCGATTAGCCATGTCCTGTTCCCTGCTCGCCCCGGGTCGACCCTCCCCTTCTGACCCGCTCCCCATGGCGATGTCCCCCTCCCCCCACCTCTCCAGTCCTCCACTTCTCGTTTCTGGTCTTTTCAGCAGCAACCCGGTGTCCCTCCCTAACCCCCCTCCCCCCCCAGGCTAGGACCCCTCCTAGCCGCGATGTACCCTCCATTGTACTCCCGTAAGTCAGCTGGTTCACGCTGACCCGGCTGCTCCTGCCACACTCCGACTCCCCCCGGCTCGGGGGGGGGGGGCCTCCCCCCCCTTGCCACTCCTCCCTGGCCCCGCTCCAGCGCGGGAAAAGTCGCCATTGCTAGCCACGCCCCGCACTCCTCCCCTCCCCCCTCCTCTGCCCCGCGCGCGGGAAAACAGAGGAAAGCCCGCGCTTTCGCCCTGCCACACCCCACCCCGCCATCTTCAGTTCCACCCCCGTCCCCGTCCATGCCTGTAAAGAACCCCCCCTAGGAGCCCATATCCCCGATCTGCTCTCCCCCCCCGTCCCGCCTCCCCAACTTAACATTATAAATAACAGATAAATAACAAATAACAATGTACTTAACAGTCGCCCTCTACCAAACAGCATAAATAACCATAAATAACCATGAATAACCACAATAACAATAACTAAGGGAAGTTGGCAAAGGGGGAAAAAACATCAGAAGAAAAACCACAGCAAGAGTTCAAAATCCAAACAAAGAATTCAGCTGAAAGTACCCGAGCGGCCAAGGCCGCCAAGTATCCCCTGGGTCTAATTCGAGTCCAGTTTCTCTTCCTGTACAAAGGCCCACGCCTCCTCTGGGGACTCAAAATAGTGGTGTTGGTTCCTGTAGGTGACCCACAAGCGCGCTGGCTGCAGCATTCCGAACCTGATCCGTTTTTCATGTAGCACCGCCTTCGTCCGGTTGTACCGGGCCCGCCGCTTTGCCACCTCCGCACTCCAGTCCTGGTAGACCCTCACTGTCGAATTCTCCCACTTGCTGCTCCTTTCCCTCTTGGCCCACTCCAGCACTCTTTCACGGTCGCTGAGTCGCTGGAACCGCACCAGCACCGCCCTCGGGGGCTCATTTGCTCTTGGCCTCCTAGCCATGACCCTGTAGGCCTCTTCCAGCTCCAGGGGCGAAGGAACGGCCCCTGCCCCCATCAGGGAGCTCAGCATTTCTGCTACATATCCCGGGAGGTCTGACCCCTCCAGGCCTTCTGCCAGGCCCAAGATCCTCAGGTTCTTCCGCCTCATTCGGGTATCCAGCTCCTCAAAACGGCTCTGCCATTTCAGGTGGAGTGCCTCGTGCACCTCTACCTTTCCCACGAGGACCGTGGCCTCCTCCTCCCTCGCAGTCATCTCCTGTTGCAGCTCCCGAATCGACGCCTCTTGGGTCGCCTGGGCTCCCATCAGCCTGGTGGTCGTCGCATTCATTGACTCCAAGAGCTCCATTTTCAGCTCCGTAAAGAAGCGCAGGAGAGCGGCCTGCTGCTCCTCCGCCCATTTCCTCCATTCCTCGGGTGCACCACCGGCCGCCATTTTGGTCTTCTTCCCCCGCTTTTTTTTGGGAGCTGCTGTTGCTCTTTTTACCACCCCACTCCGGGTACCGACCATAAAGTTGGTCTGGTTCTCTTCAGGGAGCCTTCCCCCACCGGGATTTGTCCTTACAGCGCCGTTGGGGCCCTCCAATCGGCCCGAAAACACCTTTGTAGCAGGAGCAGCCAAACGTGCGACTTAGCTGGTCATAGCCGCAACCGGAAGTCTACTCTGAACAAGTTAACGATAGATTTGTGCTGAGGCTCAAATCAAAAGCATCTGAAAATTACAAATTACTTAAATTCAGCAACGGCCATACAGACAAATGAAATTTCCCTTCAATGCAAGCATGAGATATTTCAATTTTAGGGATTGACAGATGACTGCTCAATTTGTATACCAAATGTTGCTAATTTGCAACAGTGTCATTTTTGCTTTTAATAAAAACGATTAGTCATTTATAGTCTTCACAACTGGAAACTTGGACTAAAGGTATCCACGTCAATATTGGTGAACAACTTACAGGACAAGGTTGTTTTGCTGGATCCCTAGACAATGCTGCATTAACAGGCAGTATGCATAGATTTCAGTTCATTGGGATTATTCATTTATCGGAGTAAACCTTTGGCCCTGAAATAATTGCTGGTCAACACTCTCATATCATAGCAGACAACTATTTGAACTATTTAGACTACATTAGAAAACAGTTTTTAAAAAGTCAAAGATCAAAGTACAAGTTTAATTTATCAAATTGTTACCATATTCCTACTGTCTAAAACTTGAATGCAGTCATTGAGAGCGCCTGTAAATGATCTCAAAATTCCAAGGTTCATAGTTTTGCTGTTGAGTTATAAAAAAAACACCAACAGCTTCTAATAATGAAACCTCCGCATGGATTTAAAGTTGCCTCATCCACTGACTGGCAGAAGGGAGAAAGGAAGTGTAAAGCTCAAGTCCGCACACAGTGCCAACATTCTGATCACTTCAGAAACCTCTTGGACAATAGTTCATGCTGGACATTTAGACAGCTATTTGTTCTTAAAAAGATCAAGGGTTATGGGCAACGTTATAAAAGACATTTATTGTCCACTTCCAACATCCCTGAGAATGTGGCGGCGGGCGTTCTCCTTCCACTGAAGCAAGCAAATGCAGTCACTTTCACCTTATGAGAGGAATCCCATAACATTGGCCAAGCGACAATGAATAAAAACCAGCAGTGTGCAAGACTTAGGAAGTGTTCCCACAATATTGCCGCTCTTTTTCCTCTTTGGTGTACAGGTCACAGGAGAAAAAAGTCATGGCAACATTGGCACGTTTCTCACAGTACTGTAGTAGGAGGTGAACGATAAGTGACAAGGGCACTGATCAAGCAAACTGCATGTGGAATGTCACTGAGCTACATACTGAGGATTAGGCTGCAATCAAATCAAACCACTTGAGTATTCAATCACACTTGGGACAAGGTGGCGGCTCTGGAAATAGTGGATGCATTGGTGGTCATCTTCTGGGACTCTATAGACTCTGGAACTGTCCCTGCAGATTGGAGGGTAGCTCACGTCACTCCGATATTCAAAAAGGGAGGTAGAAAGAAAGCAAGGAATTATAGACCAGTTAGCCCAACAAAGGTAGTGGGGAAAATGCTTGAATCCATTATCAAGGACTTTATAGGAGAACATTTAGAAAGCAGTGGCAGGATCAGTCAGAGTCAGCATGGATTGATGAAGGGAAAATCATGTTTGACAAATCTGCTGGAATTCTTTGAAGAGGTAACCAGTACAGTTGACAAGGGAGACCCAGTCGATGTGGTATATTTGGACTTTCAGAAGGCGCTTGATAAAGTCTTGCATTAGAGATTATTGTGCAAAATTAAACCGCATGGGATTGGGAAAAATGCACTGAGGTGGATAAAGAAAACTGGTTGGCAGAGAGGAAACAAAGAGTAGGGATTAATGGGTCCTTTTCAAATTGGCAGGCAGTAACCAGTGGTGTGCTACAGGGATTGGTGCTGGGACCCCAGCTATTCACAATATATATTAATGATTTGGACGAGGGAACAAAATGTAATAACTCAAAGTTTGCAGATGATACCAAGTTAGGTGGGAGGGTGAATTGTGACGAGGATGCAGGGATCCTACAGCCTGATCTGGACAGGTTGGGTGAGTGGGCAAATCAATGGCAGATGCAGTATAATTTGGAGAAGTGAGAGGTTATTCATTTTGGAAGCAAAAACAGGAAGGCAGATGGTTGAATGGTTGTAAATTTATGGGGGGAGTGTGCAGCGGGATCTGGGTATCCTTGTGCACCATTCGCTGAAGGTAAGAATGCAGGTGCAGCAGGCGGTAAAGAAGGCTAATGGTATGTTGGTTTTCATTGCCAGAGGTTGAGTGTAGAATCAGGGATGTGTTGCTGCAATTGTACAGGGCCTTGGTGAGGCCACACCTGGAGTATGGTGTGCAGTTTTGGTCTCCTTCTCTGAGGAAGGATGTTCATGCTCTCGAGGGAGTGCAGCGCAGGTTTACCAGACTGATTCCATGGATGGCGGGACTGTCCTATGAGGTGGAGATTATTCCAGCTGGAGTTCAGGAAGAATGAGGGGTGATCTCAGAGACTTATAAAATAACATGACTAGACAGGGTAGATGCAGGGAAGATGTTACCAATGATGGGTTTGTCCAGAACCAGGGGTCACAGCCTGAGGATTCAGGGTAAGCCATTTCAGACAGATATAAAAGGAGACATTTCTTCGCACAAAGAGTGGTGAGCATGTGGAATTCATTACCTCGGGATGTAGTTGATGCTAAAACTTTGAATATATTCAAGAGGTGGCTAGATACAGCACTTGGGACCAAAGGCTATGGGGAGAAAGCAGGATTAGGCTATTGAGTTGGATGATCAGCCATGATCGTGATGAATGGCGGAGCAGGCTCGAAGGACCAAAAGGCCTCCTCCTACTCCAATCTTCTATGTATCTATGTAAGCCTTGAAAGTGGTTAAGGGGCTTTGAAGGATTATGTGGTGAGCTAAACAATATCCTGCCCTGCTCTTACAAAATTTGTATTGATTTAGTCAATAGTGATCCTGATCGTCAAAGTAGAACAAGGCCAGCAACGCGGGTTCAATTCCCATACAGGGTGAGGTTATTCATGAAGGTTCGCCTTCTCAACCTTGTCCCTTGCCTGAGATGTGGTGATCCTTAGGCTAATTTACCACCATTCAGCTCTCCCCCTCAAAAAAGGGGAAAGTATCTGGGACTATGACAAATTTTAGTCAAAGACTAAACATCTGGTGTTGTGATTCAGCAATGCTAACCACTGTGCCATCAGCTTTGTCCAGCTAAAATGCTGACAAGTGTTAATTTGCAGCATTTATATGGTGGAAGTGTTGCCTACCGCCTGCCAACCCCAAGTCTCAGTGTTCATAGAATCCCTACAGTGAAGGAGGCCATTCAGCCCATCAGGTCTGCATCTGTCCTCTGGAAGAGCACCCCACCTGGGCCCACACCCCACCTAACCAGGGGCAATTTAGCACAGCCTATCCACCTAACCTGCACTTCATTGGAGCGCGGAAGGAAATCAGAAAACCCAGAGGAAATGTACATAAGACATGGGATAAGGTGCAGACTCCACACAGTCTCCCAAGATCAGAATTGAACCTGGGTCTCTGGTGTTGTGATTCAGCAATGCTAATCACTGTGCCACCAGCTTTGTCCAGGTCTTGCTGCAGGCTAGCCCAAACAGCTCGAGTTCTGAATGGAGCTGGAAACTGGAATTGACAGTGACCAAATTACTGATGACACCATTCAAATGAGGTCAGGTCAGGTCAGATGAGGACACTTCCCCAAGGAAATCCTGCACATCATCTTGGGACAGTAATGACTGATCAAGGCATCAACAGTTGCCTCTGCATCCACCAGTTTTGGCAGGGCTCCTTGAATCTATTTGGTCAATTGTGATGGCTTTAGAAATCATGCTGAAATCAAACCCTTGAGAACTCAAGAAGTTAAATGTGATTAGTTGCATGTTAAAAAATTAAAACATTATTGCACAGATGAGATCAATCATTTTTGTAAAAATAGACAATTAAAAATTTACAACCTTTATTTCCAGTTTAAATAATTTCCAATTCAGGGAGTCCAATATGGTGACCAAACAGTTTTGCAATACAAAACTAAACAATTGGAGAAACTCAACTCAATTGTCTTATTAGTGGTAGTTTGGGCAGATTAGAGGATTATCCAGAATTTCAGTCATGTTCAAAAGGAGTGTCCTTTCAGAATCTACCAGTGTTGGAAGAACAATTTGGGCTTCCGGCAAGAACATTTGGCAATGTAACTTCAATGCTCCTTTCTACTCATTATTTCCTCCACAGCAGGAGCAACTCTTACATGCTTTACAGAAGAAAAACCAAACTGTCCACTTTTTAAAAAATTGCTCCAAAAAGTGTTTTCCCAAAGACTTTTCATCCACTGTGGTTTTCCACTGACACCTGGGTAGGGATAGGTTTCGTTGACACCAAATCTGAATCGTGCATGCGACACGCAAGCACAACAGGCAGGGCCGGAAGGGGCCATGTTTCCTTGTTACATCCAAAATCAATTGCTGATCGCGATATTACACTGGCTGGCCACTTAGGGATGAGGGAGGGTGCCCAATTAAGAATGTGGGAATCAGGAAGTCTCAGAACACACCACTGTCCGTGTATCTCAAGGCGGGAGAGAAGATCTGAAGCCCTATATCTAAGGGACAGGTGTGCAAAGCGATGGGAAGGTTTGCAAGCCTCACGCGTGTTTTCTGGGGTGGGGAACAGCATAGTATGTTGCTCGAGGCAAATATCCAATGGAGCTCTGCACTTACCTCCAGGAGAAACATGGTCACAATAAGGAGAGATCTGCCACTGATGGGTGGGGTGCTTAATCAGGCAATCCTCACCAGCATGAGCTGCGAGTCTGGAGCGCGAGGGAGATCATCAGGTCATAGGAAGGCAAGAACCGAGTGTGTTAAAGCATGACAGGCCGAGAGCGAAAGAATATACGCTTCTCATCCCTCATAAGTGATGCACCAATCACTAAATTACTATAATGCCACTGATACCAATTGTACTGGGCAGCATTTCTTGAAAATTGACTGCGATATGACTAATCCTTCTGACAAATTGTTTTCCGCCCTCAAACGGGTCTTTCTCCCTCAAATGGGTCATCCACCAGGGCCAATCAGGAGGTAGACGACACACCATTGACATCAGAGTTGGCACCAATGGCAGGTGCACCCACTGCACACTCACTCTCCACAGCAATGTAGATTCTGGTACTTTGGTGGGCAATAATACATCAGTTCAGTCGGTAGTGCACAGCGGTGGGGGCACACGTCTACTTGAGCAGATTGTGGAGAGTGTTCATCCGCTGGAGGAGTGCTGGAGACAAGGACCATGCTGAGTCTGAAGCAGATAATTAGCCAATCAGGCAGATGATGCCGATGTCTAGCAGCATGCACAGGAAGATCTTGTGGAGATCCCAAAGGGTCTGTGTGCCATAGTCTGTCGTGCAGCAGTCCTTGTGGAGCATGAACACTGCAGCCACCCTGAGCTCAGAGGACCTGTAAAACCTCACACAGATACTAACCCTCACAGCCAGCGAGAGAGAAGGCTCTGGCACCCACTCTCACATAGGTGCCCATCCTTCTTTGGCAAGCAGGGAGGTCAGGACACACCTCACAACGGCACTCAAGGTGGCTGTCATCTCCAGAGCCACCTCTTTTGGAACCCCAGTCGAGGGCAGCAGCTTCTCCCCCGCTCTGCTACTCACCATGCCATCCTCAGAATCAGTGGTGACTGAGGAATGCGCAGTGGATTAGTCACATTAAATTGTCCAAAAAAAAAGGAGAGGTCACCTGTAGAATCTGGGTCCTGCGGTCACAAACTCTGAACATTCATGGTGTGAGATCCCTTTCTGTTGACAAAGGCACCCAGCTGGCTATTTGGTGGCCACATGGCTGCCATTAATGGCACTCTGGATGTGGGGGAATCCAGCAATTGCAGTAAACCCTCTGTCCTGCTCAGCCTGGCTGACTTGGATCTGTCTGGAAATGTATAAAGCGTCAGTTGTGTGCAGCTGACTGAGATTCTGCAAACATCTGATTACCAGAGACGCAAATGAAGCTGACCCACGACAGAGGGATGCAAATCTCCGATGTCAAAGGACAGAAATGTCCGGAGAACTCCAGGCTATGCTGAACCCTCCAAAAACAAATGCAGAGCAGGTGCTCCAAATCCTCATTTAACAACTCAGTGTGCCTTTGCTCCAGTCCTTGAATGAGGAAACTGCATTCGCTGGACTGGGAAATCTCCAAAATCTATATCATTCTTTTTTTTTTCTCAAATAAATTTAGAGTACCCAATTATTTTTTCCAATTAAGGGGCAAATTTTAGAGTGGCCAATCTACCTACCCTGCACATCTTTGGGTTGTGGGGGTGAAACCCACGCAGGCACAGGGAATCTATAGCATTCTAACAGGACTAGACAGAGTAGATGCAAGAAAGATGTTCCCGATAGTGGGCGTGTCCAGAACCAGGAGTAGACCAGCTGCACGCAACTGACATTTTACACTTTTCCGGACAGATCCAAGTCAGCCAGGCTGAGCGGACAAGAGGGTTCACTGCAGTTGCTGGATTCCCCCACATCCAGAGTGCCATTTAAGGCACTTAAGGTTCATTGCCTGCTGTATTGAACATCTTGGGTTGACAATGATGAGACTCCAGGAACTAATGAAATGGTAATAATTATGAAGAACTATATGCAAATATAATTGCTGTAAGCAAGGAGTCCTTGGATTCTCCAAGCAAAGTACTTAAAATACAGAAAATGCAACAAGAGAATGCGATCATTTTCTGATGAAGCCAGCTTTCTAATGAAATGGTAATAATTACAGAGAATGGGAAAAGATTTCACAATAGTATTCAGAGGGTTTTTTTTAAAAGTGGATTTGATTTTTGATTGTAAATACATGTACAGAAAACAAACCACAGAATAAATTAAGTTCAACAATATACCGTAAATACTTACAGCACAGTATTCTCCAATCATGCCACGGATCTGAAGCAACAGTCATGCATAAACTGGTATTCGGCAAAAATCTGATCTGATTAGCTTTAGTGTAAATTTTATTTAACAGATATAATAGATGACCCTCAGCATGTATGTAGGTTACAGAGATTACTCAAGTGCCTGCATCTCTCAGTTTGTAGAAATAATCTAGTTTGCAAAATTAATGATTTGGAACAGAAAGGGAAGTCAAGGCTTTCTTTAAAACTTTATTTTCTTGCTCTCCTGCCTGCAACTCTAGTGATGGCATGGAAGTCGACTATTCTCTTGCCCCTCCCCTTTGAGCAAAGCCAGCAGGTTGCTAGTTTTCAGAGCTCCACCAATATTTTAAAATTCTACTTTATTTATTGTTATCCTTCATAATTGCTTTCATTCTGACCATCACAATCTTCTGTAACAAACTTAAGCACTTATGCGTTTAACTCAGCAAGATTTCCCAAAGACCTCAAATCAGGTTCCCCCCTCAACCTCCGTCTTTCCAACGAAAACAATCCTAATCTACTCAACCTTTCTTCATAGCTAGCACCCTCCATACCAGGCAACGGCAGATAGCGAGGAGAACTGTCAGAGAATACAGCAAAATATAGATAGATTGGAGAGTTGGGCAGAGAAATGGCAGATGGAGTTCAATCGAGGCAAATGCGAGGCGATGCATTTTGGAAGATCTAATTCAAGAGTGGACTATACAGTCAATGGGAGAGTCCTGGGGAAAATTGATGTACCGAGATCTCTGGGATTTCAGGTCCATTGTACCCTGAAGGTGGCAACGCAGGTCGATAGAGTGGTCTAGAAGACATACAGCATGCTTGCCATCATTGGACGGGGTATTGAGTACAAGAGTAGGCAGGTCATGTTACAGTTGTATATTACTTTGGTCAGGCCACATTTGGAATACTGCGTACAGTTCTGGTCGTCATATTACCAGAAGGATGTGGATGCTTTAGAGAGGGTGCAGAGGAGGTTCACCAGGATGTTGCCTGGTATGGAGGGTGCTAGCTATGAAGGTTGAGTAGATTAGGATTGTTTTCATTGGAAAGACAGAGGTTTGGGGGGGTGGGGGGGCACACCCTGATTGTGGTCTACAAAATTATGAGAGGTATGGACAGGGTGGATAGCAACAAGCTTTTTCCAAGAGTGGGGGTGTCAATTACAAGGGGTCACGATTTCAAGGTGAGAGTGGGAAAGTTTAAGGGAGATGTGCGTGGAGAGTTTTTTTACGCAGAGGGTGGTGGGTGCCTGGAACACTTTGCCAGTGGAGGTGGTAGAGACAGGCACGATAGCATCATTTACGATGCATCTGGACAGATATATGAACGGGCGGGGAACAGAGGGAAGTAGATCCTTGGAAAATAGGAGACAGGTTTAGATAAAGGATCTGGATCGGTGCAGGCTGGGAGGGCCGAAGGGCCTGTTCCTGTGCTGTAATTTTCTTTGTTCTTTGTTCAAAGCTGCTGGAGCAAGGTTTGGTTTGGGGTGTCAAGTTGTGGGTAACGTTCAAGGGCAAGGATCACTTATTTTCAGACACCGGTAAAGGTGACTGACTTTGTCAGACCATGGGCTGGGGAAGGGATAGGGTTGGGACATGTTGTATGTTTCATGATTTGTCAGGTGTACATTTAATTGCATCTGTAATAGGTTATTGATTTTTGTTTGTATGTCTGATGTTGTTTACATGCACTTCCTCATGCTGATGGGTTGCTGGTTTCTCCTAATTTGGTAGGATGGGGATATGGGTAGGTTTGGGGAGATGAGACAATGATTGAATTCTGGGAGTACAGGGTGGTAGGTGGGTTGGAGGGGAATGGACGGAATAAATAGAGTTGAGGGATGGGAGGTTCTTCATTTAGGTATCCAGGTAGGAGGCACCATACTTGCAAAAATACACTACGGAAGCTGTGTGTATGCGCGCGCATGCGTGCGTGAAGAGAGAGGCGGATATGGGTGCTTTTTGGATGGGTTACTGTTCCCAGAGGTTTGGGGGGAGGGGGGGGGGGGGGGGGGGGGGGGGGGGGAAGGAGAGAAACAGGAGGAGGAGGAGGAAAGAGAGGAGAAGTAGCGAGCATTGGAAGAGCCCCTGGGGTTGCAGGAAATAGGGGAGGGGTGGGATTATTGCAGTCAGGGAAGGTGCTGCTGTGACTGACCGTTTTCCTGTTGAACGGAAAACGGTTCCTGGGAAAATTGAGAATATACCTCCAGAGTATGTTCCATGGAGGCACTGGAGAAGGGAGAGTTACCAGGTACATTGGCACAAACCTCTATTTCTTTGATTCCAAAGAAAGATCAAGACCATTGGGAGTGTAGGTCATACAGGCCTATTTTGTTGCTTAATACGAACGTGCAGATACTGGCCCAAAGTTGCTGGCAATTGCAGGGGTGTGTGCCGGAGGTGGTATAAGATCAGGCGGGGTTAGTGAAGGGGCAGCAGCTGTCTAGCAACATTAGAAGACTATTGAATGTGGTCATGACCCTGTTGGGGAGTAGGGTGCCAGGGTGTGTTCAGGCCCACATTTGTGGCATGGGTAGGTTACTTTATATATCCCCCATGGCGAGTGCACAAACAAATGGGATGGATTCTGCGTACTTTAGGTTACATAGGGGAACGAGGCAGGGATGCCCTTTGTCGCCATTATAGTTTGCATTGGTAACAGAACCTTTGATGATTGCGCTCTGGACTACGGAGGAGTGGCAGGGGATTGTGAGGGGGAGGGCAAGGAGCACAGGGTGTCGTTGTATGCTGTGACTTATTGTTAGATATGACGGACCTGTTGGGAGAGCATAAGAAGAATTAGGAACTTGTTGGAAACATTTGGGGCCTTCTCTGGGTACAAATTGGATGTGGGAAAGTGTTAAGTCTTCCTGGTGAACGACTTAGGGAAGATTACAAATCCAGGGCCGTTGCCATTTAAGGGTGTAAAGGTTAGGTTCCAGTATCTGGTTTCACATGCTTGGGTAGCTATGCACAGACGGAACAACTTTATCAGGAAAGCAGCTACTATGCTGTTGGGGCAGTGTCCAAAACATTCCTGTTTACCATCACAAGGTACATATTGACAGGATACTCATTTCCGATGGTAGGGAACGGAGATCAGGTAGGATCATGTTTGGCTGAAGACACTTGCAAAGACGTCACTTGTCTTTTGCAGTTACATGTTGGCTTCACTCTGGAGCATATCAATTCAGCCTCCAATTCCTCCAGCCCATTATCCACAATCCATTCTTCACTGGACGTGGTGGGCTAGATTTTTTTGCTCACTCGTTTATTTTGAGACTGCTTAGCTGCCAACAGTTTACAGCATTTCAAAGTGCAGGTAGGCAGTGTACATGAATGTCAATCCGAGGTAAAACTGGTGTTGTTGCCAGCTTTCACTTCTGCATACCACATTCAGATGGTGAAAGTATACAAGGCTACCACTGATGGCTCACAACATCTCACGAATAATCAGTTTGGAGTTTCTATAATTTGTCCTTATGGTCATGGTGCCTCTTTACACAATGGAGACCTTACGTCTGTGTGGTGGCCACTATTGTGAACTGATGTTCCTGCAACAAATAGGTTGGTGAGCTTAGTTTGTGCTGGTTCCATTATTTATCCCCGGTGCAAGTTCCATCTGGCAGTTGTGTCATTCAGGACTTGGCCAGTGTAATTAATGGCAGTTGTATCAAGCTATTGCTTATACTGCACATTAAAATCCATGACCCACATTATATTGTGTTCTTGCATTGTCCAGAGTTTCCTCCAAGTCACAGGACAAATATTCATTGCTTGAGGATATTTTTCTTTGCAGGGGGGCAAAAAAGGGCTTTGGTGGTAATTAGTAGATTTCCTGAAGTCATGAAGCTGAAGAAGGGTAGATTATCTGGTGTTGGGAAATAACAGATTTTGATGCATTTCTGGAGACAGGTTTCTGGTAAAGAATGGGGGCAGGGGGATGGAAAGGTGGTCCTGGATTTCAGCTGCATCAAGTTCAAGTTAGGGTATTTGGATGTGGCATGGGAAGGCTCTCTTCCAGCTGCCATCACTGTGGAGGGGCCAACTAGGGATTTGAAAGGGTGGTGTAAGAGAATGTGGATTTTTGGCAATAGAGAATACATGGAGTCATCTAACTAGTCTGAGGGGCAGGGAATGACAAATGCATGGCACCATTGTGGAGGAACATACACCAGGTATGGGACCACCACTTTGCAACTTTCCAAGTGTTCTCTGAAAACACTGAATTAGTAGTTTTACGATGGAGTACAAATCTCCAAGAAATGAAACAGTAAGAACCATAGTCAATGCATATTTGCGTCTGAAACTTCCAAAATCCCTTGTGGTAAAAGAAAAATCATAGAATTTACAGTGCAGGAGGCCAATCAGCCCATCAGGTTTGCACCAGCCCCTGGAACAAGCACCATACTTTAGCCCAGGCTTCTGCACTATCCCCATAACCGCACCTAACCTTTTTGACACCAAGGGGTAATTTAGCATGGCCGATCCATCTAACCTGCACATCTTTGAACTGTTGGGAGGAAACCAGAGCACCTGAAGGAAACTCACACAGACACAGGGCGAAAGTGCAAACTCCACTCAGTCACCAGAAACCGGAATTGAACCCGGGTCCCTGGAACTGTGAGAAGCAGTGCTAACCACTGTGTCACCATGCTGCCCATTTGGATCAAGACTCCCTCATCTTCATATACTTAAGTAAAATGTTAAATAGTTCCAAATAGAAGTTTGAATAAAAACCATTCAAAATTCATACAGTATCACATGCCAATCAAATTTCAAAATAGTCAGACTGACAAAAATGAATACTTAGTCAAATGATCAAAAATCACAACCGGTGCATAATAAACAAGAAATCCCATTTGAAAGAGATTCAATTCTAAAGTCAATAAACAAAAATTAACATTTTACCTGAAAAAAAGCTTTCAAAAATTGCCTTGTAGTTTTTGTTCAAATAATTTTGAAACACAACCAAGAAAATGTTATTGGAATCTAAAGAGAAACACAAATGAGAATTGAAACTGAAAATAAAAGGAAAAAGCAAGCATGAAAGAGTGTTAAAATCAAGCAAAAACAGAACAGAGCGAGAGAAAAAAAAAAGTATCACAAGAGACATTATCAGACAAGAGGGCACATAAAAGGGCACATTAAACTGATTGCAGGGCAAAGAAACATAAGTGAGAGATCACACGAGAAAAAGAGCAAGTGAAAAGTGAAAAATACCAGGAGGGGTAGAGTCAGAGTCAGTGAAAGACCATGTGAAGAGTAGATCAAAATTGAAAACCTAGGCAACAGAAATTTTCCACAAAGCATTAGCAGGAGCAACACCAAACAGTCAAAGGAAGCAGTCGTTTTTGGGGACCACAAGTTAGACTGTGTTCTGCAGATATTAGAATCTGGGGAGGCATGATGCGGTCCATGGTGTTTGCATCTTATACAAAAGAAGAAATAAATGGAAAGCTGTGAGGTACAAATGAAAAGTAACAAGAATATCTTGATGAGGCAAAATTGACTGCAAGAAATAGCATGCAATGATCACAGCAAAGACAGACAATTAACTGAATTACTGAAAGCCAAGGACAGAAGACTCCTTATCCAGCAAGTGACTGAAGACATTCTGGAAGAAAGATAATTACTAACCAAAAATTATGTTTGCAAGAGAAGTAGAATCTTTACAGTGCAGATGGAGGCTATTTGACCCATCAGGTCTGCACCAACCCTCTGAAAGAGCACTCTATCTGGGTCCATTCCCCCACCCTTACCCCGTAACCCCACCTGTGTATTCCTCATTCACTATTAAGGGAGTAGGCAGTAAGGCAATGAAGAGGATAAAAACAAAATACCAAGAACTGTCAAAATACTTTAAAATGATAAGATCCAATAAGAAGCCAATCGAATTGAACAGGGAAACAACCCATCTCAGAAGAAAAACAATGGGAAGTAGTGTGCAAAAATTTGCCATTGCTTAGTGACCAGGACAGGTGTAGAATGAAAAAATATCACAACATAATGCAAATGCCCAATGTTACAATTCCCATACAGAGAATTTACAATGCAGAAAGAGGCAATTCGGCCCATCAAGTCAGCACCGGCTCTTGGAAAGAGCACCCAAGCCCACGCCTCCACTCTTTACCCATAACCCAGTAACCCTACCTAACTCTTTTGGACACTAAGGGCAATTTATCATGACCAATCCACCTAACCTGCACATCTTTGGGCTGTGGGAGGAAACCCACGCACAGACAGGAAGAACGTGCAGGCTCCACACAGACACTGACCCAAGCCGGGAATTGAACCTGGGACCCTGGAGCTGTGAAGCAACTGTGTTAACCACTGTCCTACAGTGCTGGACAGACAGATAATTTCTTCAAAATAGTCGGAGCATCTGGAGGAGGTCGGGAGATGCAGGAATTTCTAGATGGGCTGGAGTACCCGAGGTTAGCCGAGGGAGACAGGGCTTCATTAGAAGGGGCGATAGTTGAGCAGGAGATAAAAGATGCGATTTTGAGGATGCAGTCAGAGAAGGTGGCTGGGCCAGATGGGTTTCCGGTGGAATATTATTAAAAAATTGAAAAATAAGCTGGTGCCGCTGATGGTGGGGATGTTTGAGGAGGCGATAGGGAAGGGGGTGTAACCACAAACTTTGGTGCAGGCATCGATTTCCCTGTTACTTAAGAAAGATAAGGATCCAACGGAGTGCGGGTCATATAGGCCCATATCACTTTTAAACGTGAATGCAAAGAGATTGCCGAAGGAAATGGCAGGTAGGCTGGAGGAGTACCTCTCGAAGGTGATAGGTGAAGATCAGACGAGGTTTGAGAGAGGGAGGCAGCTCCTCGAACATTAGGAGGGTATTGAACGTGGTTATGGTACCGAAGGAGGGGAAGGAAACAGATGGTTGTGGCATTGGACACAGAGAAAGCATTTGACCGGGTAGAATGGGGGTACTTGATGGCAGTTCTAGAGCGGTTTGGAATTGGACCCAGATTTGTGGACTGGGGTGTGTGTGGGGTGTGTGTGGGGGGGGGGGGGGAGAGAACAAGCATAGGGTGTCCTTATACACCGATGACTTATTACAGTAGTCCCCCTTTATAACGCGGGTGTTGGGGTCCAAGACAGCCACCGCGTTGCAACCGAGCCGCGGATATCCACGATGGGGGTTTTAAATTTATTTAAAAATCTATGCTAGCGCTTCCCATTGAGAGTCTACGGGGGGGCGGGGGGAGAGGTCAGACCCCCATAGACTCACAATGGGAAGTGCTAGCATAGATTTTTAAATAAATTTAAAACCCCCATCGTGGATCTAATTAAAACAGTGTCAATTTCAGCGGCCGGCTCACTTTGATCCGGAGAGGGAAGCTGCTCTCTCACTGAAACAATCAGCCAGCCGCTGAAATTGACACTGCCGGCTGCTCTCTTCCTCCAATCCAACTTTTAAGTTTTAATGTTTCGGATTGGAGGGAGAGAGCAGCCGGCAGTGTCAATTTCAGCGGCCGGCTGATTGTTTCAGTGAGAGAGCAGCTTCCCTCTCCGGATCAAAGTGAGCTGGCCGCTGAAATTGACACTGCCGGCTGATTGGAGAGAGAGAGCAGAGAACACAGGAGGAGGTCATACGGGCCTCTGCAAGACCAGCATTGTCTCACATCGCCCCTCCCCTCTGTAGCTGGGGTTCAGGCTGTGGCTGCTGGGATACAGGCTGTGGCTGCTGGGATACAGGCTGTGGCTGCTGGGATACAGGCTGTGGCTGCTGGGATACAGGCTGTGGCTGCTGGGATACAGGCTGTGGCTGCTGGGGTACAGGCCGTGGCTGCTGGGGTACAGGCCGTGGCTGCTGGGGTACAGGCCGTGGCTGCTGGGGTACAGGCCGTGGCTGCTGGGGTACAGGCCGTGGCTGCTGGGGTACAGGCCGTGGCTGCTGGGGTACAGGCCGTGGCTGCTGGGGTACAGGCCGTGGCTGCTGGGGTACAGGCCGTGGCTGCTGGGGTACAGGCCGTGGCTGCTGGGGTACAGGCCGTGGCTGCTGGGGTACAGGCCGTGGCTGCTGGGGTACAGGCCGTGGCTGCTGGGGTACAGGCCGTGGCTGCTGGGGTACAGGCCGTGGCTGCTGGGGTACAGGCCGTGGCTGCTGGGGTACAGGCCGTGGCTGCTGGGGTACAGGCCGTGGCTGCTGGGGTACAGGCCGTGGCTGCTGGGGTACTGATTGGAGGGAGACAGCAGCGGGCAGTGTCAATTTCAGCGGCCGGCTGATTGCTTCAGTGAGAGAGCAGCTTCCCTCTCCGGATCAAAGTGAGCTGGCCGCTGAAATTGACACTGCCCGCTGCTCTCTCTCTCCAATCCAACTTTTAAGTTTTAATGTTTCTGATTGGAGGGAGAGAGCAGCCGGCAGTGTCAATTTCAGCGGCCGGCTGATTGTTTCAGTGAGAGAGCAGCTTCCCTCTCTGGATCAAAGTGAGCCGGCCGCTGAAATTGACACAACTGACAGTTGGGGTCCATAAGCCCCCCCGCGGTATATCGCGAACCGCGGTATTGCGGAGCGCGGTATAACGGGGGACTACTGTATACGTGTTAGAAGAGTGTTTCCATCGGGAGAATACCGGAGCTGCTTCGGGTGTTTGGGTCTTTCTCTGGGTACAAATTAAATCTAGACAAGACTGAATATTTTGTGGTATCTCGGCCAGGGGTGGAGGGCTGGCAAGGTGGGATGGAATCCCTCGGTCATTGGTGCATCGGTTACATGCGGTTAAAATGAATGTGCTGCCGCGATTCCTGTTTATTTTTAAATGCCTGCCTATTTTCCTGCCAAAGGCATATTTTAGAGAGATTGAAAGGTGATTACCTCGGCCATATGGGGAGGGATGGTGGCCAGAATTAAAACGTGCTACTACAGAGGGGAAGACAGGTAGGGGGTTTAGGTCTTCTGAACCTCATGTATTATTACTGGGCGACGAATGTGGATGGAGAAGATACGGAGCTGGGTCAGAGGGGTTGACGCCCAATGGCTCAGAATGGAGGAGAGTTTGGGTAGAGGGTCGGGATTGAAGGCGCTCGCGAAAGCGCCGCTCCCAACAGCCCCGGGGAGATACTCAAGAGTCTGGTAGTGACAGCGTCATTGAAAATTTGGAGGCAGTTGACAGCACTTTGGGTTGGGGGCAGGGTCAAGGGAAATGCCGATTCAGGGGAACCATAGATTTGAGCCAGGGAAATGGGATGAAAATTTTCGGAGATGGGAAGAGAAACAAATTAGAGCTTTATTTCTTGGGGGTCGTTTTGTGGGATTGGAGGAGCTGGGAGTGAAGTATTGGCTGGAGCAGGAGGATATGTTTAGATACATGCCCGTTCGAGACTTTGCCAGAAAAGGAGGTACAGAGCTTCCCAGTAGAGCCAGCTTCCACGTTGCTGGAGATGCTGCTGACGACAGGGGGACTGGAGAAGGGGGTAGTATCGGCTGTTTATGGGGCTATTTTGGAGGACGAGAAGGTGCCGCTAGAAGGGATCAAAGCAATATGGGAGGAAAGTGAGAGGAAGAGTTGGGAGAGGATATGAAGGGGGGGTTCTGGTGTGAGGTGCTCCAGAAAGTGAACACCTCCGCCTCGTGTGCGAGGTTGGGGCTGATACAGCTGAAGGTGATGTATAGAGCACACCTTACAAGGGAGAGGTTGAGCCAGCTCTTTGAGGGGATTGAAGATGTGAGTGAACGTTGCCGGGGGTGGCGTGAACCCTGTTCATATGTTTTGGTCCTGTCACACCTGGAGGATTACTGGAAGGTGGTTTTTAGGGTAATTCCTAAAGTGGTTCACGTGAAACTGGATCCGGGCCCTTGGGAGGCCATATTTGGGATGTTGGACCAGCCGGGGTTGGAAACGGGCGCGGAGGCAGATGTTGTAGCCTTCGCCTCATTGATCGCCCGAAGATGGACCCTGTTAGGGTGGAGATCAACCTCTCCTCCCTGTGCTTTGGCGTGGCGGGGGGACCTGCTGGAATTCCTGATGCTTGAATAGGTCAAATTTGAACTGAGGGGAAGGATGGAGGGGTTCTACAATTCATGGCAGTTATTCATTATGCATTTTCGAGAATTCGATCACATCGAATATTAGGTGTGGAGGGTGCTCTATGTGTTTATGGTGAATGTGGGCGATTCTTGATTCCTTATTGTCATTTCTTTAAGTTAACATGCAGGCTAATGTCTGAGGTTTGGTGGGAAGATGGGATCGGTGTTATTGATATAGGGATTAACATTACATTCGTCACTGATCATTGTTTATTGCAGATTTGGGAGAAAATATGAAAAAGGAGAATAAAATATATTTTTTTAAATAAATAAATTGGAGCTTCCAGTTTATAGCTGAATGGATGACAAGATTTCATTTTTAAGACATTTACTGAAAAAACTTCGCTAGCTAAAGTTAGGCAAATCTTCCAAGCTCGATTCAATTTCTCACAAATTTTTCTAATCAGAGCACAAGTCCCACCCATTTTACTGCACAGCTGGCCCCCAGATGTAATCTGCCCCGGACCCTGGCAGACTAACATTGTTGAAGAATTTTCAGAGATATTTCAGAATGCTTTCCCGTCACAATGTCCGTCCCCTCTGGCGATATGAATCACGTGGGCTTGTATCCAGGTACCCAAAGTCTTTCATCTTGGATGTAAATGAACATTCTTAAGTACAACTGTTTACAACCCAACATTCTCACTGTTCTGGGGCTTGGGGAAGTCTCAGTCTATGTCCTGTCAATATAGACTTTTTACCTAGTTTAGAAGCATAAACATCTTGCATCTTCTTTCCAGTAAAAGTATATAGGTTCCCTTTAATCTAACAATTAAACCATCTAGGCTTGCTGTCAGACAGACGTCAGAACAGCTCATATGGCTCTCCCCGCCCCCCCCCCAACCCCGCCTTCGATTTAATGTAAAATGAAGACTTCCAAATGACAATCTAAACAAATTTCCATTGTAGCACCTCTACTACCTTATAAGATCTCCCCAGTATTTTTGTGCCCTGAATAAACAAGATCACAAAAGTGATGGGCCACATTACAGCATACAACCAAAACTACATCTTGCTCTCTAAAACATACCCAAGGGAGCAAAATCTATGGCAGGCCTAGATGTATCAAATAGTCTTTATCTGGCTGCAATTTGTAAAGCATATTTTTATTAGGTGAACTTTGACTTGGTATAATTTCATTTTTGGGTAATAATTCCCATTTTTCACATTATGCCTCAAGATAAAGTGATACCTGCTAAATGGGCAAAAATACATTTGAAATGGCTTTACTTCAGCAAATGCCCAAGTGGTACTTCCACGAGTTGAAATTGTAATCTAATTGCCAGCTCCAAAATTACATTCTAGTGTTTAATATAATCTAGGTTAATAATATGTCAAAGAATCAGAAGTGACAGCCTCCATATTAAACCAAGCTGGCCAAAATCACTCACAACCACCACTTAAAAAAGCTAACTGGTCATTTCTCTAATTGGCTGTTTATGGAACAAGTGTGCATGCAGATTATCTGTATAGTTAATTTAGAAAACAGCTAAACTTCAAAAGGTATTCATTGACTCGAAAATACTATATATGGGACGGGGGCAGAAGGGATGGAAGAGTAGATTTCCCAACACAAAGTCAGCCATTAAACAAAAACAAGGTAAGTGTGTAGCAGTTTGCTTCAAAGAGAGAAGTTATATGGAAATATTTCACAGTATCTACCACTAAATATAATTTCCATTCATGTCTGAAAATAGCAATGTTTCTCCGCTACTGTAGATCGAGACACAATAAACAACAAATTCAACCAAAGAGATTCCCTATGGTGAAAATAATGGCTCACACAGACTCAGCTAACTGATAAACAAGGATGCTGGTTGGGCAAATCCTGAAGGTACAACCTGGGGATTGGAATGTCGAGATCACTGTCAACAAAGGAAAGTCTGAGTAAAATCAATCTTACTGCAGTATGAAATGCAGGAACCTGCTACTTCCAGCATATTCTACCAGAGTTTTAAAATAATTCATAAAACATAGTTGCAGATCACAAGTAGTTTAGTATTTTTTTTTTTAAGATTAATTAGGGAAACTAATAATTTATTGTAAGAAATAATTCTTTTTTTTAAATAAATTTAGAGTACCCAATTCATTTTTTCCAATTAAGGGGCAATTTAATGTGGCCAATCCACCTAGCTGGCACATTTTTGGGTTGTGGGGGCAAAACCCATGCAAACACGGGGAGAACGTGCAAACTCCACACGGACAGTGACCCAGAGCCGGGATCGAACCTGGGACCTCGGCGCCTTGAGGCCACAGTGCTAACCTACTGCACCACCGTGCTGCCTTGTAAGAAATAATTCTGAGGAAATAACATTGTCGGGAAATAAAAGATGGCAGAAAAGCAAAGACAAAATCAAAGCTAGATTTAGATTTAAACGAAAATATGCAACTTTACATTTGCAAGAGAAACTCACCGTTAGAAATAAAGAATTTGCACAGGCACAGTGGTTGTCCAACCAGATTGCTAAATTACCTCCATTCCCCACTGAGTTGGTGTATTGTCACTGGACTAGTAACGAGACAGCCAGAATAATGCTCTGGGGACCTGGGTTCAGATAGTGGAACTGGAATTTAAAAAATAAATAAATCTGCAATTGAACTCAATAACGACCATGAAATCATTGTCAGTCATCTGGTGCACTAATGTCCTTTAGGGAAGGAAATCTGCTGCCCTTATTGGATTAGTTTATTGTCACGTGTACCAAGGTACAGTGAAAACTATTTTACTGCGTGCAGCTCAAACAGATGATTTAAGAAGAGGATCTGTGTGAGAGAGCTCACAGAGAGTCACCAAGCTCTGGCACCATCTTGCATCAGCCCTTATTTGGTCTGGCCTACATGACTCCAGATCCACAGCAATGTGGTAGACACTTTAAAAACCTTCTGAGCACAGTTGAGAATCTTCAACATCAACTCTGAAACCCATGAAGTCTCTTGGCATCAGATCAATGAACGGGCAAGGAAATAGTCTGCTGATTACCATGCACTGCAACCCCCCGCCACACTACAGATCAATTTGGTCGGGTCGGAAGGCCAGAGCTGTTAGACTGGGTCTGCGGCAGGTGGTGAGGGAACCAAGAGGGAAAACATATTTAATATCATCCTCACAAGCCTGCCTGTCTCAGATCATCTGTCCATGAGGAGTGGCCACCACCCAGCCCTTGCAAAGACAAAGTCCTGTCCTCACATCAAGGACACCCTCGTTGTGCAGCACTATGATAAATGGACTTCAAATAAATATAGAAATTCAAGACTGGGCAACTATGAGGCGCTGTGGGCCATCAATAGCAATATAATTATATTCAATGATAATCTGTAACCTCATGGCTTGACATATTCCCTCCCCACTTTACCATTACCACTAAGCGAGAGGATCAAACCAAGTTCAAAGAAAAGTGCAGGAGGATATGCCAGGAGAACACCAGCCATACCCAAAATGTGGGCGTCAATCTGGTGACTAATTCATGCCAAATGACACAAGAACAAGCATTAAACAGAACTGAACAAATCCACTACAATCAGGTCAGATCAGAGACCTGTAACCCTGCCACATCCAGTCATGCATGGGTGGGCAATTAAACAACTCACTGGAGGAGGAGGCTCCACAAATATCCCCATCCTTAATGATGGGGGAGGCCAGCATATCAAGTGCAAAAGAGAAGGCGGAAGCATTTGCAACAATTTTCAGCCTGTGCGAGTAGTTGTTCCATTTCACCCTCCTCCGGAGTCTTCAGCATCACAGGATGTGAGTCTTCAGCCAATTCTATTTTCATGGTGGTATCTCACATGGTATCCAAAAGCTAAAGGCATTGGATATTGCCCTGGACATCGAGGCCACATCTGACTGAGTGTGACATCAGCAGCCCTGGTAAAACTGGAGTCAATAGGAATCGGGTGAAAACACTCACATCGGTTGGAGACGTAGCATAAAGGAAGATGGTTGCAGTTGTTTGAAGTCAATCTCAGATTCAGGAAATTACTGCAGAAATTCCTCGGAGTGCTCTAGGCCCAACCATATTCAACTGCTTCACCAATATCCTCTTTCATCCAGCACAAGATCAGAAGTGGGGATGTTTTCTGATAATTGCAAAACATTCAGCACCATGCACAACTCTATACTGAAGCAGTTCATGGCCAAATGCAGCAAGACCTGGACAATATCAACTGGCAACACCATCCAAGACAAAGCAGTCCATTTGATTAGCACCCATTCCACAAACATTCACTCCCTTCATCACTGACCCACAATGGCTGCACTGTGTACCATCTACAAGATGCACTGCAGCAACTCACCATGGCTCCTCAGACAGCACCTTTGAAACCCATGACCGATACCATCTAAAAAGAGACACATGGGAATAGCACCACCTGCAAGTTCCCCGCTAAGTCACTCACCATCCCGATTTGGAAATATATCACTATTTCCACACTGACACTAGGTCAAGATTCTGGAAATTCCTCTCTAGTAGTACTGTGGTTGCTCATACATCACATATCTGCATTGGTTCAAGAAGGCAGCTCACTACCACATTCTCAAAGGCAATTAGGAATGGGCAACAAATGTTGGCCTAGCCAGGCACACCCACATCCCATGATTAATAAAAAACACATGACCATTAAACACAGCTCCAATTTCTAACAGTTATTGTGACCTCAAATTCTAGAGACAAAAACAAGTTGAAAGCCAAGAGCTAAATATAGATACTTATTGTAGCACACCGGGTGTTCACCATATACAAACTTCAGAGAATGACCAATAGCGATGGTCATTGCTCAATATAGTTGGTCAATGGAGCTAGAGGTAGACAGTCAAGTCATGTACAAAATGTTACCCAACCATAGGCTTCACAAAAATCTTGAACTATAATGTTCAAGGCATGTACAGAATAACAAGTTTGTTATACATTCAAAGCTTTTTATGGAATTGACAAATGGTAGAAATCTGCAAGATCTGCGTTTGACTAAAAGTTGTTTTTTCTGCCCCCAATCAAGAAAACTGGCCAAAATTAAATGTTCAAGATTCCAATGTTTATGAAAATCGCTTATTGTCACGAGTGGGCTTCAATGAAGTTACTGTGAAAAGCCCCTAGTCGCCACATTCCAGCACCTGTCCAGGGAGGCTGGTACTGGAATCAAACCGTGCTGCTGGCCTGCTTTAAAAGCCAGTGATTTAGCTGAGTGAGCTAAACCAGCCCCGGAGATGCTGCTCCTGACCACTGAGATACATGCCTGACGTTCAAGACAACGCAAATTTTAAAATCACAGTTCCTATTAACCTACATGCATTTTAAGATAAAATGTTGGGATTTAGATAGACAAGAAAAGTACAGCACAGGAACAGGCCCTTTAATCCTGTGCTGACCATGCTGCTTGCCTAAACTAAAATCTTCTACACTTCCGGGGTCCGTATTTGTCAAGATGCCCATTAAACATCACTATCGTCCCAGCTTCCACCACCTCCTTCAGCAGCAGGTTCCAGGCACCCACTACCCTCTGTAAAGAAAAAAAACTTGCCTCGTACATCTCCTCTAAACGTTGCCCCTCGCACCTTAAACCCATGCCCTGTAGTAATTGACCCCACCACCCTGGGAAACAGTCTCTATCCAGTCTGTCCATGGCCCTCATAAATTTGTAGACTTCTATCAGGTCGCCCCTCAACCTCCGTCATTCCAGTGAGAACAAACCAAGTTTATTCAATCTCTCCTCATATCTAATGCCCTCCATACCAGGCAACATCCTGGTAAATCTCTACTGCACTCTCTCTAAAGCCTCCACAACCTTCTGGTAGTTTGCTGACCAGAATTGAACACTATACTCCAAGTGTGGCCTAACTAAGGTTCTATTCGGCTGCAACATGACTTGCCAATTTTTATACTCAATGCCCTGGCCAATGGAGGCAAGCATGCCGTATGCCTTCTTGACTACCTTCTCCACCCGTGTTGTCCCTTTCAGTGACCTGTGGACCTATAAATCTAGATCTCTGACTGTCAATACTCTTGAGGGTTCTACCATCACTGTATATTCCCTACCTGTATTAGACCTTCCAAATGTATTACCTCACATTTGTCCGGATTAAACTCCATCTGCCATCTCTCCGCCTAAGTCTCCAGACGATCTAAATCCTGCTATATCCTCCGACAGTCCTCATCGCTATCTGCAATTCCACCAACCTTTGCGTCGTCTGCAAACTTACTAATCTAACCAGTTACATTTTCCTCCAAATCATTTATATATACTACGAACACCAAAGGTCCCAGCACGGATCCCTGCGGAACACCACTAGTCACAGCCCTCCAATCTGAAAACCATCCTTCCATTGCTACTCTCTGCCTTCTTTGACCTAGCCAGTTCTGTATCCACTTTGCCAGTGTGACTTCACCTTTTGTACCAGTCTGCCATGAGGGACCTTGTCAAAGGCCTTGCAAACGTCCATAAAGACAATATCCACTGCCCTACCTGCAATCATTTTTGTGCCCTCCTCGAAAAACTATAAAGTTAGTGTGACGCAACCTCCCCTTCACAAAACTGTGCTGCCTCTTGCTAATACGTCCACTTGCTTCCAAATGGAAATCGTTCCTGTCTCGAAGAATTCTTTTCCAGGAATTTCCCTACCACTAAAGTAAGGCTCATCGGCCTGTAGTTGCCTGGATTATCCTTGCTCCCCTTCTTAAACAAAGGAACGCTGGCTATTCTCCAGTCCTCTGGGACATCACCTGAAGACAGTGAGGATCCAAAGATTTCTGTCAAGGTCTCAGCAATTTCCTCTCTTGCCGCCTTCAGTATTCTGGGGTGGATCCCATCAGACCCCGAGGACTTATCTACCTTAATATTTTTCAACACACCCAACACCTTGTCTTTTTGGATCTCAATGTGACCCATGAGGGTGACACACCCTTGTCCAGACAACATCCACCAATTCCTTCTATTTAGTACCTCGCCCAATTCCTCGTCTGCAGTTCACACCAACATTGTATGGCAGGACAAAGCAATCTCCTGAGCTGTTCTCTCCCGCAGATTCAGTTGAGATCCTGGCCTGTTTGTGTCTCTGGTCTTCTCTTCCTCATTTAAAAAAATGACCCATCATCAGCACTTCACAGTCCTGTTGCTTGCATTCTGGAAGCTACAAAATGGAGGAACTTCTCCCCCATGATTTCACGGCCAAAGCAAAGATGTACAGGGCATGTGATGTCACTCTATATGCTGGCTGCATGACCTGCTCTCTGTTAACACTCATGGTGGGAAGACTCCAGCGTTCACATTTAAAGGCTCGTCGTGGTCAACAGGCTCAACTTTAAGTTGGTCCTGGCTGTCATTCTTAAATGCCAGTTGTGCCTTTGGGCACTTCCCCCGTGATTGGGAATACCGCAACCAATCGCTCCACGACGTTCCTGACATCCTCCCGTGACTCACCCTCGGGTGCGACCCCAGTTTGAAATACCCTGCCTTAAAGCCCACTTCAAAGGCCAAACTTTGGCTCAAACTCCCAACTTCTCCTTTGTGTCTGTGATTTTTGCGTGTCCATGTGACTTTCAACTTTTCCCAACTTGAAATTCAGAAGTATTAAGAACTTAAGTATTTTATCTGATGCTGCAAGTCGATGAGAAATTGCTAAATTATGAACTGTAATAAGTCAGCTGAACAGAGACCAGTAATAATATATCCTTGGTGCTTCAACACATTGAAAAATCCTGCTCCAGTATACAACACTAAAAGCAGAACTGGTCACCGAGTTTCCTCTGCTATTTCCCACTGTTTATGTTCCTCTGAGAACCTAGGACCGTTGCCTATTGAGCAGATAACGAATCTCGTTCTTTAGTCAAATTGATTTTATATAACCTTAGCAGCAAAGATACAATATGTTCAATATTGTACATCGATTGATTGAAGTCTTGGAATTGGAGACAGCCTATAATTGAGCTAAGCACTTCACAACCAGCATTGGGAAGCACTTAACCATGCAATAAACGTATTTAGCCTGTGTGGCTGACTGCAGAGTCCAAAGCAACTAAAACACATTTGTGAAAACACGAAAAAGCAGTTTGGGCCTTCCTGAATAAAATAATAGCTGGTTTATTTGCTGATAGCAGAATCCTTGACACATGACCTAAATTGGATTCCAAATCTATTGAGAAATGAAAGTCGCATGATATACTTCTGGAGAGCCAAACCACAGCCCATATATGGGCCACA
Organism: Scyliorhinus canicula; assembly: GCF_902713615.1. Lineage (NCBI taxonomy): Eukaryota > Metazoa > Chordata > Chondrichthyes > Carcharhiniformes > Scyliorhinidae > Scyliorhinus > Scyliorhinus canicula. The sequence goes on from NC_052151.1 coordinate 73,757,802, forward strand.
GTTGACCGGAAGCCTGGCAAATGTCCCATAAAGTGAATGTTTAAGAGCTGGTATAATGCATGTGTTTGGAAAGGGATGTTCTTACGCTGTATACTGGTTAGGGAGAATATCACAGCTGTACTGCAGGAGGACACCTCAGAAGGCAGCGAGGCTATATGGGTAGAGATCAGGAATAAGAGGGGGGGGGGGGTGTTGGGTTACGGGTATAGGGTGGATACGTGGGTTTGAGTAGGGTGATCATTGCTCGGCACAACATCGAGGGCCGAAGGGCCTGTTCTGTGCTGTTCTATGTTCTATGTTCAGGTGGTAGAAGTTTCAGTAGGGGAGCATTTCAGGAACAGTGACCACAATTCAGTAAGTTTTAAAGTGCTGGTGGACAAGGATAAGAGTGGTCCTAGGGTGAATGTGCTAAATTGGGGGAAGGCTAATTCTAATAATATTAGGCGGGAACTGAAGAACCAAGATTGGGGGCGGATGCTTGAAGGTCTGACATGTGGGAGGCTTTCAAATGTCAGTTGAAAGGATTTCAGGACCGCAATGTTCCTGTGAGGAAGAAGGATAAATACAGCAAATTTGAGGAACCTTGGATAACAAAAGATATTGTAGGCCTCGTCAAAAAGGAAAAGGAGGCATTTGTCAGGGAACAGAAGAAGCCTCTGTGGCACATAATGAAAGTAGGAAGGAACTTGAGCAAGGAGTCAGGAGGACTAAAAGGGGTCACGAAATGTCACTGGAAAATAGGGGAAAGGAAAATCCCATGGCTTTTTACATGTACATAAAATGCAAGAGAGTAGCCAGGGAAAAGGTTGGCCCACTGAAGGACAGGGAAGGGAATCTATGTGTGGAGCCAAAGGAAATGGGTGAGGTATTAAATGAATACTTTGCATCAGTATTCACTAAGGAGAAGGAATTGGCGTATGTGGAGTCTGGAGAAGGGTGTGTAGATAGCCTCGGTCACATTGAGATCCAAAAAGATGAGGAGTTGTGTGTCTTGAAAAATATTAAAGGTAGATAAGTCCTCAGGGCCTGATGGGATCTACCCCAGAATACTGAAGGCGGCAAGAGAGGAAATTGCTGAGACCTTGACAGAAATCTTTGGATCCTCACTGTCTTCAGGTGATGCCCCAGAGGACTGGAGAATAGCCACTGTTGTTCCTTTGTTTAAGAAGGGTAGCAAGGATAATCCAGGGAACTACAGTCCGGTGATCCCTACGTCAGTGGTAGGGAAATTCCTGGAAAATAATTCTTCGAGACAGGAACTATTCCCATTTGGAAGCAAGTGGACGTATTAGTGAGAGGCAGCATGGTTTTGTGATGGGGAGGTCGCATCACACTAACTTGGTAGAGTTTTTCGAGGTGGTCACAAAAATGATTGATGCAGGTAGGGCAGTGCATGTTGTCTATATGGACTTCAGCAAGGCCTTTGACAAGGTCTAATTGGGGGCTGTGACTAGTGGTGTTCCACAGGGATCAGTGCTGGGACCTTTGCTGTTCGTAGTATATACAAATGGTTTGGAGGAAAATGTAACTGGTCTGATTAGTAAGTTTGCGGACGACACAAAGGTTGGTGGATAGTGATGAAGACAGTCAGAGAATACAACAGGATTAGATTTTTTGGAGACTTGGGCGGAGAGATGGCAGATGGAGTTTAATCCAGACAAATGTGAGGTAATGCATTTTGGAAGGTCTAATACAGGTCGGGAATATACAGTGAATGGTAGAACCCCCAAGAGTATTGACAGTCAGAGAGATCTAGGTTTACAGGTCCACAGGTGATGGAAAGGGGCAACACAGGTGGAGAAAGTAGTCAAGACAGCAGGGAATGAGGAGAAGAAAGACAAAAGACAGGAGGAATGGCAGAAGCGGAGCTGAGCGCGAGGCGGCAGCAAGATCCGTCCAGGAGAAGCAAGCGACAACACCAACACCAAACCCATTTGAGTATTGCCCACTTTAATTGTTTCTCCGGCACCCAAATGTATCTCACCTCCCCAGTCTCCAACCACCCCCCCCCCCCTCCCCCACCAACAGTGGCCCATTTATGTGTTGTAAATAATTTTGCCACGTGTACAGAGTTGCTGCACAATACCCTACCAGTTATTCAATTTTATTTTTTATTGTATTTTTAAAAATTATTTACTATTTTCTTTTCTTTGGTATGTTTGGGTGTGCCCTTCTCTTCTATATACGGGATATATAGATGTCTCTTATCCTGTGTAGATAATGGTAAATATACTTTGGTCAAAAACCCAATAAAAAACATTTATAAAAAAAAAAGACACCTTTGCGACTCTCACAATATCGGTCCAATCAGGTTCACAGGAGGAGGAGAGGGGAATGCGCATTTCAGGTGCAGAATTTAGCCGGTTCAGGACAGAAATTCCAACCTTGCTGATGTAGGTCGTTAGAAAGGCAATAGCAGCAAAATGCTTGCTTTACTTTGCACTGGATACTCCTGTGAGATGCTACTCCAGAATGCGGACAGGCTCATGGACTTGTGGCATGTTTTTAATGTGCTGTCGCACATGAGGCACAGAAGTTCAGTCTCTTCGTTTGGAGTCAGCAGTGAGTTAATAACGGACTCTGGAGTCTCTTATTGAACTTCTCAAAAAGAAGAAACAGAAATTGGGAACAAAGCAATATAAAGATAATTTCTGAAGTTATGGTTTTGTTAATTGTGCCAATGAAAATTATGAAGCAAAATCCACGAGTGTTATATGCAGGGAAGAACTGGCAATTGAGAGTTGGATGCTAACTATATTTTACCTTGCAGACATCTTTTCAATTCTAAATGAATTGAGCCTCAAATTCCAATGGAAGAATGATGATTGCTTTCAGTATTGTGAAGGAATAGATGCTTTCCAAAAGTCATTGGAAGTTTGAAATCCACTATATGTTCCCCACACTGCTACGGCACATCGAAGAAGAGTGTTATTAAGGGAACGGTCAATAGACTGGCAAGTCTTATTCAGTCACATCTGACTGCCTTGATCAACAGATTTTGTCACTACTTCCCAGAGAAGTTTCGGACTTTGAAAGATAAGAGGTGGGTGAAAAATCAGAGTTTGAGACTCCAGAGTCATTATTAACTCACTGCTGACTCCAAATGAAGAGACTGAACTTCTGTGCCTCACGTGCGACAGCACATTAAAAACATGCCGCAAGTCCATGAGCCTGTCAGCATTCCGGAGTAGCGTCTCAGAGGAGTATCCAGTGCAAAGTAAAGCAAGCGTTTTGTTGCTATTGCCCTTCTAACGAACTACATCTGCAAGTTTGGAATTTCTGTCCTGAACTGGCTGAATTCTGCACCTGATATGCGCATTCCTCTCTCCTCCTGTGAACCTGATTGGACAGAGATTGTTGAGGGTCACGAAGATGGGCTGATTGGTAAAAGTGCATCCGGCAGAAAAAAAAAGTGAGAAACACTGCTTGAAGGAAAATATTAAAAATAAAATGTGGGAAATGGAGTGGTAGAGGGATCGAGACATAGGATTCAGGAAGGCCATAGTGGACACAAGGAACAGATTTTTTTAAATCAAGGCATTGATCGCCAGCAGCCAAATACTGGTTGGTGGCAATACAGATGACACAATGCAACATACAGAGAGGATAGGATCAGCTGACAACTACAGAATTTAAGTATGAATTGCAATCTTGAATTTGCCATTACCAGTGGGGCTGAGCAGTCCACCTTTAGTGACAGGGAGAATACAGGTTGGGAATTTAAGCTCAAGATCAAATATCACATATATGACCAGTCTGCTTTGGCCCAAGAAAGTGGTCTCAGAATTTGCAACAAGGTATTTGCACCAGGTCATAAAGGTGATACGATGCTGGACAAGCAGCATCATAGAAGCAGTGGAGGAGTCAAAGGGGATGGAGGTGGGCATCACTCTGTATGTAGAAGAATCAAAAGCGGAACATGGTGATATCAAGGATGGATCCTCAGACCAGGAGGATATAGGCAAGGAAAATGAGAGAAAAATAACTTCCACTCATATAGCTTCTTTAAGGCCCCCGAGGACATTCCAAAACAGCTGGCGTTATACAAGCAAACATAAAAGCGAATATCAGCGCAGCAACAAGTCCATAAAGAATAGGAGCAGGAACAGGTCATAGGGCTCTTCAGGCCTGTTCCACTATTCACTATTATCTGGGACCACAAGTCTGCTTTCCCACCCAATCCCTATATTCCTGGATTCTCTTAGGATCCAAAAATCTATTTATTTCATCCTTGAATATATTAACAATTGTAGATCCACAACCTTTGAGTGAAGACATTTCTCACCTGGGTCTTAAGTGGCTGACCCTTTTAGAGATATAGGTTGACTAATACATTGACAAGATAAAAGCAAATTACTGTGGATGCTAGAATCGGAAACAAAAAGAGAAAATGCTAGAAAGTCTCAGGAGGTCTGGCAGCATCTGTGGGGAGAGAAAAGCACCAACGTCGAGTCCAATGGCTCTTTATCAAACCATTGACAAATTTAGAGGCAAGAGTGCTACCACCGAGTCATTGGCAGAGATACTCAAAATATATTGGTGAGGCAAAAGTGAAACAGGAGAGATGAATTGTTGAAGTACAAAATACTGCACACATTTGTTCAAATAAAGAGGCACATGGAACCAGTAATGGAGAATGTTGTTTGAGACGCTGGTCATGACTATTTCAGTTCTGGGGCAGGGTTAGAAAATTGATTTGTGGGGATGGCCACGGTGATATTCAGACAGAGGCATGTGGGAGAAAATGACAAAGCATTGAAGTATTTGACAGGAAACAAGGCGTGTTAAGAGCCTGTTTATTTCTGAAAGTACCTTACTAGAGTATTGAATGCTTGGTTCAAAGATTGGGAAAATAGGTTTTGTGGGTGCTGTGCGAAGAGGCATCTGTAGCATTGGGACAGCTTTCACCCGATCTTGCTGGGAACATCGTACTTTTGAATATATAACTAGGGCTTAAATTAAATAGCAGGGTGAGAGTTCAGGAAGGGACAGAGCATACAAACATAAAAGTGCATCAACAAATAAGGTGACAGTAAGGAAAATGTGTATGAAGACAGAATTAAAGGCTCTTTAACAGAATGCTGACAGCATTCAGAACAAGGTGGATAAATACAAAATAAATATGGTAACCGTTATGAGCCATGGTTGCAAAGTGACCACAGCAAGGAGGTGAATAATCACAAGGTATGTAACATTTTGAAAGGACTGTAAAAAAAGGAACAAGGGAAAGACATTTGGGAAGCTCCATTAATAGGGGCGAGGTCAGTCAGTAGTGAGAAATAATCTTGGTTTAGAAGTTCAAAATGTAGAATCAGTTTGGGTGGAGATAAAAAAAAGCAAGACAACAGTCACAGGTGGGAGAGGTTTACAGGCCATTTGACAGTCATTACAGTAGTATAAAGCTTGTAAGGGTCTTGTAATAAACATCTTCATATAGATTGGATGAATCAAATCAGAGTGCAGTCTGGACATTCTTAGAACAATAGATTATGGGACCAACGAGGAATGGGCTATTTTGGACGTGGTAATGCGCCCTGAGAAAGGATTAATTAATGACCTCATAGTAAAGGACCCTCTGAATAAGAGTGTGATAGAGTGTAGTTTTAGTCATATAGGGGCTGGTTGAATGAACAGAGCTAAAGCAGCAAAATATTAAAAGTATCTTGACTCTGAACAGTCATTTTTTAATTATGCATTAACCATTGAATTCAGTGTATTCAGCACTGAACATATTGTTCTCTGTCTAATCAACTAGTCAATTCTTAAGGTGTCCACCAAGCTGAGACATCGCAAAGTGTGAGAAAACATAATCCAGTACTTTTCCCAAGTCTGTACACACAGACACTAAGCTAGTTTTGATAGGCACCAGTCAATTTTAAGTAATGTGCTATGTGTGATTAACAAGTTATCCTCCGCGTGGAGACCTGGATCAATGACATGGCGGGCTTCATTAAGCTTGAGAAGGTTAAATTCGCCCTGAGAGGATCGGTGCAAGGGTTCTTTAAACGGTGGCAACCTTTCCTCGACTTTCTGGCTCAACGATAGGGTACTGGGACAGTAGCAGCAGCAACCCGGGGGGTGGGGGGGGGGGGGGGGGGGGGGGGGGGGGGGGGAACGTTGATTATGTTAGCTTATTTTATTTAAATTTGATTTATCTAATTTTAATTTATGGTTAAGTTCTCTTGTTTGGGGGGGGGGTGGGGGAATGTGATACATGTGATGTTACGGTATGGGGGGAATTGTGGGTGTTATGGGGCTGTTAGTTGCATATTACTGCTTTTTGCTATACTTTTTGTTATATTTTCTGCAAAAAATTCCAATAAAAAAAAAATGAAAAAAAAAAAAACAAGTTATCCTCCAAGTAACAGACATTCATTTGAACAAACCAGGAGGTCTCAACTGAGAATTAGAAGCCAATTAATGCAAATGAGGGGTTAAACCAGAGATAAAAATCCATAAAGTAGGACCTCAGGGTTGCGGTCCTTAATTCCTGAATTATCTGTTTAAAGTAATTTATTTTGTGCCTAATGCTTTTGCCATGTGCTTGACCTTTTCATGTATTGTTTGATATTTTGTTTCTAAGTTTTTAATTCAAGTGTATATCAGTGTGTAATTAACAATAAAGTTGTATAAGCGGGTGGAGGCGGCTTCGTGCAGGGGCTCCAGCTTGGCAGCCCTGGTCACGGCTCCTCTACCGCTGCCGCCGGCCAAGTACACCACCAGCCCGGTAGTGGTGGCAACCCTGCGGATATGGGGCCAGTGGAGGGGGCATGTGGGGGAGATGGGGGCGTCTGTCTGGGCGCCAAGCTGCGACAACCATCGGTTTGCCCCCGGCAGTATGGATGGGGGCTTCCGAGTATGGCGGCGGCGGGAAGGGTGGGTGATAGGTTCCTGGAAGGGAGCTTTGAGAGTCTGAGGAGCTTGGAGGAGAAATTTGGGTTGGTAAGGGGAAATGATTTTAGATACCTACAGTTGCGGGACTTTGTTCGTAGACAGGTCCCATCTTTCCCACGCCTCCCACCAATGTGGATCCTCGACAGAATAGTCTCTAGGAGGGAAGAAGGGGAGGGTAGAGTCTCGGGTATATATAAGGTGCTCATGAGGGAGGAAGGGTCCCAGACAGAGGAACTGAAACTTAAATGGGAGGAGGAGCTAGGCGGGGAAATGGAGGATGGGCTGTGGGCAGGGGCCCCGAGTAGGGTAAATTCGACCGCGACATGTGCTAGCGACGAATACTATTGGCGTGGAGGGACTCAAAGCCTCCGAAGACGGAGTTGTGGCTTGCGGACATGTCGAGTTTCCTGGGTATGGAGAAAATTAAGTTCGCCTTGAGGGGATCTGTGCAGGGGTTCGCCCGGAGGTGGCAACCATTTATTGACTTCTTTGCGGGAGAGTGAGCGTCAGCAGAGGGTTGGGGGGGGGGGGGGGGGGGGTAGGTAGAGTAGAGTAGGAGGGAAAATATGGCGGGTAGTACCGGTGGGAGAGGAGCGGGCTTGTGCAATATATTATGATTGAAGTATTGAAAGTACATGGATGTTTACACATTTTTGCCTTTTTTGCTTTCTTTCTGATGATGTCTGTAACTGTTTATAAAGCCAAAAACTACCTCAATAAAATTGTTTATTAATAAAAAAAAACAATAAAGTTGTATGTTTGACACTTCCCACCAACCGGACTACCAATTCTTATTAGAAGGTAAAATAAGAGTCACAACAGAGTGAAACAAATGATAGAAGTTTGAAGGTGAGAAATGTGGATCTGAAACTAGTGCTTTAAAAATTAAATAAAGGCAATTACAAGCTTATGAGGGCAGAGCTGGCTAGGCAAATAGGTTCAAAGGTAAGACAGTAGAGAAATAGTGGCAGACATTCAAGGAGATAACAAGTATATCACATTTAGAAAGAAAAGCATGACAAGAAGAATGAACCATCCGTTTGTCAATTAAACAAGTTACGGATGGCATCAAATTGAAAGAAATTATGTACTATTCTGTAAACATTTGTAGTAGATCAAGAAACTTTTAGAAAACAGCATTATCTAGCTGAAATATTAAAGGAAGGAGAAATTGGAGTGAGAGAAAAATAGCAAAAAATAGATAGCAAAAGCGAGTGTTACTGGACTAGTACTCCAGAGACCCAGGCTAATGCCCTGGGGACATGGGATCAAATCTCACCAGAGCAGGTGGTGGAATTCAAATTGAAATCAATAAACTCAGAAATGAAAGTTAGTCTCAGTGATGGTGACTACGAAACTCAAAACGTGTCTTGTTCACCGACGCCCTTGAGGGAAGGAATAGACTATACAAGACTCCAGACCCACAGTACTGTGGTTGACTTTTAACGGTCCTCTGAAAACACCCAGATTCGGGCAATTTCAAGGGATGAGCAACAAATGCTGGGCTTGCCAGTGATGTCCACCTCTCATGAAAGGAACAAGAGACAATAAAATGCACATTGGTCCCTTAGAGATTGGTATTGGGGAATTAATAATGGAAAATCAAGGATATGGTAGAAACTTTGAACAAGTATTTTGTATCTGTTTTCAGAGTACAAGACACAAAGCATCACAAGGATTGTAGGAAACAGAGGCAACATGGAGGGGAGGGGGAGAAAACGTAAAACAAATGACAATCGTTAGAGAAAAAGTACAAGGTGAACTAATGAGACTAAAGGCTGATGAGCTGCATGGACCTGATATCTGTATCCTAGCTTCTGAAAAGCAGCAACAGCAGAGTTAGTGAATGCATTAGTTGTAATCTTCCATATTCCCCTAGATTCTGGAAAAGTCCACATGGATTGGAAAACTGGGAATACAAGGTCACTAGGAGAAAGATAAAAAGCAGAAAAATTAGTCTAACATCTGCCATTGTGAAAATCATAGAATGTATTATGATGGAGGTAGTGGCCCATAATACAAACAGGCAGTCAGCTTGGTTACATGAAAGGAAATCACGTTTGACAAATTTATGATGAAGAGTTCTTTGAGGATGTAATTAGCAGAGTGGATAAAGAGAACCCAGAAGATGCATTTTAATTATTTCAAGAGATGTGGGTCACTATTTTACGATTGGGATGGGAGGAGTGCGTAGTTTCTCTAGCTTCACTACTCCGCAGGTCACATCGTTATTTTTAAGGGTTCAATTCTCTCACCAAATTGCTACAGTAAGAAGTCTTAAAACATTGTAGCCACCGAAGCTGGCCACTTCCCGACATAAAATGGAACATTGAGTTGCATGCAGGGAAAATCGGACAATGTCAGAGAGGCAAGCAGGTTGTAGAACCTTTCTGTGGATTCTGTCTGTGAAGAAACCAGACAGCATAGAAACGAGCACGCTGCACATATTAATTGAGCGATTCCCGGTGATTCCCGGGCACAATTGACACAATTAAGAATAACAAAGGCCAAGCTAGACTCTTCAGCGCCAGCAGGAGTCCCGGACAATAAGTTACAAACAGCCCCAAGAACCGCCCAGCGATTGGGAAACAGCCCCAGTATTGGGGAATTCAAACCAATCGATTGGTATGAGGTCCAATCGATTGCAAGTTTATAGAGGGTCCGCCCAGATGGGCGCGAAACCCAAAACAGTATAAGACAGAGACCCCGACCCCAGCTCGATCTCTTAGCCGGCCCTCCCAGCAGAACACTTTTGCAGCAGCTCTCCAGGAACTTGAACATGAGGAGAGGCCTGGCCAATTGCTACACCGACAAGTAAGTGTCATAAAACGCCCACTACGAGAATAAACACTCCTGACCCCTTTAGTCCACACCAACTGAAAGCCTGCGGATCCAGGACAGAGCAAGAGGCATTGTTCGCTGATCCGGCAGTTCCCTTATTCCAGATAAGTATTGGTAGGAATAGTTTAGTCTTAGTATTATATGCACGAGAAGTAAATAACTGTGTAATAATAAACGTCTCTTGTTTGAACTTACTAACTGGTGTATTGAGTCATTGATCTGAACTTGAACCTCGTGGTGGCATCATAAAGATACCTGGCGACTCTAAAGCTTAAGAATAAAACAGAGCCAATTGAGTGTTAAGCACACTCACCCAGAACGAGCAACAACATCATCAGGTTAAAGTCAAACAGGTTTGTTTTGAATCGCTAACTTTCGGAACACTGCTCCTTCCTCAGGTGAATGAGTTGCATGGACCTGATATCTGTATCCTAACATCTGAAAAGCACCAACAGCAGAGATAGTGAATGCATTAGTTGTAATCTTCCAAATTACCCTAGATTCTGGATTCCATTGATCTGAGGAAGGAGCAGTGGTCCGAAAGCTAGTGATTCGAAACAAACTTGTTGGACTTTAACCTGGTGTTGCAAGACATCTTACTGTGCTCACCCCAGTCCAATGCCGACATCTCCACATCAAATTGCTACTGTTGGACCCACAATAAAAAAGTGCATTTAACCAGGCTTCTTTCAATAAACTTAAATTGTTGATTATAAAGCAAAACTTTTTTTTTTTTTAAAGTTGAAAGCACTAGTTAACATGCAATGGTACTCTGGAAGTTTCCATCCCTTTAAACAAATAGCCCAGCACGTGTATATGCACACACCAGGGTTTCGACAGCGATGGGCTTTGGAGCATGTAGAGGAATTGAACGTGTGCTGCTAGTCTTGTTCTGCATTACAAGCCTCTTAGCCCACTGTGCTAAACCAGCCCAGATGTCTGGAGGTTTTCACCAGAGTTTTGGTTTGGAAGAGAATATAGCGCTGGATCAATTCTTGTCTCTGATTTTCAGATTTCCAAATGGGGACCAGTCAGTTGAGGATTCTCTGGCTGCAGGTTAATACCCACACATGGAATTTCAGGTAAAGCAGGGAATGCACGGGTTAGGGCAGCCTTGATTCTCAGCTTATTCCTCAAAACACAAGAGTTCAAAAATAAAAGGTCTAGAACTTAGTCATTTGATTTCAAGCAAATCACAAGCCTTTGTCTTTACCAGTTTTTCCCCCAATCAAAGCAATTGCAGGTCAAAACAAACAGTCCTTCTGCCCTCACCTCCCCTAACAGTATAATGTTGATCAGGTAATTTCCTGGAAAAAGGCAGGTTTGCTCCCAGTCAAAAGGTGAACTAATGACCTTTCTTTTTTTAAAAATCCAAGTGCCCAAATGATGACTTGATATTTTGAAAGAAAAATCCAGGTTAAAAGGTATAGTTTTCCCCAAATAACATTTGTTGCCCATCCCTAATTGCCCTTGAACCACCTGGCCACTGCAAAGAATAGTTAAGATTCAATCACAATACTATGGACCTAGAATCACATTTGGAGCATGTTTGAAACCAGATGGGGTTTTACAACAATGATTCTTTCATGGTCACTATTTAAACTAGATTCATATTCCAAATGTATTAATTAAATGTAAATTCCACTAGCTGCCATGGTCGAATTTGAACCCGCATCCCCAGAGCTTTACAAGAAAAGAGGATGCTGGAAAAACTCGGGTCTGACAACATCTAGGAGGAGAGAAAGCAGAATTAACATCAAGTCCTTCGGCTCGTCATCAGAACACAAAACGTTTCTCCAGAGCATTAGGCTGGACCTCCAAATTGCGAGCCCAGTAACATTGCAACTACACCACCATCGCACCACGTATTTCCAAAAGACATTCAATAGAGTTCATGGTCTGGGGGTGATATAACATGGTTAGAGAATTGGTTAGCTAAAAGGAACGGATTATTTTCAGGTTGGCAAACTATAATTAATGTAATGCTGCAGCCTCAACTATTTACAATCTGTATTATTGACTTGACTGAAGGGACCACTGATAAAAAGATAGGTAGGAAAACCAGTTTTAAGGAGGATACAAAGTCTTAAAATGGTTTATAAAGTGTGTAGAAAATTGGTAAATCAAGTATAATGTGGGAAAATCTAAACTTGTCCATGGCATGAAGAATAGAAAAGCAGAATACTGTTTACATGGAGAGACTGCAGAATGCATGAGATGCAGAGGAGCCTGGATGCTCTTGTACACAAAAGTTAAAATACAGATACGGCAAGGCAAATGTCAGTGGGGTGGGGGAATGAATTGATGGATGGATGGAGTATGTCTTGCTCCAGTGTACAGGACATTGGCAAAACCATATCAGTTTTGGTCTCCTAATTTATGGAGGGACAAATTCAGAGAAAGTTGAATGGTCTGATTCCTTGGATGAAGGGACTGTCTTAAGAAAGGCCGAGCTATATTCATTGGAGTTTAGAAGAATAAAAGGTGACCTTATTGAAACATAAAATAATCTGAAGGGGCTCGACAAACTCTATGCGCGGAGGAAGTTTACTTTCATGGGGAAATTTAGAACTGGGGACACAGTTAAAAATAAAGAGTCACCCATTTAAGAAAGAGATGAAGAGGAATGTCTTCTCCAAGAGTGTAGTCCATCTTGTAATTCTCTTCCACAGGGAAGAATGAAGACTGGGTCACTGAATACATTCAAGACAGAGTTACAGAAGGCAAAGTTACAGATCTTTGATCAACAAATGGAGTTAAAGCTACAATAATATTCCTCATGATCTTATCAAATGGTGCAGTAGGCTCAATGAATCGAATGGCCTACTCCTGCTCCTATTGAAAATGAAAAATCGCTTATTGTCACGAGTAGGCTTCAATGAAGTTACTGTGAAAAGCCCCTTGTCGCCACATTCCGGCGCCTGTCCGGGGAGGCTGGTACGGGAATCGAACCGTGCTGCTGGCCTGCTTGAAAAGCCAGTGATTTAGTCCAGTGAGCTAAACCAGCTCCTCATGATCTTGAGCTATTAATGTTAGTTAACACGGGTGCCAGAAAGAGAAGCAAAACAGATAGCAGATTAGTGAGAACAGTTAAGGAAGTAAGAGATAGATCCCATTAACAATTTGAACAATGTCATTAACAATATGAACTTAGACGGAATATGGAGGGAACGGGGAAAGAAACTAGAGGCAGATAGGTTCACAACTAGAATATTATGTTTCGCATGGTAAGGATGGGGGGGGGGGGGGGGGAAAGAGAGCAGCAGAGGCAGTTTAAGAAATTAGGGAGCACATTCATCTTAAAGTCTGGATACTGCCTGCCAAGAACAGGGGGAGGTTACCCACTTCTGTAAGTCAGATTTGACCTCAATAACCAGACTAGTGTAATTTAATTTATGAAACAAGGCCGAATCGTGGCCCACATGGATACCAGATAACAAGAGCTGGATCTGGCAAGGCAAAGAAGGTAACATCCCCAGGTGGGCTCCCCTCTCCGGCAGGCTAACCAGGAAATATTCACTCTTACCCAAATTCAACTTATACCTAGAAAAGGAGCCAAAACTCCCAAGTAGCTTCATTATCTCATTCATAGTGGATACTGCGTCCGTAATAAAAAGCAGATCATCTGCGTACAAGGACACCACATGCTCCACCCCTCCACAATTTATCCACCTCCACTTATTGGAAGACCTTTTCATAGAATTTTTTTAGAATTTACAGTGCAGAATTTGGCCCATCGGGTCTGCGCCGTCTCTTGGAAAGAGCACCAAACAGCATTCCCTGGTCAGGAATCGAACCCAGCCGCAACGGTGAAAGAGCCGAATCCTAACCATTAGACCACTAGGGAAGGTAACTACCTTCAACGCTATGGCAAGCAGTTCTATTGCTAAAGCTAGTAGGAGCAGAGACATGGACACCCCTGCCTCGTGCCCCTATTCAGCAGAAAGAAGCCAAAGCTCAAAGCATTTGTGCGAACACTAGCAGTGGGAGCCGTTTATAGTAAACAAACAGTTCCTTACTTGATTTAGCTATGAAAAACCCTCTGAGCCAGGATTAAATTTCAACAGTGAATAAAACTTTACAAGGTCTCATTATTTTAAAAATAATGTGGGGAGTGGGTTGGTCATCTGACCCCCTTCAAAATCAAAGGTGGGCAGGTTGCCATCAAGATTCAGACTTTCAGCACTTCAGCCTCCCAATGTCAACAAACCCAAACTCACAATGTGGGGGAAGAGCCGGGGATTTAAAAATCGGTTGGTGGGGTAGTAATGAGAGTTCCTAATTATTTTCTGAAAAAATTCACTTTATTCATTTATGGTTTACATACCATTAAATTGAGATAATGAATTTACAGTACTTTGATAAATGTTTGTTTAAATTAATAATTTAGTCATTCCATTTGAGTGTTTATCCATTTTTTCAGTGGAGAGAAAAGTTTGAATTTAAAGAAATGTGCACAGAAAAGGTGCAAAATAAACCTTTAAAAACTCCTAACACAAGCTGGAGTATTTCCTTGTTCACTTCCAAGTATGACTTGAATTAGAAAATTAGTATCAGAATAGTTCTGCCACAAATATACACACCCAGTCTGATCCAATTTCTGTAAGTGCATTCCATACCAACAATGCCAAGTAGCCATGTGTATTGCCTTCCCAACATTTGATAACTAAGGGGGAAAAAGGGCATTTATTGCAGCATATTTTTGAGTATTTACCAAACCTATTTTCCTTACTGCTGCTGGGTGTTTTGTCACATTAAAAATGCTCCAGAAGCACAAGTTATTCTAGCAATAATATCCTTTTCCAAAAAGTCAAATCACATAGATGATTTGGAGTTGGGGACCAAGTGCAATGTCTCCAAGTTTGCAGATGAAACTAAGATGTGGTAAAGCAAAAAGTGCATAGGATACTGGAAGTCTGCAAAAGAATTTAGACAGTTTAAGTGAATAGGCTAGGGTTTGGCAGATGAAATACAATGTTGATAATAATAATAAAATAATAATAAAATAATAGATTATCACAAGTAGGCTTCAAAGAAGTTACGGTGAAAACCCCTAGTCACCACATTCCGGCACCTGTTCGGGGAGGCCGGTACGGGAATTGAACCCGCGCTGCTGGCCTTGTACTGCATTACAAGCCAGCTGTTTAGCCCACTGTGCTAAACCAACCCCAAATGTGAGGCTATCCATTTTGGTAGGAATAACAGCAAACGGGATTATTATTTAAATGATAAAATATTAAAACATGCTGTTGTGCAGAGAGACCTCGGTGTGCTTGTGCAGGAGTCGCAAAAAGTTGGCTTACAGGTGATTAAGGCGGCAAATGGAGTTTTGTCCTTCATTGCTAGAGGGATGGAGTTTAAGACTAGGGGGGTTTATGCTGCAACTGTATATGGTGTTAGTGAGGCCACACCTGGAGTATGGTGTTCAGTTTTGGTCTCCTTACCGGAGAAAGGACATACTGGCACTGGAGGTGTGCAGAGGAGATTCACTAGGTTAATCCCAGAGTTGAAGGGTTGGATTACGAGGAGAGGTTGAATAGACTGGGACTGTACTCACTGGAATTTAGAAGGATGCGGGGGTGGGGATCTTAAAGAAACATATAAAATTATGAAGAGAAAAGATAGGATAGATGCAGGCAGGTTGCTTCCACTGGCGGGTGAAAGCAGAACTAGGGGACATAGCCTCAAAATAAGGGGAAATAGATTTAGGACTGATCTTAGGAGGAACCTCTTCACCCAAAGGATTGTGAATCTATGGAATTCCCTGCCCAGTGAAACGGTTGAGGCTCCTTTATTAAATGTTTTCAAGATAAAGATAGGTAGTTTTTTGAAGAATAAAGGAATAAAGGTCATGGTGTTCGGGTGGGCAAGTTGAGCTGAGTCCACAAAGATCAGCTATGATCTCATTGAATGGCAGAGCAGGCTCGAAGGGCCAGATTTGGTTGGTTGCATTTGCTTTTGTCAATACTCAGAGCAGAAAGGAAGTTTTCAACAAAAAAAAGGTACATTAGAGTGGCAGCAGTGCAAGTGCAAAGTATGCTTGAAGTTAGCATCCCAAGAGTTGCAATCACAGAAAGCTTTGGAGTACTTTGGGTAGAATATTAATATGCAGAAACACAGAGCACATGGGGTTTACATACAATGAGCGCTTTTACCTCTACTGCTTTCCCTGCCCAGTCTCAGCCATCAATCAGTTTAGAGTCCACAAACACAATACCACATTCCTGATACGCATCATGGCCAACCTCGAGGCATCTACTCTCATCATGGCCAACTTCGCGCAATACCTACATTTGAATGGAGAAAGAAGTCTATAGGAAGATCACCTCCCTTTAGGTTTTTTTTAAAAATAAGGTGCAACCTATGAACATCTGGATTCAATTCAACCAATTCCCTCTGCCATTCCCAACTCCAAATTGTATGTGGGCACAGTGGATATAAGGTCAGAAGCTTAATAAACCTAAGACACGAGTTTGAGTTCAAATCCCACCATAGCAATTAAAGAATTAAAACTCAGCTAAATAAACAAAATATTGAATTAAAAACAGTCATGGTGCCAGCAAACTACTGGATTATTAGTGGTTCGTTATTATTTAAAGAAGAAATTTATCCAATTTGTAGATGACCCTCCGAAATGGCCTATTTAAGGCATTCAATCAAAACTGCTAAAAAGAAATCTGCAGACAATGTAGCATCAATCCAAGCACCGGATTCAGATAGAGCGAAGGCACACCCAGCCAAGTCAACCCTGCAAATTCATCCCGACTAATATTAGTGGAATTTGTGTCAAAATTGGAATGTGTGCCAAAATTAAGAGAGCAAAGGTGAACGGCCATACTCTCAGAATCACACCTTTCAGTCAAAATCCCTGACTCCCAAGTCATCCCTGGATTTGTCGTGTCCCAGTAGCAGAATCATAACTGCATCTAGTCACGTCAGCGGCCCTGGGAACCCTCAATGTTCCAACAGATCCCAGGTCTCGGGCATCAAGTGAAACAAACATCAGCAACAAAACTACCTGCTGCCACCTCCCATTCCCACAAATCTGTTCCCCTGTTAACTATAACTTGGAAGAAGCATGGATGGCAGCAAGGACATATCTTTGGCGATTGTGACAGGTTGAAAAACAATAGAAAACCTACTTGACCTTGCCCTCACCAAGCTTATCTGTTGCAGATTCATCTGTTCAAGGCACCAATTGTACGAATGAGCAATGAATACAGTCAGAGACAAAATTCTGTCTTCACATTAAATACACCATCATGCTAAAAGGTTATAGATTGAGACGATTCAATGGCCCAAAACTAGGCATGGAGAAGGTGCTGTGATTCATCAGCATTAGAATTATATTTCATCATGATCTATATCCTTATGCCTGACATATTGCTTACTCTATCATGACTATCAAATCACAACCTTGGTTCAAGAGTCACGAGAGCATTCTAGAAATAGCATCAGGCATACCTAATAAGATACCAACCTGGTGAAGCTACAATACAAGACTATCTGCATGCTGAACTGCAGTAGCAGCATAAATCAGGCAGAGCTGGACATCTCTACAGCTTGCAATGAAATGCAATGAAATCAAGTCTTTGCAGTCCTCCCAGTAATGAATGATGGTAGACAATTGAACAACAAATTGGGGAGCGGGAAAGGAGAGGAGAATAGCACCATACACAAATGCTACCCTCCTCACTATTTACCACCCCACAATTTTCATATCATCTGCAAACTTACCAATTCAATTCTCCGACATACATAAATCATTTATGAAAACCACAAACAGCAAGGGCCCCAACACTCCCTGCGGGACCCCATTGGACACAGGCTTCCAGTCTGAAAAATACCCCTTGACGACACTGCTTCCTGCTACTCAGCCAATTCGCTAAATTTCCTTGGATCCCACAGGTTCTTACCTTCACTATTAGTGTCCCATGTGGGACCTTATCAAAAAAGGCTTGCTGAAGTCCAAGTAGACATCAAATACATTGCCCTCATCTGCACACCTGGTCACCACTTCAAAACATTCAATTTGGTCAGACATGGCCTCCCTTTAACAAAATTATGCTGACTGCTCTTGACCTGTAGTTTCCTGGTGTATTCCTTCCTGAATAATGGTACCACATTGGCACCCTTCATAGACATCTTCCTTTAACATTCAAAAAGATCGTTCAGCTGGTCACCACTGACCATAAATCTAACTGGACAAACCACATAAATACTGCAATTGCAAGAACAGGTCAGAGGCAAGTTATTCTACAGCAAGTGATGCACCTAGTGATTCCCCAAAGTATTTTTGCCCACCATCTACAAAGAAAAAGTAAGGGGTGTGATGGAATACTCATTTGCCTGGATGAGTGCAGCCAGAAGTAACAGCATCCAAGACGAAGCAGCCCCTATAGATCAGCACCACATCATAACACTCGAATCCCCACCAACACCAGCATAACATGGTTGCAGTGAGGATAATTTACAATGTGCACCGTAGCAACTCACTGAAGTTTCTCCAACTGCATGCCCAAACCAGTGACCGTTGCTACCTAAAGGACAAGGGTAGATACATGGGAACACCATCAGCTCCAAGTTACCCTCCATGCCTCACAACATGCCGACTTGAAATGGGAATAAGCATTAAATGCTTGCCTTGCCACTGACAGACATGCTGCCCTCATTTTCAGATCCCTGGGGTGCTATCCACTCCAGAGTGTCAGGAGTTTAAATCCAGCTGTGTCACCTGAAGATTATATACAGATTAATTACAGCAGGGAATTTCCTGCATCAATACAATGTGTCACAACAGGAAATTTTAGCAACGTAGGAACAGATAGTTCAGTGCCTTGAATCTGTTCTGCCATTCAATTAGATTAGAGTTGATCCATATCTTAAGTTCAAATTTGGGTCCTTAACCACATGATGAATACTGGTTCATCAAAGAGCAGTATGGTTTTATTAACAGTAAATTGTGCCTGACAAAGCGATTGAATTAGGAAGGTGACTAAAATTAACAGATAAGGTAAAGTCTGTGTGTTATTCATATGAATTTCCGGGAGGAATTGATAAATCCCTCATACAAACCTGTTAAAATTGAAAGCATGAGTTGACCTAATTAAGAAGTTGGTTGAGTTGCAGGAGAAAGGACAATCAATAATTGGCAGAATGTAGTGTCCCACAGGGTTGGGTCCTCAACTTTTCACTGTACTTATTAAAAACCACATATCCAAGTTTGCTGATAGCACAAAGCTGGTAGTGCTGTAAGAAGAAATGCAAAGGGAAGTATAAAATTCATAAATTTTAACATATCAAGTCAATAGGAAAAACCTGTAGCAAACAGATGTCAACGTAGACAATATTGGTCATCGCTTTGAACTAAAAAATGGATGAATATTTTAAATGGAGTGAAAAACTAAGAAGAGTGGCGGTCAAAAGAGACTTGGGGATTCATGCACAGTAAAAATGTCATGGACACATTGGATATAAATTTGATTATTTTCGATTATTTTCTCAAACGAGAGAAAAAGTTATGCTGCGGTTATACAAAGCTTTGGCTAGATCACACCTGGAGTACTGTTAAGAGCTCGGGACACCAGACCATGGGAAGAATATAAATGGCCTTTGTGGGAAATGCAGCATAGATTTACCAGAATGGCACCTGGACTCCTAGGGTTAAATTACAAGCGGAGTTTACACAAGCTAGATTTCAGTCCCTATAATTTAGGCGGGCAAGACTTGATTTGAGCAAGATATTGAGGAGAAATAGTTAACTTTCTGCCAATTGGGAAATTAAGTCAGGGGCATAATTTAAAAATGAAAGTCAGAGTTCAAGTGTAAATTTAGAAAACATTTCTACATGCAATGCATACTAAAATTTTGGAACTCTTCAACTGCTAATGCAGGTTAGGTCAATTAAAATCTTAAGCAGAGATACGATTTTGTTTTGACCAAAGCTTTATAAAAGGATATAGGGAAAAGACAGGGCTTTGCAGTTCGGTCACAGATCAGCCATGATCTCATTGAATGCTGGAACAGGCTTGAGGGAGGTAGAGCAGGCTTGAGGGAGGTAATGGCTTACCCCCGTTCCTGCAGACCCTTGCCTAACAAAATTCGATGATTTTTCAGTTTCAATTTTTTTATTGTTCTGGTCACGACAGCTTTTTGGGACCTTAAGTTCCATGTTTCAGCTTCCTGTTGCGTGAAGTGTTACCTGACAATCCTGAACAGCCCAGCTATAATTTCAAGGCTTTTATATTTTGATAAGATCGGGGCATCACTGGCAAGATAAGAATTTTTTGCCCATCCCTGACTGCCACTGAATTGAGTAGCTTCCAATGGGAAGTACTCATTAAGAGTCAATCACATTTGTGCACGTCTGGTCAGACCAGGATAGTAGATTTCCTTCCCTATAGGGCATTAGGGAACCAGATAGCTTATTGCAATCAATGATAGCTTCATGGTCACCATTACTGAATTATTAATTTTGTTGGCAGTTCCACCAGCTGCCATTGCTGGGATTTGAACCCATGTCCTCAGAGCATTAGCCCGGGCCTCTGGATTACTCATCTAAGTGCGAAGGGCCAAGTGCTGGCAAATGGGATTAGGTAGGCAGGTCAGGTGTTTTTCATGTGTCGGGCAGACTCAATGGCTGAAGGGCCTCTTCTGCAATGTATTATTCAGATTCTGTAAGGGGACATTATCACTGCTTCATCTTCTCCCCCATGCCCCTCATTCTGGACTTTGCTGCTGGGGAAAATAATTTCTTTCTTACCCCACCCAATCATTTTAAACAAATGGAATACAAGCCTAGCCCATGCAAACTGTTCTCAATTTAACAGTTTTAGCCCAAGTATTATTCTAGCAAATCTGCGCTACAACCCTTCAAACATTAAACATGCTTCCAAAGATACAATACCAAGAGCCAAATTCAGTACTCCAGATGAAGTCAAACAGCAGGTTTGTACATGCAGTCCACCTTTTCGTATTTCAGCTCCCTTGAGATGAATCTTTGCAAACCATTAACATATTAAATCATTTTTATACCTGTTCACTAATATTTTAAGTGATAGTGAGTAGAGGCGGCATTATGCAAGGGTATGAGTTTTAAGGCTTTATTGACGGTGTCCCTGCCGTTCTCACTGTTTTGGTACTCCACAAGCCCAATGGTAGTGGCAGCCCCGAGGGTGTGGGGTCAATGGAGACAGCACATGAGATTGGAGGGGGCGTCAGGGTGGTCACCGATCTGTGACAATCACCATTTGTTCCAGGGGGGCTGGATGGGGGCTTTAGAAGAGGGCAGAGACTGAGAGATTTAGGGATCTTCATTCATTCAGAGGAGTTTGAGTTGCCAGATGGGAACAGGTTTCGGTACCTACAGGCATGGGACTTTGTCCGGAGGAAAGTTCCAAGCTTTCCTCGCCTCCCCCCCCGGAGGGGACTACAGGATAAGGTGATGTCAAAAACAGGGGTTGGGGAAGGGAGGGTCTCGGAGATATACAAGGAGTTGATGGACTGGGAAGGAGTCCCTATCGGGGAGGTGAAGAGGAGCTAGGAGGGGAGTTGGAAATCGAATTATGGGAAAAGGCTTTGAAGAGAGTTAATTCATCCTCGTCTTGTGGTAGACTTAGCCTTATCCAGTTCAAGGTGGTTCATACGTCCCACATGGCAGTAGCCCGGATGAGCAGGTTTTTTGAGTAAGGCAGAGGATCAGTGCGGACACTTTGGGGGAAGCCCGGCGAATCATGTAGATATGCTTTGGGCATGTCCAGGGGATTCTGGCAGCAATTTGCAGACATCATGTCAGAGGTCGTGGAAGGGAGGGCGACTCCAGAATTGGCCATATTTGTGGTATCGGGAATGTCCTGGTCTTTTCCTCCCTGGGTGGCCCGGAGATGGATTTTGCTGGGATGGAGAGACTCGGAACCCCCAAAGTCAGGAGCGTGGATCAGCAACACAGCAGGGTTTCTCAGGCTTGAAAAAATTAAGTTGACCTCGAGAGGATCAATTCAGGAGTTCACCCAGAGGTGGCAGCCATTCATCGACTTCAAGGAAACTTGCACATCAGCAGTAAGGGGGGGGGGGGGGAGAAAGAGAGAGGAGAAGAGGAAATGGGAGGCATGGTAGTTTAAGGAAATGGGAGGCATGGTAGTGTAAGACAAGGACAGGGAACTCACTACATGGGTAATTAGGAAATAGGGCAGGGGTAGTAGGGTACGTTGTTTTTAATTTTTTTTGCGTGTGTCGGCCAGCGCGGTTGTTTAAGGAATATTAAAGTGACATGTGCTAGGCTCGGGCTGATCCAATTTAAGGTCGTTCACCGGGCCCATATGACGGTGACTCGGATGAGCAAATTTTTCGGGATAGAGGACAAATGCGCTAGGTGCGCGGGAGGACCAGCGAACCATGTTCACATGTTTTGGGCATGCCCTGAGCTGAGGGGGTACTGGGAGGGATTTGCGGGGGTCATGTCCCAGGTGCTAAAAACAAGGGTGGTGATGAGTCCAGGGGTGGCAATTTTTGGGGTTTCGGAAGACCCGGGCGTCCAGGGGGAGAAAAAGAGGCCGATGTGTTGGCCTTTGCTTCCCTGATAGCCCGGCGATGAATATTATTGGCGTGGAGGGACTCAAAGCCCCCGAAGACTGAGTGGTGGCTTGCCGGAGGTGGCAACCATTTATTAACTTCTTTGCGGGAGAGTGAGCGTCAGCAGGGGGGGTGGGGGGAAGAGTAGAGTAGGAGGGAAAATATGGCGGGTAGTACCGGTGGGAGGAGAGCGGGCTTGTGCAATATGTTACGATGGAAGTATTGAAAGTACGTGGATGTTTGCACATTTTTGCTTCCTTTCTGATGATGTCTGTAACCGTTTATGAAGCCAAACACTACCTCAATAAAATTGTTTATTAAAAAAAAGGAATATTAAAGTGTTAAACTGTAAAAATTACTAATGCTTCAATAAAATATTTTCTAAAAAAAGTATTTTAAGTGATTTTAGTACAGACACCCCACCGCTACTCATCTACAGTTCCTACAATTTAGAAAATGTATAGATCGATTATGAATCCACAGTAATCCACATCCTACTTTGCCATGTTGAACTCTACCTGCTACAGTTTTGTCCACTTGCTTAAGCTATGCCCCTTAGTAATTTAGCATTCCCATCTGCACCAGATATAGTGGCACCTAACTTAGTATCGGCTATCTGCAGCAAACTTAGATATATAACTCCAAGTTACTTTGTGCCTCAAAGTTCTGTCTGCAACTGCTCGGCCCAAGACCGGAAGAAACGACAAAGTCGTGAACACCACCCAGTGCACCACACGAGCCCCCCCTACCACATCCATTCACTGTCTACAGCTCCCGCTGTCTTGGGAAACTGGGCAGCAGAATCAAAGGCCCCTCCCACCAGTCTTACTCTTCCAATTTCTTCCATCGGGTAGGAGTTGCAAAAGTCTGAGGACACTCACTAACAGATTCAAAAACAGTTTATTCCCCGGTGTTACCAGACTCCTAAATGACCCTCTTATGGACCGATCTGATTTCTTCACAGATCTTCTCTTCTGAGTAGTACTACACTTCCGTGTGCTTCACCCGTGCCTGTCTATGTATTTACATTGTGTATTTTATGTTTGCCCTATTATGTATTTTCTTTTCATGTACGGAATGATTCATCCGAGCTGAATGCAGAACAAGAATTTTCACTGTACCTCGGTACACGTGACAATAAACCCAACCCAATTTATGGATTTCACTTATTTTAAAGCACACATACTCATTTGTTTAAAAAGGGTCCAAATGGAAGATTTGTGGAATCTGTTGGGAGAGGCAGAATTTAATATTTGTGTATTACTCATTTTATTTCACATTTGTTGAATTACTGGTCTATTATTTCTGTCTGATAAAAACTGTTTCAAAGCATATTTTGTTTGGACACACAATAATAACAACAGGTCTCATCAGCAATGTGTCAATTTTGTAAGAAGTTCCACCTCATCCCAGTACTTTCTGAACCATTACAAAATGGGTTCTAAATTGATCCAGGAGTAACTCTATCTCCTCACACACCATTACATTTGCTGCATTGCTGAGGGGACTACTGAAATTTGAGCATCTCTGAGTTCCTCCTTTACATAAAGGACGTACGAGACACTCATGTAGATTTGATATGCTGATGCCCAGATACGTCTGAATACCTATGGGTTGGTTTAAAAGTTGCCAAATATCAAATTATTGCTTCCAATATATAAACCTGTTGTAAATATATAGATATTGAATTTATGTTTTCAGAGGCAGGTTAACAGTTAGTTATTTAATAAATCATATGGAGTTCCCCATGGTTCAACAGCTAACTGCACTCCCCAACACAGAATTGAGTCAAACAGACCAAGGAAGACTCAAAGTTTAATCCTTTTATTGGATGGTTAATTTCAACCAGGGTAGCAGCCAACACAGGTACTAAAGTTGCAATCAATACCCCTGCTATAGGGAAAGGTTGAACACAGCCTGCCCACATTCCCTTTTCATGTTGAAGTGAATGTGGCCAACTCAATCCCAGAATTGCAAACACTGTTGCACCTTCAAGAAAGACAATGGTGAGGAAACCAGAGGGCTGCATAATGTATATTTTCTGTAACCTTCATGGACATTACTGCACATGCTCTGCAATGCTGTAACTAAAAACAAAAATCAGCAATTTTTCAAATGGTAGTTCATGAGGAAATGCTAAAATACCTAGATGTTTTATTTTAAATAATTTTTATAGCAATTTTTGAAATATTCTGAACATTTGTAATTTGTCTACAGCAATCTGTCAATATCAGAGGATGATAAAATGAAGATTTTTGTTGCACGCTTATGACTTTTATCAGCACTACATCTCAAAGAAATTGCCCATGTGGCATTGATTTCTAAAAGAAAGCACCGAGGACACACAGGGTTCATTTCAAAAATATGGAAGTAAATCATGCAACTGCAGGGATTGTTCATTGTTATTTAATATATTATAAAATTACCATTTAAAGTTCATTAACAGTCTCTGTTTAAATGTTAACTGTGGTCTAGTCTATTGCAGCATTAGGGTAAAATAGAAAATATCACACTGGAAGCATTACAAAACACCACACAATTAACTATTTTGACTAGTTGCATAGTATTAATTATTGGAATAATTTAATAACACTAATTTCAGAGCCAAGAGCCAGTAATATCCGGAGGGATTAGCAATACATAGGTAGGAGTGGGGGCAGGGTGGGAAGGATCACTGCCACATCAGAATCATAGATGCTCAATTGCACCATTCAGACCCAAGCTTAGAACTGCAATTTTTAAGAAATCATTTTGAATCCGCCCCCACTGCTCCCCTCTTTAAAAAGTGCTGATGCATCTAAATATTTCTGTAGTCTATTAGAGTGTAACCCGTAATAAATCGGGCATTATAAATTCTCTCAGTGCCATTCTCAAAAAACGAGAAGAATTTCACCCAACTGAAATCTACATATCCTATATGCCTTCACTTAAGCGAGTAAACTGCAGAGTTACAACCCAAATCTTGCTTTCTTGCACATGACGAACACATCTACCTGCAATATCCAACCATTCGCTCGGTGTATCAAGTTCAGAAAACGCCTTTTTATTTGCTATGTTTAAAAAATTAAACAACCAGACTTCCTCAGCCATTCTGCGAGTAAAATATTTATTATACTTCTGCCACTGGTGCTACATTACCGTTACCTCCAGTATCCAGAGCTATGGATACAACAACCAACCCCCCCCCCCCCCCCCCCCCAATGTTTTTTTTTCAGCTCTACTCCATTACAACCAACAGAAATACCAGTGATGGGAGACAAGCAAATAAAACAGAGTCAGAAATACCAGCGAATGTCTGGGAATAAATGGAAGCGCCAACAAAACAGCATCCATTAAAATAGCAGGATTGAGAGCAAACTGGGCAGCACACAGCAAATAGAATTAAAAATTGCAAATAATGAAGGAAACAGCAGCAAAACACTAGCAAATTAAAATATTTATATGTACACACACATTTACAAATAATCAGCCGAGATTTAGGCTCATAAATGCACCGTTTGCAATGAATCCTGAGGACGTAACACTGAAGGGCAAGTGCTGGGGAAAGGGGGCTATTAAAGGTATGAAGGTGAAAGTCTCTTACAGTCCAGGTGCTTCTTCTTGGGTCCCATCACCTCATGGGTGGTCGCCTTGCAGACAGCCCTGGCCACAGCCGAGCCGGTCACACTGTACTGAGCCGCAGCAATCCGGTCCGTGATAGTCTGGCCCGACATTTTCTCGCTTTAATCTTCCTTCTTCTTCCTTCCCCCTCTCTCTCGCGCGCACACACACACTTTGCAATGAATAATTTGTATATAAATATAAAAAAGGAAGGGGGGAGAAGAAAAAAGAAAGAAGGGTGTCAATGAAGCGGTATTTACAATGTAATCTAATAAAAAAAAGATGAGAGGATGAGGAGCGGCCGGCCGCCTGTCAGATATGCGGGGGGGGGGGGACTCACACCTGGGACCGGGGGCGGGGGTGACCCCGGACTCACGGCTCAAATGGGGGGGGGGGGGGGGGGGATTGAACCGATTACAAACACATTCAGGGGCGGTTGGCCGAGCGGCTAGAGGGAAGCGGGCTGAGTGATGGAGGCTGGGGACCGCTGGTTACTCTCCCTCCCTCTGCGGGTAACGGCTCCCGGCTCCTCCCCTCCGTCAAGGGGCCGCTCATACCCGAGCCCTCGCCGCCGCCCTCCTCCTCCTCCTCGGGCCCTCTCCGCCACTGCTCCCGGGACCGCTCTCACTCCCACTCGGGGCTGGATTTCTGATGATAAAATGGCGATTGATTCAGGGATTTAATCAGATTTTTTTTTATTCTCTCTCCCTCTCCTTTCTCCATTGACACGTCACTAACCCCCCCTCCCCTCCCTATTATTAAAGGGGAAGGTGAGCGTTTCCCAGCTGCTGCAGGGTCTGCCGACAGAAATTACACCTGTGTGGTGGTGGTTATTGTTTGGGGGGAGGGGCGGGGGATGATACCTATTCGGGTTGTGCTCAAATACACCACCTCGCTTCTCCCTGTCCATCACAAAAAAAATGCAAACTTCAACAAAAATAACCTTTCCTCAAATCCCCTAAAGAGTAAGTCCTGATTCCCGGACCCCTCTCTCTCTCTCTCTCTCTGGAGGTCTGCACTGTGCTGACCTGTGCCTTCTTGCATTCGCCCGCGAAAAGCCTGCACTCCCAATATTCCCTGCTATGTTTACGCTTGACTTAATCAGTTGCTTGCGTGTGGTTAATTTGTAGCTTTGTGCCACCGCGGTTGTAGGCAATCAGTTTACCTTTTAACTCGTTTCTGGGTCCGACTGTGATTTCAAAATATTTAAAGTGAACAATTAAAAATCACCGAAACCATGTTTTTGTCGACGTTTGTACAAAAAAAATGTTTCGCGGAATGCCAATGAGCCGTGTCGTTGCCTTCAGAGTTGTAACTTCAAGTCATCATTCCAAATCACCGAGTCAGCAAACACAACTATATGGATATGGGAAAGTTCGCACAGTTGAAAAGCACCGTTACCTCACTCTCCAGCTTCTCCCCGTGTCCAACCGGACACATGTCGAACGACGCCGTTATTGTACTTCCCTTGCAAATACCACGTTAAGAAAATGTAATGCAGCTACACCAATGTACAAAGTACAAACCAGAAAATATGATCATAGATCATAGAATTTGTTCCTCTTTTTAAAAAAAACCGAAGCATTATCTTGAATCTTTAAATATTATACTGTGTTCACATTTGTAATAATCTCTCAATGAAATGAGATTGTAAATGACTAGGTTACACTGTCCCAGGAAGGGCCCGAAATTAGACTCTCAGTCTCAGTTTGTTAAGTGGCAGGAACATAAGAAGGCTGACATACCATTCAACCCTTTGAAGCTCATCCCCACCACTCGAATTCTTCGAGACTATCATCTAAATGTATTTTGGATGATGGATATATTGTTCCAAGCAGCTCTTGTCTGTAAAAATGAGAAGGACTTGCATTATAAAGCATCTTTCACAGCCTCAAGACACCCTTCAGCATTTTACAGTCGGTGAAGTACTTTGAAGATTAGCCACTGTTATAATGTAGGAAACATGACAGCTAATCTGCAAACAACAAGCTCCTACAAATAGCAATTTGATAATGACTAGATAATCTGTTTGGTGTTGTTGATTGAGGGATAAATATTAGCGAGGACACTGGGGATAACTGCCCTGCTTCTCTTCAAATATTGTCACGGAAATTTGTTGCATCTTGAGGGCAGACTGGACTCTGTGTCAACATCCAAAAGGTGGTGCTGTCAACACTGCAACACTGGAGTGTCATCTTATATTTATGTATTCAAGTTTCTGGAATGGGACTCAAACTCAGAACCTCCTGAGTGCCACCCACTGATCCACAGCTGATACACATCTCTTCAGTAAAGGTTTGCTGTTTTAGTTATTTTCATTAATTTAATATTATTTCTACTCGTGCAATTAATCTGGTTTATTTATCCAGTAGACACATCTGCGCTATCCATGATGACCGAAAGTGAACACATTAAAAAAGAACCTTTGATTACAGAGCACCTTTCACAATCTCAGGACAGCTCCAAGCATTTCATTGAATCCCTACAGTGCAGAATGAGGTTTTTTTAGCCCATCGCATCTGCACTAACCCTTTGAATGAGCACATTACCTATTTTGATTGGTTTATTGCCACGTATACCGAGGTACAGTGAAAAGTATTGTTCTGTGTGCAGCTCAAACAGATCATTCTGTATGTGAAAAGAAAACATATAATAGGGCAAACATAAAATACACAATATAAATACATAGACACAGGCATTGGCTGAAGCTTAGAGGAGTGTAGTGCTACTCAGTGGAGAAGATGTGTGAAGAGATCAGATCAATCCAAATATCCATCAGTCCATAAGGGGTCGTTTAGGAATCTGGTAACAGCGGGGAAGAAGCTGTTTTTGAATCTGTGAGTGCATGTTCTAGACTTTTGTATCTCCTGCCCGATGAAAGAAGCTGGAAGAGTGAATAAGCCGGGTGGGAGGGGTCTTTTATTATACTGCCCGCTTTTCCAAGGCAGTGGGAGGTGTAGACAAAGTCAATGGATGGGAGGTGAGTTTATGTGATGGACTGGGTGGTGTTCACAAGTCTCTGTAGTTTCTTCAGGTCTTGCGATGAGCAGTTGTTATATCAGGTTGTGATGGAGCCAGATAGGATGCTTTCTATGGTGCACCTGTAAAAATTGGTAAGGGTCAATGTGGACATACAAAATTTCCTTAGTTTCCTGAGGAAGTAAAGGCGCTGTTGTTTTTTCTTGGTCGTAGTGTTGGCGTGGGTGGACCAGGACAGATTTTTGATGATGTACACACCTAGGAAGTTGAAGCTGTCAGCCATCTCCACCTTGGCCCCGTTGATGCAGACAGGGGTGTGTACAATGCTTTGCTTCCTGAAGTCAATGACCAGCTCTTTAGTTTTGCTGACATTGAGGGAGAGATTGTTGTCATTACACCACTCCACTAGGTTCTCTATCTCCCTCCTGTATTCTGACTCATCATTGTTCGAGATCCGACCCACAACGGTCGTGTCGTCAGCAAACCTGTCGATGGAGTTGGATCCAAATTTTGCCACAAAGTCGTGTGTGTCCAGGGAGTATAGTAGGGAGCTAAGTACTCAGTCTTGTGGGGCCCCGGTATTGAGGACTATCGTGGAGGAGGTGTTGTTGTTTATTCTTACTGATTGTGATCTAGGGTCAGGAAGTCGAGGATCCAGTTGCAGAGTGAGGAGCCAAGCCTCGGACCAGCACTGCATGACCTTCTTAACCGGATTCTCCCGCTTCAGATTCTGCTTGTATGCCGGAAGAAGGAGCACCATCTTATGGTCTGATTTTTTGAAATGCGGTCAGGGGATATGTTGGTGGAAGTTTGGCAGTACACTCTTGAGGTTGGCCTTATTGAAGTCCCCGGCTACAATGAACAAAGCCTCTGGGTGCTCTGTTTCATTGTTACTTATTTTTTGTTTGGAAAATATTTTATTGAACCATTTGTAAAGTTCACAGTTTAACAATTTCGCATTTCTTAAACAACTGAGCGGTCCGACACACGCAACAACATTAAAATAACATCCCCCCCGCCCTATCTTCTGATTACCCATACATTAAGTTCCCTGTCCTTGTCTTACACTACCATGCCTCCCATTTTCCTTACCCCCCTTTTCCCCTCCCTTACTGCTGACGTTCAATTTTCCTCAAGAAGTCGATGAACGGCAGCCACCTCCGAGCGAACCCCTGGGTTGAACCTCTCCAGGCGAGACTGAGAAACCCTGCCATGTGACTGACCCACCAGTGGCGTGCAGAGGTCTGGTGATGCCCGGGGCAAATCTTGATTGTATGCCCCAAAGACTCAAGTATAAGGCCTAATATACTGAGAAATATTATGAGAAAGGAAAACATTTTGAATATATAAACACAGATGAAACATGAAATAAACGCTTTATTCTATTTTAATATAAATCAATCAAATTTATTAAGTTCTTTTCCCCAAATGATACCTCCTGTCACAAAACACCTGAACTACTTCACTTTTTACATCAGCTGTGAGAAATTCTTTTTCAATGCTTATTAAAGCCAGGTTGGTCAGTCGCTCCTGTGACATAGAAAGCCTCAGATATGTTTTTATTAATTTCAGTTTTGAAAATGACCTTTCACAGCTTGCGACTGAAAATGCGATTGTAAGCAGTAATCTGTATGAAACACACAGCGTCGGAAAGACATCCCTCCCATACTGCAGTAAAGACTCCAGAGCATCTTTAGGATCAGGGGGAACTCTATTCCCTCCAGCTCGAAGGAGCATCACAAAATCAATAATTTTGTCATATAACTGAATTGCAACCACATCATTGTCATAATAATTTGCAAAGTCTGAACATTCCTTTTTTAATTTCTCTCTTTCTTGTTCATCTTCAATCACTCCTGAATTCAAGTTCAGAAGAAAAGAAAATCGGTCACTGAGTCTTTGAAGACGGACACTGCGGTCTTCAATTTCAGTTTTTAATCTATTCACAATCTCTACCATTACTCTATTCATTTCTTCTTGTGCCGTCAGTCCACTATCTCTTGCTGACTCTCCAGGCATTATTCTTCTTCTCCTTGTTTGTGCAATTGGTATTCCCCAATTTTGACAATATTCATTCGCTACATCTATTGCATTGTGGATAATTTCGTCATTCTTCAAATTCAAGATATGAATAAGTCCTCTCAGATCACAAGAAGCTTCATGGAACCCCATTTTCGGATCCTGCAAACGTTTTGAGACTTTATCCACTGATGATAAAACTGAGTACCAAAAATTTAATAAAGCTATAAATGGGAACTGTTGAATAGAGTTCAGTAGCGATCCTGCATCAGATTTAGTTTCCCTTGAAAATTCTCCTTCCAGCAGGTGTTGAAGGCTTGCAATAACGTTGTCACACTCTTCATGGATTACTTGCACAGCATCATGGCTGGAACTCCATCTTGTGTCACACTGTCTTTTCACAGTCCGAGTGACAAATGATTTTAACACTTCCCAACGAGAAGTAGATGAAGAAAAAAAAGTAAAGAGTTTTTCTCGAATGCCGAAAAATTTAACAAAAACAGGTTGCACCTCTCTTGCATGGACACAGGACAAATTGAGGCTGTGGTTCTCGCAGTTCACAAACACAGCTTTTGGGTTAACTTCAAGAATTTTTTGTTGAACACCTCCTCTCACTCCAGCCATAACTGCTGCGTTATCATATGCTTGACCACGACAGTCATTCATGGAAATTTTGTCTTCTTCCAATTTTTCCTGAATTTTATTTACCAGGCTGACTGCATCTTTCTTGTTGACTTGAAAAAAATCCCAGAAATGTCTCCTTTATTTCTACTTTTCTGTTTTCATCAATATGAACGTAACGCAGAATTTCAGAAACCTGATCTTCATGGGCAATATCTGGAGTTGAATCCAGCATTATGCTAAAATATTTTGCATCCTTAATTTCGGAAATTATATTTTTCTTGACAGTTTCACCAAGAAGATTGATTATTTCGTTTTGAATTCTGTTGGACAAGTAGGTGACACTTTTTGGTTTCTCTTTCCCTCTCTGCAAGTGTTTTGCTAAGATGTCATCATATTTGGCCAAAAGTCTGATTGTTGCTAGAAAGTTTCCTGTATTTTCACTGACTGTCTCCCCTGGCTCTGATAACCCAGATATTCCTTCTCCTCGATGTCCACGATAGACCAGATTCTGTTTTGCCAGAAAGGATATAACCTCGACAATCCGTTCAGTTATAGCTTTCCATCTTTTCTTTTCAGCAGACATTTGCTGTTGAAGTTCAGCATCTATCGTAGTTGAATGATGGAGTTGAACTACAAGGTTCAGGTATTCCCTCATGTGAGCTCTATGAGAAGGGCTTTTCTCATGGTCAGGTATTGTTGGATTTAATTTTCTCCAAGTGGAGAAACCGTCTTCCTTTCCAAAGTTTGACACAGACGACAAATGCTCCTTTGAAAACAAAAAGCAAACAAAACAGTAGCATGCTTTCCGATATGGAGAGTATAACAACCATTTTCTCTCCACAATTTCTCCGTTTGTGGAAACTTTATCAAACCACTGTTTGGAAAATGATCTCCCATCCTTCTCAGCAAATGGACCACTTTTATTCTGATATCTTTCAGGGCCATGTTGTAATATTGTCATCTTCAAATGATCTGGAATCGGTTTCTTCAAACAGCCAAAATCGCTTCTTTGCAAAAATATGCAAATATCTTCTTTATTTTCTTCACATGGATCATCATCCTGACAACGAGACTGAGGAGAGAGAGTATTATGTTCTGACCGAGCTGAATCCGTATCAGAAAAATCCTTCTCTGCACCCACATCATCTTTTACTTCTCCAGGTTCTCCTACTTCTTCTTTACTTCTTTTTATCCATGCATCTAATGCCCCTCTTCGATGGGACTCTTCTTCGACCCTGGCCCTCTTTTTTTTCCTGTTCTGTGCTCCTCTCGGTTGTACACGAAATACTCGTAACATTTCATTTTCTATCTCAAAAACCGTAAGACGCATGAGAAAATGGGAAGAAAATGGTAAACAATCGGTCAGTTGCAGACGGATAAACCATATTTCATTTCTTTGTTCCTTCGTATCAAATTATTTCACACTGATTCTCCACTGATAATTTTGTGCAATTTATATCATAGACTTGCAAATTAGTGGTATCTGTATTCGAATATTAGCATGTTAAGGAATAAATGTCTCCTATTCTGAGATTAAATGCCATAGCAGTCCTCTGACCATCCAGGCTTCACTCTTACTACATCCCACGTAAATATTTAATTAAATATCGCCAATAAACCTATAAAAACCGTAGTTGCACCTGTTCTAGAGCTATTCACTTACCTGAGTAGGTAAAAGAACTAATCTAGATGCACAAAAAGCTGAAGAAAAGACGAGTTATGACTCGAGGAAACGCAGGAACGAACAGCCCCGTCTGCTTGTTGCTTTTGATGATTGCACCACGTACATCATCCGCATGCGTGTGGGGGGATGGGGAGAAGGACCATTTTCTCTAGACAGAAAGGGTACACCATGTTAAAGGAATAAAGGGCTAACAACTGCCTCTGCAGTGTGGTGAGCCTCCAAAAATTGATTTATCACCGCTGAAATTTTAAAATTACTATCTTATTTCCTTCTCTGGGGCAGCACAGTGGCCTAGTGGTTAGCACAACCGCCTCACGGAACTGAGGTCCCAGGTTCGATCCCGGCTCTGGGTCAATGTCCGTGTGGAGTTTGCACATTCTCCCGTGTCTGCGTTGGTTTTGCCGCCACAACCCAAAAAATGTGCAGAGTAGGTGGATTGGCCACGCTAAATTGCCCCTTAATTGAAAAACATAATTGGGTAATCTAAATTTAAAAAAAAAAAAAAAATTTTTTTCCTTCTCAGATTGGATGCCCCCATCCAATGGATGCCCGGGGCCAATGCACCGTCGCCCCCCCCCCCCCCCCCCCCCCCCCCCTCTGCACGCCACTGCTGTACTGTTCCAGATCTTTCCAGCATGTGATGAGCTTCTTTTCAAAGTTGTTTCCTCCTAAATCTACGTTTAAAATTAGTTTCCTTCGATGGTTGCTATCAATATTTGGCACCCTTCCTTCGCCAGCTTTGGTATGGCAAAGTTTTTCGTTTCATATTCCTTTTCGGATGTCCATGTCAGGATTGACGATTTTTCTATATTTTTATTTACTCCTACAGGAGTCTGCCAGGGTGGTTCCGACCATTTCATCGCCATTTTTGGTATTTTTAAAGAATATGCTTGCAGACCACGAAGGTACAAATAAACAAAAGATTTTATTGGAAAGGTGTTTACTCTACAGGCTGTTAGGATAGGCTGCCCATATGCCCACACAAATGGGCATCAATACATCATGGGATCAGACTCTTAAATTGACCTTGTTTCAATTGGCAACAAACATGAACACACAACACTCTCTTACTCTCCTCTTGTAAGGTAGAACCACCTATGGTGCCACAAACACGGCTCTGATTGCATTCCTCTGGTATCCAAAACAGCAAACTGATTAATGAACAGACCGCAGGGGAATCCTGTACTACACCTAGTTTACTTGGACTGCCTAGTGGTCATCCATTCCTTTTCTGTCTTCAGCTCCTAAGTTGCAGTGCGACCACCTCTCTGAACATGCTACCCATGAACCTCTCAGCATCGCGAATGTGCCACAATTCTTAGCTTCTGCTCAAGCTCCAAAACCGGAAGCTCAAGGTTCTGCCACTGTTGACACTTATCATAGAATTTACAGTGCAGAAGGAGGCCATTCGGCCCATCGACTCTACACCGGCTCTTGGAAAGACCACCCTACCCGAGGTCAACACCTCCATTCTATCCCCATAACCCAGCAACCCCACCCAACACTAAGGGCAATTTTGGACACTAAGGGCAATTTATCATGGCCAATCCACCTAACCTGCACATCTTTGGACTGTGGGAGGAAACCGGAGCACCCGGAGGAAACTCACGCACACAGGGGGAGGATGTGCAGACTCCGCACAGACAGTGACCCAAGCCGGAATCGAACCTGGGACCCTGGAGCTGTGAAGCAATTGTGCTATCCACAATGCTACCGTGCTGCCCATGTTCTGCCCACTTCTTGCACTAGGAGCATCATCAACTTGTTGCAGACCATAAGACACGCATTCCACACAACTGAATTGCCGTGCCAGGGCTTGAATATACTTACCTTACATGAACATTGTTTTCAGTTGGCTTACTTCTGCAACTTTATTTACTTGACCTCAATTTTTTTACCTGTGTGCTTGTGTTTCTTGTGTTGTCTGGTGAATTATCAGACACGTTGACTCTTCTATTATTAAAACATATATTCAGGTGCCCTTACTTATGAGATGAATAAAGGACAAAAAATGGTTTGCGGGGTAACCCAATTTTATTCACAATTCTCCAATTCCTTTACCGAAAGGCTATTTTATTTGGCTATTATAATCTTCAACATTACTCACCCGGAATATGACTCAGACTCACAGCTGAGCTCTAGATAAATGAAATGAAAAATATTATCTGCACTTGGTGAAGGAGGCTGGTCAGGCTACAATCGCTCGATGCGGATAGCTTCTTCTCTGAGCTCAGAGCTCAGGGTATTTTCTTCTTGTGATGGTTGTGTCTGGGGAATGTCCAGGTTGCTGCTGCCAGTCTGTTCTGATGTTCCTTCTTTAATTTTAAAAAAAAATTGTATTTTATTCCAAAAGTATATAAAAAGTTAGAACACATACACAATTCAGGAAACAAACTTCCCAACATACAGTTTGTACAAATGTCCCCCCCCACCCCACCCCCGGCAATGAAAAGCTCCTCAAACAGAGTCACGAACATCCCTCATCTCGCCTCAAAACCCTCGGCTGAATCCTTAACTCGTATTTGATCTTTATGAGCCAAAGAAAGTCATATAAGCCCCCCAGCAGGCCGCCACATCCGGTGGCGTCACTGGGCAATCAGAGAGGCGAAGGCCACAACATCGGCCTTCCTCCCCTCCCATCAGCTTCAACTTCTCTGATATCCCAAATATCGCTACAAAAGGGTCCGGCTCAACCATCTCCTCCCCCACTATCCTTGCTAGCGGCGCGAACACTCCCGCCCACACCTGGCCTGAGTTATGTGTCCCATCCAGTCTTAAACTAATAAATAGGATACTCCTGTTCAGCCAGGGTGATTCAAACAAGATCCATTGTCCTCTGAAACACTCTTGTCTGACCAGCTATTAGCCCATTATGGAGTCTGATGGCCTCTTCATCCTGCTGCAAAATTGATCACTTCTGCCTGGAAGTTAGTTACACATTCACAGCATGGTCTTTTGTCTTTTTGTGTAAAAGTGTTAATCACCGTGAATGAGTAATCACAAAGACCAAAGAGAGTAGTGGCGAACAGTTGCTTTTTGAACTGGAGGATGACTCATTCTGTGCTGTGTCTATTTCATGAATTCTATGAACTGGCTCAACTGAAAAGACAGACAGTTGAATACTTTCTCAGCACTGTAATGAAGCTGCAGATGTAGATTCATGCTAGAATGGGACGGGGACACTATTAACTCGATAAACTATATAATCTGAAAGACAGATAACGGAGCACTCTCTCAGCACTGTTAAAGTGGCAGTATATCAGTCTTGGAATGGGGATTGAATGGGAAGATGTTCTGGCATAGGTGCAAAAGCAGAACCACTAAGGCAAGGCTTCCTCTTTGGGTGGCCCAACTCGCAGACATAATGGTTCCTTTTAACGCAAAAAAGGCTATGGATGAGCATGGGAGTGAGGCGTAAGTGACTTAGTTTCTACAAAAATTGAATAGCAAATTAGTGTTATCCTCTTGTGAATTATCCATAAGAGATCTTTGCCATTAGAAGGTTTTCCATCCAGTATTATCAACATCATGGGAATTACCATTGACCTGAAACTGAATAAGGCTAGCCATATGAATATTGTGGCT
Source organism: Scyliorhinus canicula (assembly GCF_902713615.1). Taxonomy (NCBI): domain Eukaryota; kingdom Metazoa; phylum Chordata; class Chondrichthyes; order Carcharhiniformes; family Scyliorhinidae; genus Scyliorhinus; species Scyliorhinus canicula. The sequence continues at coordinate 73,794,598 of NC_052151.1, forward strand.
ACAAGAGCAGGTCAGAGGCTAAGAATCCTACAGTGAGTAACTCACCGAATGACCCTCCAAATCCTGTCCATCATCTACAAAGCACGAGTCAGGGGTGCGATGGGATACTCTCCACTTGCCTGGATGAGTGCAGCTCCAAACACACTCAAGAAACTTGACATCAGCCAGGACAAATCAGCCCACTTGATTGGCACCCCATATAGAAAGATTCACTCCTTCTACCACCGACGCAAAGTGGCAGCAATGTATAAATACAATCTACAAGATGCACTGCAAGAACCTACCAAGGCTCCTTAGGCAGCACCTTCCAAATGCACAGCCACTACCACCTAGAAGGACAAGGGCAGCTGATACATGGGAACACTACCACTTGGAGGTTCCCCTCCAAATCACTCACCATTTTGACTTGGAACTATATTGCCGTTCCTTCACTGTCGTTGGGTCAAAATCCTGGTGCTTCCTCTGTAACTGTACTGTAGGTGTACCTACACCTCAGGGACTGCAGCGGTTCAAAATGGCATCTCATTACCACATTCGCAAGGCAATTAGGGATGGGTAATAAATGCTGACCTAGCCAATGAAATCCACATCCCATGAATGAATTTTTAAAAATACAGTTCCGGCTCTTAAAGCCTCCTCAGTCATCAAATTATTTCTGTTCAGGAGCATTTTTATGTTGTTTTCTTGTCTGATTTGTGGCCTGTTTCATGTTTCTGGTGGTTTGATGAATGTCCTGACGCAGTCTGACTTGTGCTTGCACACGAGGATCTGGGTTGACTGACTGAGATGGCTGGGATGCATTGGTTTCTTAAAATACCTGGAGAAGGCTTAACTGGATGATTCTGTAATTGATCCCATCAGGACAATGGGATTAGGGAATGCATAAACTATGTGCCACAAGGACCAAACACTCAATCAGTTGCTATAAATGATTATGGAAACTATTGATAGTAAATGAAAATATTCATCAAGTAATCTGAATGTTTTTTAATCTTAAATTTCATTCTACTTCTATTCTTCCCCAGATACTCCTTTATTAATCCTGGATATGTGCTTTGTGCTACGTTCAAACACTTACTGCTACATTAATCTCAAGAGCTCTTCCACCTCCTTAAATCTATTTTTGTATACTGCTGTACCTCTTTTAGAAGTTTTCCCCTCTTGTTTCCCTGTAGAATTGGTTTCACCGCACCTACTTCCTCTCTCACGTTGTTGAAGAATTTCGGGAGTATATCATCTATTTCACATGAAGACAGATGTTTTCTTTACAGAAAATTATTCACATTAAGCTTAAATACTTTTGTTATGGGTCAGTCAATAAGGAAGAAATTGATATTGTTAGTTAAGAAATGTTACACATAATTGTTTTGTCATAATAGAACCTGAAAAGTGTTTAGTTGTAACTCAATAATGTTGTTAAACAGTTTACAATGCCTAAACATGTGGCTACTTCGTTCAAGACAAATTGATGAACTCATGTGCCTCTAATTTCACAGCAATAGGACAACAGATTCACATCCAACTGTGATTACTCACAGGTAATTTCTTGATCTCACAATGTACATCCACTTTCCCCCTGTGAATCGTGCTCCAAAATGGAAACGTGAGTTATGGTGCAATGCATTTAAGGAGCACCCACTGTGCTCACTGAGTGTGCGTGCGCTCTTTCTTCTGGATGTTTTACTGCTGCAATTCCTGAAACTGAGTGCAATACTCCAGATGGGATACTAACCAAAGTCCTTACAACTGATGCATAACTTCCTCCACTTTGTGTTCCACCCTTTTGAGATAACGCCCAACATTCCATTTCTTATTATTTTTAAGAGTGTGCTACTAGCTTTTAGTGATTTGTGTACATGGACAGCTACTTTTCTGAGCTTTTCCACAGTTCATTATCTCGCTCCATTAAGAAAATATTTCACTTTGTTACTCTTGGACGCAAAGTAGAAATTCTCACACTTAGGGCAGAATTTCCGATACATTTTCTGGGCGGAATTTTTGTCTATTATATATGAGTGTCAGTGTCTGACTGAAAACTGACGTGTAGCTCTCCAGCTGCACACCCAAGTTTTTAATCCAGATTTTCAAGCATGCTGAAGAAAATAAATAAGGAGGGCGGGGTTTACGCCATCAGTCACAGGCGGGACTGATAGAGCTGGCCAGGTGAGCTCCACAGAGATCAGGGTGTCACCTTTAATGGGAGCTCCAATAAGCATGAAAAGTAAACGTCCCTCTCAGCAACCCTCCACGAACACGGCCGACACCCCTCACAAGCATTGGGGGCGTCGCCTCCAATCACCACAGCACAAGAAACGGGGCTCTCCCACCCACCACTTCAGTACAAGCAATTGGGCTCTCCTCTCTCCCCCCACCCCAAAGCAACATCAGGGCACCCCCCATCAGGCCCATATCCCCCATACAGGTATCAGGGCTCTCCCTCTCCCTACCACTGTAGGGAGCAATGTCCCCACTTCCTCCACACCACTGCAGTCTCAGGGGCATTCTTCCAGTTTTTACAAAGTAGCAGCTCAAGTGTATCTGGTATTTGCAAATAAGTTTGTTTCTTATTTACAATGATTTTTACATGAGGTCCCCCCTTTTGCCTGCCCCCCCCCCCTTACTTTCCTTTGTTTCTTGTTTAGCTTCTCTCTTTGTGTTGCTCCTTCTCTGGGTGCCCCATATTGTGCTCCACTTCTTTCTGTTGGGGCTTTTAGTTTTTATTGTTGGGGTGGGGGTGTCTGCATGACCCTTCCCCTCCTCCCCTTGTCCCCGTGGTTCATTCTGTGATTCCCTTGGGTTTCCTTCCCTCCCCCCACTGTCCCTTCCGTTGTGTGTACCTTCCCTTGTCTTCCTCCCTCTCTCCCCCACCCTCCGCCTCCCTAGCCTCCTTGGCCTCAAACTGTCTTGGAACAGGCTGAATCTTTGTCCTCCACGCTTTGTAGGAGCCCTCGGCTGACCCTCTGATGGTACACTTGATCTTCTCCAGGTGGAGGAATTCCACCAGGTCTGCCAGCCAGTCTGCAGCTGTGGGTGGTGCTGCTGATCACCAGCTGAGCAGGATTCTCCGGCATGCGATTAGGGGAGCAAAAACCAGGGTGTCGGCCCTCTTCCCCCTATGGAAATCTGGATGGTCCGATACCCCAAAGACTGCCACTCTCGGGCACGGCTCCACCCTCACCCCCACAACCTTGGGCATCACCTCAAAGAAGGCTGTCCAGAACCCGACAATTGGGGCAGGGCCACAATATGTGGATGTGGTTGGCTGTGCTTCCTTGCCACCGTTCACATTTGTCCTCCACCTCCAGGGAGAACCTACTCTTTTGGGTTCTGGTTAGGTGAGCTCTGTGGAACACTTTAAACTGCATGAGGCTTGGCCCAGCGCAGGAGGAGGTGGAGTTGGCCCGACTCAGTGCTTCGCTCCAGAGTCCCCAACCCACTTCCACCCCCCAATTTGTCCTCCCATTTCCGCCTGGCTTTGTCCAGTGGTAGTCTTGCCTTGTCCAGCAACTGTCTGTATATGTTCCCACAGTTCCTCCCCTCCTTACTGATTAGTTCCTCCAGTAGACTGTCTCTCGTGCCCTGGGGTATCTTGCTGGCTCCTTGCGGAGAAACTGTTTAATTTGAAGGGCTTGAGTTCCTGTCGGCAGGTCCAAGTCCTCCGTCAGCTTGTCTAAGGTCGCGAGTGTGCCTCCTATGTAAAAGTCCCTAACCGCTCGCATCCCCCTGTCCTGTGTCCATTTTTTAACGGTGGAGTCAAGCATGACTGATGGGAATTTGGGGTTACTGCAGATGGGGACTGTCATAATATACACACAAGTATATGATGGTGCACAGACAGGCAGTGATTGACACACAGGATGACCAATGCACACACAGAACACAGCAGCCAATCACCAGACAGGACACAACCACTATAAAGCCAGAGGGCACTAGTTTTCCCGCTCTTTTGGGGCCCAGCCTCTGAGACAGTCAGAGCCCGTGAGCAACAACTAGAACATATACCATGTGGTAATAAAATAGTCTGGTCAGGTTATCCTCAGGTCTCCAGTCAACTCAGCATAGTGTCAACCCACAGTTAAAGTATGTATGATAGTTAAGAGTTCAATAAAATCGAGTTGCATTTCTTCAAGTGTTGGAAGCCTGTCTCTCTCACCACTGCAGTAAAGGCAGCCCTCGCAGACCCAGCTTACCCGACACATCAGGGACCATGGAGGACATTTCAGTTAAACCAACATGCTGCCTCATTTGATTCCACGTTTTCAGTGTGGCTACCACAACTGGGCTGGATGTGTATTTTGATGGGGGGATGGGAGCGTTGCCGTTACGAGGGCACGGAGAGTCGTGCCCTTGCAGGAAGACTCCTCCAGCCCCACCCATTCCATGTTTGGTTCTTGTATTCTTGGCTGTGGCTGCTCAGTGGTAGTACTGTAGGTTTGCTAGGGCCAGATTGCCCATGTTTTTCCTCGTTTGCAGTGTCAACTTAGTGATCCTTGGGTACTCACCCCCCCCCCCCCCCCTCCCCCCCCTCCACACACACACACACGCACAAACGCCATTATCATTTTGTCGACTTTGTGGAAATAGCCCTTGGGGATGATGATCGGTAGGAATCTCAACAGGAAGAGGAACCTCGCAGAACGTTCATTTTGATTGTCAGCACTCTCCCCGCCAGGGAAATGGGAGTGCATCCCATCTCTGTAGGTCCTTTTATACTTCCTCTGCCAGACTGGTCAGGTTCCACTTGTGGATCTGAGTCCAGTCATGGGCTATCTAGATCCCCAGGTAGCAGAATTGTTTTGGGGCTAGTTTGAATGGTAGTCCTTCCAGTTCTGCTCCTTTCCCGTTTGGATTCACCGGGAATGCCTCGCTCTTGCCTAGGTTGAGTTTGCAGCCCAAGTAGGCTCCAAACACTTCCAGAAGTTGCATGATTGCTTTCAGGCCATTCTGTGGTCCGCGACGTAGAGGAACAGGTCATCCACATTGAGTGACACTCTGTGCTCTCTGCCCTCCCTTTGGATGCCCTTCCAGCTTTTCGCATGGCTCAGAGCGCTCGCCAGGGGTTCGATTGCCAGGGCGAACAAGAGTGGGGACAGTGGGCATCCCTACCTTGTGCCTCTGTGCAGCTGGAAATATTCAGAGCTGGTGGTGTTGGTCCGAATGCTCGCCTTGGGCCCATTGTACAAGAGTTTCACCCACAAAGGGAACTCCTTCCCTAGTCCAAACCATTCTAAAACCTCTATGAGGTATTTCCATTCGACTCTGTCGAAGGCCTTTTCTGTGTCCAGGGAGACGATCACCTCTGGTGTTGTCTCTCTGGAAGGGGTCATTGTTACATTCAGAAGCCGCCTGATGTTCGCAGTTATCTGCCTACTTTTGATAAAGCCTGTCTGGTCCTCTGCGGCCACTTCCAGCACGGAGTTCTCCAGTCGCTTGGCCAGGGCGTTCGCGAGTATCTTCTACATTAAGCAGCGAAATGGGTCTATATGATCTGCATTCCATCGGGTCCTTGTCTTTTTTGGGTATCGGCAATTTTGTGGCCTGTGTTAGTGTAGGAGGCAGGGTTCCCCTCGCTATAGAGTCTGTGAACATGTCCTGTAGGTATGGGGCCAGGGTTGGTACGAATTTCATATAGAGGTCCACCGAGAAACCGTTGGGTCCCGGCACCTTCCCCACCTGCATGGAGCTGATACTTTCCATGATTTCTCCCAGTTCCTTTGGTGCTTCCGGCTCCCCCTGTCTATCGTCCCCCACAACTGGCATGTCCAGTCCATTGAAGAACCGTTTCATCCCCGCGTCCCTGTTGGGGGGGCTTTGGAGGTGGACAGGCCTCGGTAGAAGGTCTCAAATGTTCGGTTGACCTCTTTGTGCTCGATTACCAATCTGCCTCTGCTGTCCTTTACCTGCGTTATCTCCCTCATGGTTGCCTGCTTTCTCAGTCGGTGAGCCAGGAGGCAGCCAGCCTTTTCCCCGTGTTTATAGAAGGTCCCCTGTGACTGGCTGAGTTGGTATACTGCTTTTCTGGTGGATAACAGGTTAAAGTCCATTTGTAGCTTTTTCCTCTCCGCCAGTAGCTCTACGATCCGGGCTTCGGAGTACTTTCTGTCGACCTCCAGAATGGAGTCGATCAGTTGTTGCCTGGCCACCCTCTCTTCTCTATATCTTTGTACCTTGTAGGCTATAATCTCTCCCCTAATAACCGCCTTCAATGCCTCCCAGAACATGGGTTATAACTGTTCCGGTTATTTGTAACATACTCGCCTCTGGCTTGCGATTTTTTTTCTGGCAGAAGACCTTACCGGCCAGTAGGTCTGAATGTCCAACCTCCACGTGGGGCTCTGGCCACAGCACGTCTGCAATCTCACATCCACGTAATGAGGAGCGTGGTCGGAGATAATTATTGCGGAGTATTCCACTCTGACTATTCCTGGAAGCACCGCTTTCCCCACTGCAAAGAAGTCTATCCTTGAGTATGCGTTCTGGACGGGCGAAAAGAACGAAAATTCCTTCTCACCAGGGTGTAGAAACTGCCTTAGGTCCACTGCCCCCATCTGCTCTATGAATGTCCCAAACTCCCGAGCCATGCCCACCCTTTTAGCCCGCTCTGGGGTTTGATCGATCTGTATACAGTTGAATCGCCCCTCCCCATTATCAGTTGGTGCATTCCAATATCGGGGATTTGTGCCATGGTCTTTTTTATGAAGCCTGTGTCATCCCAGTTGGGTGCATACACATTTACCAGGCCTACTGCTGCCCTGTCTAGGACACCACTGACAATGACGTAGAGTCCTCCTTGGTCTGTTACCTTGCTCCTTGCTGCAGTGAACCTCATCCTCTTACAAATCAATAGGGCTACTCCCCTAGCCTCGTCCCATAGCGTTAACCCACCCAATTCTTTCTTACCCATGGCGGGTCCTTCTTCCTCAGGTCTGTCTCCTGTAGATAGACAATGTCGGCTTTCAGACTTTTAGGTGTGCGAAGACTCTGGATCTTTTCACTGGGCCGTTAAGTCCTGCTACATTCCAGATGATAATCCTGGTGAGGGTTTTTTGAACCCCCCCCCCCCACTTCCGCAGGATCAACCATACTTACCTGGTGGACGCGTCCCTGCACTCCGGGGTTTCCCTTTGTTAGGGGGCCATCCAAAATGGCCACAGTCACCTTTCCCGCCATGAGGCCGGGCCCCTACGCTCCTGGGTTTCCCTTTGTCCTGGAGGCACCCAACATGGCTGCCAACTGTCTGTCGGTAGTGTGGGTGCGCCCCTGCACTCTGAGGTCTCCCTTTGTTTAGGCACCCACCAAAGTTTCCTCAATCTGTTCCTCACCCGCCGAAGCCTGTACAAAAACCAACTCATTTTTCCTGCTCTGTTCCTTTTGTGCTCTTCCGCCCCTGCTCCACAGTGTCCCGCTCATCCCTGCATCGCCCTTTCCCTGTCTCCCCCTATGCTTTTCCCTTCCTCGTCTCTGTGCCCCCCCCCCCCCCCCCCCCCGGACCAGGCGCTCGCTCCCTGTCGGGAGGCACACCGCAGTCCACCTTGCTGTCTGTCTTCCCATGCTAACTGCCCCTGCAAGTGTGGTGGCACCTCTACTGGGGCTGGTCTAGCCCCTTTTTTTATGGCCGCTGACTGCCCACTTTCCCTGTTTAAACCCTCACCTGCCTTCCCCTGACGTCACTTTGTTCTATGACTCAGTCTTCCCTTTATGGTCAGAGTGAGGCAGTCTAGTCCCACGCAAACATGCTGACTGTCCAATGAATCTTTTGCTCTTTCACAGTCTTTCTCTGCACAGACCTCATTGTTGCCTTGCCTCTCTCTTGTCCAGACCGTTGGTTCGGACAAATTCATTTGCTTCTTCCGGAGTGTTAAAGTAATGTTCTTTCTTCTGGTATGTGACCCAGAGCACACCGAATCGCACCCCATTCTTGTACAGGCCTGACTTCACCTGGTTGAATTCGGCCCTGCGTTTTATTAAACCTGTCCCAATGTCCTGATAGATTCAAATTTCGTGTCCTTCCCAGGTGCTCACTTTTGTCTGGTGTGCCCCCCGCAGGATCCTCCCACAGTCCTGATATCCTTGCAATAATCGCCAAGGCCCTCTGGCCCCAGAGGGAGCCTTGCAACAATCACCCTTGACTCCTCTGGCATTGGGTCTTGGCCTGAAAGACCTGTTGTGCTCTTGCCCAGCATTTGGGCGACGTAGTCCGTCGGGTCTCTGCCCTCAATGCCTTCCGGCAGGCCCACGATCCGAATATTTTCTCGTCGAGGCCAGTTCTCTTGGTCCTCGACTTTCCCCTTTAAGTTCCCCTGGGTCGCCTCCAACCTTTTCACTACTGCCTCCAGGGTGACGATTCTGTCGCTCTGGTCTGTCGAAGCCTTTTCCAGGTCGAGGATCGTCCTCTGCCGAGTCTCTACTTTCTTCCTCAGCCCATCGATTGCCTTTTGCATGGTAGCCATCGCCTCTGCCACAGCACCTTGACCACCACCTGGATTTCTGTCTTGACCGCCTGTTTTATGGTGGTCAGCTCCTTCATAAGGAAGTTCTTCCATCCGTCTCCAGGAGGTTGGGCGGATGGCTGATGCTCGGGTCGTTGGCCGCCCTCTGTCCTGGGCCCTGTCATGATATCGTGGTTGTGTTATAATTCACCGACTGACCGCTAGGTGTCTCATTGGTATATAAGTGAATGTTAGAGTCAGGTGACCTCAGACTGACCAGGGAGGTGGGAGAGAGGTTACTTGTGCATGGTTATACTATAAAACATCTATTGTTTGGATATATTTGACCCACAGTTAATGTTAATGTTATAACCTGCCTGCTTACCATTGGCTGGGGACTAATGACAGTCCCACAATCCTGTGGGAGTATGAGCTTCCCCAATGAGGGGGGCGGAGAAATCATTAGCAGTCTCCCTGCATAAATAGAGCTGGCCAGTTTGGAACCAGAGAGAGAGAGAGGAGTGAGAAGAAAGGGAAGTTGCTGCTGCTGTTGTATATAGATATATGTTATTGTAAATAAATGTTATTTCTTCGTATCCTGAAAACTCGTGCTGGATTCTTCGTGGCCCTCACAAAAGTTAATAAATCGTTTATAGCTTTAGCTAAAGGTGTTCTTGGATTATAAATCAGGCCACCCGACAGGAACATAACAACCCCTTTGCCTGGTGGGTCCACCGTCCGTCCGCCTGCCCTCATGGCTCATTCCGTCGCTTCTGCTGTCTCTTCGGCTCCTCGAGCTCCCGTTTACTGGCATGCTTTCTTGGTTACTCTCTTCTTGCTGTTGAAGTAGTTTTGTCGTTGAATTTGGGCAAAATTTGACTAAAAGCACCTTTTTAGTTCTAGTTTGGAGGAGAGCCACTTCATGTGCGTCCGCCCAGCACGTTACCGTCACCAGTTGTCCAACATTCCACTAATTACAACCTGCCAATTTGAAGATGTCCCTTTTAGCTTTATTCTCTGCTTTCCATCCATTAACCAATCCTCTATTCATGCTAATATACTACCATTATCCCCTGAGACTTTGGGCGTGATTGTGTGGCCTTGTTTTGCTCGAGTGAGAGTTCCCGTACCAGCCTCCCCGGACAGGCGCCGGAATGTGGTGACTAGGGGCTTTTCACAGTAACTTCATTGAAGCCTACTCGTGACAATAAGCGATTTTCATTTCATTCATTTCATTTCAATGAAGTTGGTAAATAGCGGGAGAGGCCAAAAATGAGAAATGTAATGGGCGCCAAACCGTTTGCGATGCAACCGACCTGCTCCCGAAGGCAAAATCGGGATCCCGCCAGAGAGTGGTGAAAAACCAATTATCACCATTTTAGCGCTATTTCCATACAATTAACGGGAGCCACTCTATATCCAAAGGCCTCCCGTGATCCAGCGGCCTCCCCAGCAAATGGTTGTGCTGGCACTGATTAGTGATTCTTTTGCAAACCATGAGCCAGACGGATAGGCTACTGTGGGGAGCTGAGGAAGTGATCAGCCATCTTCACTCACAGGCAGTGGGCCCATGGGGCACTGGGCATGCTGCCACTGTGCTTGGGGAGGGTGGGAGGGGGGGGGGCAACCCGAGAGTGTAGCCCCAGTTGTGGGTGGGCCGCCATGGGGGGCTGAGGTTGGGTGCGCTGATGAGGGGGGTCAACCGCTCGCGGGTCCTCCATGCCAACCCCTGTACCGTGTGTTCCCCCTCTGGGGGCAAACCTAGTCCCTGCCTGTTTGCCCAATGATCACCCATAACTCCCACTGACCACGGAGGCCTCTGGTCATACGGTTGAAGGCTATTGCTAATGGGAATTGACAATCGTGGTTAAGTGACCACTTCACTCATACCAAGTGGATTCCCGATGGTTGGCGGACCTTGTAGCATGTGGGGCTCATTGCCTAGCATCCCAATCACAACTTGATGCATGGGCTCTGTGCTTCATCACAGTGGGAGGCAGCACCACAGATGCAGCGGCCAACCTTGGATCACCCAGAGGCTGGGTCCCAGCCCAGGACAGATGTCTGCGGCCGGGGGTGCATGGGTAGCGCGTGTTGGGTGGGGGGAGCGGGGGCAGGGTGGATATTTGGGGTGATCAGTATGGTATTTGTGGTTGGCCCGCATCACAGAACAAAGCCCGTGGTGTCATACTGGTTGTTGTGAGGGTATTTTAATGTTCCTCATACAAGTGTACATCACTGCCCCATTGTCCTGATGGTGCTACCCCACTATCCCACCCCTTCCCACCCCCCCCAAATGACCCCTTCCTCCCAACCAACACAATGAACTCCTTACCCCCACCTACTTCTGCCCACCAACCACAGCAACCCTTCCTTGCTCTTCCACTACGTCTAGGTGTTTTCCCAGGATACACATCAGACTGGAGGCAGCCAGTTGCTTACTGCGTCCCAAGGCATTCGATGCCCCTGGTGGGCGTCCTCTGGGACCATGGGCCCCTGCCCATTTGACGGCAGCACACGCACAGCCATGCCACCCTGGCTTTGAGGTGCGGCTGCATCGGATGGATAAACACGGGGGGGGGGGGGGGGGGCTGGTGGCCACTGTCACCAGTCTATAGGATAGAAACGTAGAAATATAGAAAATAGGTGCAAGATTGGACCATTTGGCCCTTCGAGCCTGCACCACCATTCATTATTATCATGGCTGATCATGCAAATCCAGTTTCCAACTCCCACTTTCTCTCCATTCCCCTTGATCCCTTTAGTCACAAGGGCCATGTCCAGCTCCATCCTGAATATATCCAACGAACTGGCCCCAACAGCTTTCTGTGGTAGAGGATTCCACAAGATCACAACCCTGAGAGAAGTTCTTCCTCATCTCATTCCTGTATGGCTTACCCCTTATTTTTAGGCTGTGACCCCTAGTTCTGGACGTACCCAAAATCGGGAATATTCTTCCGCATCTAGCCTGCCCAGTCCCATCAGGATTCCATATATTTCTATGAGATCCTCTCTCATTCTTCTGAACTGCAGTGAGTCAAGCCCAGTCGATCCAGTCTTTCTTCATAGGTCAGTCCTGCCATCCCGGGAATTAGTCTGGTGAAACTTCGCTGGACACCCTCAATAATAAGAATGTCCTTCCTCAAACACGGAGACCAAAACTGCACACAATACTCAAGGTGTGTCCTCACCAAGCACCAGGATCCAGTAAACCTGCTGGATTGAGCCCCACCTGCCCCCGCGTATTCTGGCTCTGCCAGCCCTGCTGGCTCCCCATTGTCTGCACCCTAGTGTCAATGTCCTTGGTGATGCTCCTCAGTGATTGGGCCAGCGCTACGGCAATGTCCACCTGCGACTGGGACAAGCTCTGCAGCATCTCGGCTCTTCACATCTGAGAGCGGGACATGTCTCTCCGTGCTTCATCAAGGTCAGCATGATACTGGGTTACAATTCCCAGCGAGTCAGACATTCTGCCGAGGCCCTCAGCCATGGCTGTCTCCGAAGTCTTGGACACCTTCGCTAATGCAGCTGACGTCGTGCACCAGGCTCTCCAATGCAGTTGCCAACCTCGGTGCCACGCAGTGCCAATTCTATCTCCTGTGCCCGTAGTCTCTGTGGTAGTATGACTAGAGTTACTACGGTACCTGGGAGTGTGAGCTACCATTGGTGGAGAAGGCTCGCTGCTCATTGGCCCAAGTGTTTGCATTTCATTGGTTGGAACATAAGGTAGCTCCACCCAGGGAGGTGGGGTATAAGAACCCGTGTTTCCCAGCAGCCGGCCTTCTTTCTGTACTCGAGCTGCTGGGGAAACATCTTGTTGATTAAAGCCTTCAATTCGGACTACATCCTCGTTTCAGTAGTTATTGATCGCGCATCAGTCTCTGCACCCTTCCAATCGGCTATGGACATGCTGGGGTGTTGCTGAGATCGCCCTCTGAATGTCCCGGATGCTCCCTAACATCTCCGTCAGCTGCAGTACAGCATGTTATACAGGCTCAGTATCTGGCAGGGACCCAGCAGGGATCTGCAATCAGGTGCTCACCAGATTGTGCCCCAGAAGCCTGTCCACTAACATTTCTCACTGAGGTGCGTGTCCCTGCGCTGGTAGAGGGTGGGGATAACAGCATTGATTGTGGCATCCTCTGAGCTCCCCGCTGAGGTGGTCCAATGAGAGGCAGGGGAAGGATGCACTGGGCCGTCGGCTGCAGGGCCTATGGGAGAATGAACATGTGGTCAGTGGGAGGAATGGGTAAATGTGTATGGCAATAACAACTCACGTTTGACAGGTCCTCTGGGATATGGACGGTGAAACCTCACCTCTGCGACATGCGGCAACCTCCGCATTGGTGACCGCTCTGTCCTCGGTCACCCCCCGTTATCTCCAGGGGCTGTTCCTCAAAGGTCATGAGGATTCTTATGCCTGGCACCTCTCCGCCAGTCTGGGCCCTCCTTTGGCAATTGTGGGACAGCTTCTCCTGCGGAAACTGAGAAGGCATCGTTAGCAGCATGTGCGGTTCACATTGGTGCAGGGGTGCTGTGAAGGAAGGCTGGTGGGGGATAAAGGTGGGGGGAAGGGTGGGTTGGGGTGCAAATGGAGGGTATTGGGTGGTCACGTGGGGGTGGGAAGGTGTCAACTGACACTTGCAGCCTGGTTTATTGTTCATTGACATTCTTGCGACTTTGAAGGCCAGTCCTCCTGGTCACGCTTCCCAAGCCGACGGCTACTGCCACCTCATCCCAGGCAGCACTGGCTGCCCTGTCGCTCACCCTCAGGGACCCTCGGGGGAACAGGAGATCCCTCCTGGGCTCGACTGCACCTGGGAGCCTCCCCAGGTCCTTGTCTCCAAACCTTGGGGCCGGTCATCTCGGCGCCATGGCTGCAAGCTGAGTGGGTTGGCAGCACAAGTGCTGTTTGAGTGCTTCTTGACCTTGTTAGCGGGTGGGGGGGGGGGGCGAGAGTGTGGTCACGGCGAACTGGGGCCTCGTTAAGTGGACCAATTAATGTTGTTTGCGATGCCCCCTCGCCAGGCCAAGCGCCGGGAAGCTCACGGCAGTTCCCGCTCGCTGCCACACTTAGAAACGCGCCCCTTTTCTTGTTTAATAGTCTTTTATATGGCATTTTCTCACCTGTTTTCTGGAAATCCAAACATACCGGGCGGAATTCTCCGCTCCCGGGAAAAATCGGGAGAGCAGTCGTGAACTCGGCCGAGTTTCACGACGGCCTCAGAGGCCGCCCCTCGCCCCCTATTCTCCCGTCCCGGCGGGGCTAGGAGCGGCGCTCCGTAACTCTCGGCCGCGGGGGCGTCGCGCCAAGAATGACACGGCCGGCGCACCTAATGACGTCAGCCGCGCATGCGCAGGTTGGCCGGCTCCAACCCGCGCATGCGCGGCTGATGTCATGTCGCAGACGGCACGAACCCGCGCGGTGGCCGTCTTTCCCCTCAGCCGCCCCGTAAGACGTGGCGGCTTGATCTTGTGGGGCGGTGGAGGGGAAATAGTGCGTCCGATTTGGATACCGGCACAGTCGTGATGCTCTTGCTTAGATCGGCCGCCTAGAAGCCCCAAATGGGCATCTGGCGCCTGTTTCACGACGGCAGCGACCAGGTGTGTTTGCCGCCGTCGTGAACGGCAGGCCGCTCGGCCCATCCGGATTGGAGAATCGCCGCTCACCGTTGATTCTTCCGAGCCGGGGGCGGGGGAATCGCGGGGGCGCCAGGGGGGGCGTAAAAAATGTCGGGGGGCCCTCCCGCGATTCTCCAGGCCGCATGGGGAGCGGAGAATTCTGCCCACCATCTCTACTGGTTCCCCGATTTGTTCTCTTTTAGTTATATCTTCATTGTACTCTAATGAAATTTATCAGGCATTAGTGCCTTCACCTTCATAAAACCATGTTGATTCTGCCTAATTATACTATGAGTTTCTAAGTACCTTGTTAACAGAATTTTTATAACACATTTTCGAATTTTCCTGACAACTGGGATCAGGCTAGACGAACCAATATTTCCCTGCTTTCTCTCTCGTTACTTCCTGAAAAGGAGTGTTACATTTGTTATCTTCCAAAGTACTCTGACAGTTCTAGAGTATGGAGAATTTTGGACAATCGCAATCAGTGAATCAGTATTTTTGCATCCACCTCTTTTAGAACCGAAGGATGGAGGAAATAAAATCCATTTGTCGACTTTCAATTCCATTAATTTCTCTTGTACTTTTTCTCCACTGATATTAATCATTTAAATTCCATCATCGGCTCCAGTTTACCTCCTCTTTAAGAGGTGTAGGCCTGCTTTAATTATTACTTTAAACCATGGCAGTCTATCACGATTTTGTATCCCTCACTGAACTGTGCAGCCAGTCAACATGCGGTTAGCATTAGCTGTGCACTCCAATTATTTAGGTAATTAATCCAGGTAATTATTTAGCAGCACAAAGCACGTGTGTTTTATGAGCCCTGTGCCCATATAAATAATTCTTATTCTCACAAGTAGGCTTGCATTAACACTGCAATGAAGTTACTGTGAAAAGCCCCTAGTCGCCACACTCCAGCACCTGTTCGGATACACAGAAGGACAATTCTCAGCTGGTACGGGAATTGAACCCGCGCTGCTGGTCTTGCTCTGCATCACAAACCAGCTGTCTAACCCACTGAGCTAAACCAGCCCCCATTTGTGGGCTGTCCAATTAAAACCCCACTACTCAATGTTAAAAAACAGCCTTTAAAATTTGTGCGAGTCCCATTTTGACCAAAATCGGTACTAGCAGTGTAGTAAGTCTGCTCCTTGCAGGTGTACAAAATGTAGCAGGGGCGAGTGGTGGGGGGGGGGGGGGGGGGGGGGAGGTGGGAGGTGGGAGGGGCATTTTTGCAGGAGCTCCCTGCCCCGCTGTCCCCCGCCCAAGCAATGAATTTGACTTGGAGGGCGCTGGACATTCGATGTGCTGCCTACAGTTCTGGGGGATGGCATGGTAGCACAGTGGTTAGCACTATTGCTTCACAGAATCAGGGTCCCAGAGTCGATTCCCGGCTTGGGTCACTGTCTGTGCAGTGTCTGCACATTCTCCCCTTGTCTGCGTGGGTTTCCTCCGGGTACTCTGTCCCAAAAGACATGCTGTCAGGTGAATTGGACATTCTGAATTCTCCCTCTGTGTATCCGAACAGGTACCGGACTGTGGCGACTGGGAGATTTTCACAGTAACTTCATTGCAGCATTAATGTAAGCCTACGTGTGACAATAAAGATACTTATTATTATTTTGTAAGGGAAAAAGAGAAGCATGTGTTATGGGCGCGATTCACCGCTCCCCAGGCCGGGTGGGAGAATCGCGGGAAGGCCTCTCAGGCACCCCCCCGCGATTCTCCCAACACCCCCCCCCCCCCCCCCCCCCCCCAAAATTTTTTCACGGTGACCCACGATTCTCCGGCCCGGATAGGCCTAGCGGCCTGCCATTCCCGACCTATTCACGCCGGCGGCAACCACATCTGGTCGCTGCCGGCGTGAACATAGCGCGAAAGGTAAGTTTGGGGCCTGTGGGGAGCGGAGAGGGGATCGAGCACCAAGGCCGTGCTCGGGATGGGACTGGCCCGCGATCGGTGCCCACCGATCGTCGGGCCGGCATCTCTAAGAGACGCACTCTTTCCCCTCCGCCGCCCCGCAAGATCAAGCCGCCATGTCTTGCGGGGCAGCGGAGGAGAAGACGGAAACCTGCGCATGCGCGGCTGACGTCACTATGGCGCCGCCGGCCGCTTCATTATCGGCGCGCCGCCTTGACGCCAGCGTCAAGGCCTGGCGGCCGTGTTTCACGAAACGCTGCTCCTAGTCCCCCGGAAAGGGAGGGGGTGGGAGAATAGGGGGCGAGGATCGGCCTCCGACGCCGTCGTGAAACACTCCGGGTTTCACACCGGCATCGGCCGTTGCGGAGAATTCCACCCTATATTCTTAAATAAGAGGCAAAGACACAGCAGAACTGGCTCTTGCTCCAAGTTTCAGCCTGATCCAAATGAATTTCACACCATGGATGTTGGCATAAATCAATATCAAATTACTTAGAACAATGAATAGTTTCATTGTGATTGAGTCATAGAGGTCTACAACACAGATAAGGGGCGGGATTCTCCGACCCCCCCTGCCGGGTCAGAGAATCGCCGGGGGTCAGCGTGAATTCCACCCCCGCCGGCTGCCGAATTCTCCGGCCCTCCAAAAGTCGGCGAGGCGTGAGTCGCGCTGCCCGCCCCGGAGAATGGCGGGGACCGGCGCAACTCAATGGGCCCCGGGGCTGCCCGAAGTCTCCGGCCCGCGATGGTCCGAAGTCCCGCTGGTTTTTTGCCGGTCCCGCCGACGTGGATCAGACTAGTTTCCTTACCGGCGGGACCTGGCGGCGTGGGCGGGGGAGCACGGGGCGATCTGGCCCCAGGGGGTGCCCCCACGGTGGCCTGGCCCGTGATCGGGGCCCACCGATCGCTGGGCGGGCCTGTGCCATGGGGGCACTCTTTTACTATGCGTCGGCCGTGTCAGCCTCCGCGATGGCCGATGCATGGGTGAACCCCTGTCTGCGCGTGCGTGGGGATGACGTCAATAGTCGCTGATGCTCCCGCACATGCGCGGACTCTCGCCGACCGGTGGAGTCCCTTTGGCCCCGGCTGGAGTGGCGTCAAAGGCCTTCCACGCCGGCCGGCGGGGCACAAACCACTCCGGTGCCGGCCTAGCCCCTGAAGGAGCGGAGCGGTTCACGCCACTCCGTCCCGTCGGGAACCCTGCCCCGCCAGGTACGGGAGAATCCTGCCCAAGGTCCTTCACCCATTGTGCCCGTGCTGATAAATGACAACCACCTCACTGTTCTAATCCCATTTTCCAGCACTTGGCCCATAGCCTTGTATGCCTTGGCATCATAAGTGCACATCTAAATACTTCTTAAATGTTATGAGGGTCTCTGCCTCTACTACCCTTTCAGGCAGCGAGTTCCAAATTCCCAGCACCCTCTGGGTGAATAAGTTTTTCCTTACAGCCCCTCTGAACCTCCTGCCCCAACCTTAAACCTTAAAACCCCCTTGACATTGATCCCTTCACCGAGGGGAAATGTTTTTTTTCCTGTCTACTATATATGCCTCTCATAATTTTATACATCTCAATCATGCCCCCCCTCAATCTCCTCTGCTTCAAGGAAAACAGCCCCCGTCTAACCAATCTCTCTTCACAGCTAAAACTCTCCAGCCCAGGTAACATCCTGGTCAATCGCCTCTGTACCCCTTTCCAGTGCTATCACATCCCTCCTATAATGGGGATACCAGAACTGCGCACAATACTCTAGTTGTGGCCTAACCATCGTGTTATGCCCAAGCCTCGAGTAATAATAGATAATCCTGTTGAAAGTTAAAAGTAGCATGGTAGCATAGTGGTTAGCACAAATGCTTCACTGCTCCAGGGTAGCAGGTTCCATTCCCGGCTTGGGTCACTGTCTGTCTGTGTGGAGTCTGCACGTTCTCCCCATGTGTGCGCAGGTTTCCTCCAGGTGCTCCGGTTTCCTTCCGCAGTCCAAAGATGTGCAGGTTAGGTGGATTGGCCATGCTAAAATTGCCCTTAGTGTCCAAATTGCCCTTTGTGTTGGGTGGGGTTATGGGGATAGGGTGGAGGTGTGGTATTGGTGCAAGAGCCGGTGCAGACTCGATGGGCCGAATGGCCTCCTTCTGCACTGTAGATTCTATTAAATAGTTTGTGAACTTTGTATTTTTGCTTCTCTTCATGCTTTGCCACAGAGCTTCCTCTCTTCTCAAAATAACATTTGATTAATTGAGTGCGATTACAGGCAAATATTTACTTTTCATCACCTTTATGCAAATAAAGAATGCTCAGCATTTTTGTTAATGGTATTATTGTAATCAGTGTTAGTTCATTAGGTGTTTATGAAAGCTATTTTGTTTTCCATTCCACATTTCAAGGAAAATGTATGTAATCACTTGGGTCATTAACACAACTTTATCTGGAAATGTCTGTTAACATACTTCATAAAATGCATTCTCAGGCTGTCCCAAACTGTTTGGTAGAGAATTTCAAGGAGTGTTCAATTAAGTACCATGTATGTCCATATGAAAATAAACTACATGTCACAATTTGGGGCTAAAAATAGTCAAGGTTTGTTGTTCAATTTAACAGACCATGCACTCTCTCTCTCTCACATGTTTTCCTCCCAGTTGTTTTCTTTCAGTGGAACAATGTCTGCAAGACAGATGACCTGGAGCAGCAGCACACAATTGTATTCCCACTCAGTGCCTGCCTGTCTTAATTAAAGCATTTTTGTCTCAGAATCAACAAGTCATGGATCAAGTTCCGTTCCAAGATTAGAACTGATGCTTCACTACGGGATTGAGGGAATGCAGCATTGTCTGCGGTAACAAGATCCAATAGCATCACAATCTGAGACCCTGCTTGCTTGTTCAAGAGGGTGGGAAAGACCCCAGGGCACTATTTGAAATACAACAGATCGTATTTATACCCAGAAAATAGGTAATTTGCTTCAGTAGCTCCACCCTATGATTTATGCTCCAGGGGTGCTTCTTTCCACCCTTTTCATCTGACCTCATAACCGTACGCCTCTATTCCTTTCTCCCTCATGTGTAACTTCCCTTAAATGCATCTGTGCTATATTCACCTCACCACTCTCTGCGTAAAGAAGCTACTCCTGATTTTCCTACTGGATTTATTTTTGTCTAACTTACAATAATGGCTCCTAGTTCCGTCCTTACTGCAAGTGAAAACTTTCTGCTGATATCCTGTCCAAAGTTTATATATCAATTAACACCATAAACGTTGATCATTCATCTAATTGCTATTAATGGGACTTTCCTGTGTGCAACTTGGCTCTGTGCATTTGCCGACAAAATAACAATGACCGCTCTAAAAAGAATTAATTAATTGCCAAGTGCTTTGGCAGATTCGAAGGACATGGAAGGTATGTTGATCATAGAATCTACAGTGCAGAAGGAGGCCATTCGGCCCATCGAGTCTGCACCGGCTCTTGGAAAGAGCATCCCACCCAAGGTTAACAACTCCACCCTATCCCCATAACCCAGTAACCCCACCCAACACTAAGGGCAATTTTGGACACTAAGGGCAATTTAGCATGGCCAATCCACCTAACCTGCACATCTTTGGACTGTGGGAGGAAACTCAGAGCACCCGGAGGAAACCCACGCACACACGGGGAGGATGTGCAGACTCCGCACAGACAGTGACCCAAGCCGGAATCGAACCTGGGACCCTGGAGCTGTGAAGAAATTGTGCTATTCACAATGCTACCGTGCTGCCCATGTATAAGTTCTTTCTTTTCTGCCAGCTGATGGACTGCACCTTCATGTTGAATTGTAACTTTTCATCTTTGACTCCTGATTTCAGTCCAAACACTCTCCTTATTGCTTTAACATTGAAGTAACTCAGAAAGATAGACACAGAGAGGAGAGGAGCCAGGGATGCTGCCAGGAGAGACAGCTGCTGTTTAAATGTCACAACACCAGGGAGGAATGTGCTAGCAGGAATGGGAAAGAACAGAAATATAAGTGTATTTCTAACCATCAACTGATGAAAATGTGAGATCAGAAATTTTGCAACGTTGATTCTCATCTTTATGGGGTCATTCATTTATTTAGGTGGGATTTTTAGGTTGTTTTGCATGCAAGTATTGTAAAAGACAAAAGCCCAGATAGCTTGTTTTTAAATTTCAACCTATATCAGCTAATCTTAATATTGATTAATGTTCCTTTCTTTGTAATAAATATGAGAGGAGGCGGTGGCATTGTGGTAATGTAACTGGACTCGTAATCTAAAGACCCAGAGGACTCTGGGTTTCCAGGTTCAAATCCCACCACTGCAGGTGGAATTTAATAAAAATATGGAACTAAAAGTCTTGTGATGACCATGAAACCATTGTCGATTGTTGTAAAAACCATCTGGTTTACTAATGTCTTTTTAAAATCTGCCATCCTTACCTGGTCTGACCTACATGTGACTCCAGACCCACAGCAATGTGGCTGACTCTTAACTAGGGATGCACAATAGTCACACTGATTGTGTTTAGAATATTTAATTGAGGAGCCATATTATCATGAAAGGTTGTTGACTTGTTAACTTTCTCTGCAAATGCTGCCTGACTTGCTGAGTATTTTCAGCATTTTCAGTTTTTATTGGGAACACGCTATCTTATAACTGGTATTATGTACTGAAACAGGATTAATTAGTAAGTCTTATATTAACTGATCCTGTTAGGAAGGAATGAACATAATATGATATTATTTTGTATAGATTTTAACAGTGATTAGTCTGAAACTAACGTATTAAATTTAACAAAGTCAATTGTGTAGGTGTGAGGGTCCAGGTTGTTAAAATAAAATTGGAAATTAGATTGAAATGTGTAACAGTAAGTATGCACAAACAAACAGAAAGATGTGGGGGGGCGATTCTCCAATACTGGGCCCAAGAGTTTACGTCATCGTGTTTCACGATGGCGCGAACCGGGCCCGGTTACGCACTATTCTGGCTCACATAGGGGGCCAGCACGATGCTGGAGCGGTTCACACCGCTCCAGCCTCCTCTCGCGGCGCCAAATGGGTGCCGCACCAATCCACGCATGCGCAGTTGGGCCAGCTCAATCCTGCGCATGTGCGGGGGACTTTAGCACGCCGGCCCCGACTCAAGATGGAGTCGGTGTTCAGGGGCCGGCCGCGCTAGAAGGTAGGCCCAGGGGGTGAGAGGCCGGCCCACCGATCGGTAAGCCCCGATCGCGGGGACTCTGTCGTATCGGCACGGCTGCTCGGCCCATTTGGGCAGGAGAATCGGCGGCCCCGCGCCAAACGCGCCGGCGCAAATGACGCCGATTCTCCGCACCTCGGAGAATTGCGTGCTGGCGTCGGGGTGTTGTGACGTGATTGCGGCGATCCTCCGGCCTGGCGCGGGGCTCAGAGAATCGCCCCTGTGCTGTTGGGTGAATTAGACATTCTAAATTCTCCCTCTGTGTACCCGAACAGGTACCGGAATGTGGTGACTAGGGGCTTTTGACAGTAACTTCATTGCGGTGTTAATGTAAGCCGACTTGTGAGAATAAAGATTATTATTATTAAATCACCTGACCTGCTTGAGGAAGATCTGTTTGTTTTGAATTGCAGTCACTTTATTTCATGAAGAAAAAAATATGAAAGGCAAAAGGCTTACTGGAAATCACACAGCAGAGACAACCTTTAAGTTTGAACCTGCTGATTTTGAAATCAATCTTTGAATAAGCTGAGAAAGGAACTCTCTCTTACTGGACTCTCTCTCTCTCTGTGCCTTGCATGAAATTGTGTATGTTTCTCAGCCTACTGCCAGATTATCCTTGTCTGAGTGCATTGGGCCTGCAAAGCTGAGACAAGAAGAATTGATCCATCCCTATATTTTCTTCCACACAGATATCCTATTGGTGAGAATTTCCAGATGTCTACCGGGAACTCCAGATAGACAGCATCAAGACTGTACAAATTTTATCCTTTATTTCCTAACGTCTATCCTCTAAAATCCATCTCTGCAGAGAGATCCTATTTATTTGTCCTTTGTTTGTTTGTGTGTGCATTCTGAGGACATTTTTACCATGAGATAGTTATACTTCCAGAGTACAGTTGTATGTTAACCAGTTCTTTCAAATTATTAAATAGAAGTATTATTTCATAACAAACAATTGTTCTGAGTTTATTGAAAGAAGTCTGGTTAATATGTGATGAATGTAGGAATTTCAGATATATAAATTTTGTTATATGTGTTTGGTGCAATAAGAGCCAAAAGCCTGGGTTAGTGCTTTAGATGTGCTTTTGAAAAATCCTAGTTTACAAGACCAGCAGACACTTTGGCTACAGAGGTGCAATTAAAGCATCATAAAAATGAAATCATCATTCATTCCAGCCATATACATTGTTTACTTGAAGTAAGGGCTAATGGAATTTTGCTCAGGAAGTAGATAATTAGAGACATCGGGCTCGATTTAACGGGACTAAAATAGATTCCCGATTCAGGTGCAGTTAGTGGCGTTCTCCTTGGAACCTGTAGTGCCGAGATTGACACTGCTATTTAATAGCACTTTGGTGCTTTTTTGTGCCTCAGTGGGGAACGCCCTGTCGAGGATGGACTTGCATAATTTTGTGCATTGATGAACTCAGCACGCCAGTGCAGGAAGGCTATTCATGAACCGGGGCACCATTTTTAAATGCCATCTCGATTTTTTGACCTTTCCCAGCCACCCCACCACAGCATCCCCACTGCGTCTAACTTACCTCTTATAGTGTCCTTGAGCCCCCCCCCCCCACCCCCCCCCCCCCCCCCCCCCCCCACTCCCCCCCCCCTCTCACCCTACCTCTTATGGCAAGGTACCCCAGGGCCCGATTCATGGCACAAGGAACCTAGCACCTGGGAACCTTGGCACTGCCTGCCTGGGACCCTGACAGTGCCACCCTGGCAGTGCCAGAGTGGCACTGCCAGGGTGCTTCGGTGGCTGTGCTAAGGTGCTAGAATGACAATGCCAAGGTGCCCGGGAGTGCGAGGGTACAATCTTGTCTGGAGCCCGACCTACCTAAGGGGCTTCTAATGACCTAGGAGATCCCCTTCATGCTGTTATGCCTCGTCCAGTGCTAAATGGCATCTAGGCGAGGTCTCCCAGGCCGTGCCGTTAATTCCTGGGCGACGGGAGAAACTGGCGCATAGATATTTAAATAAGCCTAATAGATCACTTAAGCATTCTAATCTGGATCTAGCCCACTGAGGGTGAAATCCAGATCGCTACATCACGTGTGATACCGATAAATCTTGTGAGATGTTACGAGCGTCCCGAATCTTGCAAGAGGCCGCTCTCGATCTGGGATTTATTTTACATGAGTGGGAATGAAAGATAGCAGTTAGGAATTAATGTTTAATTTCAGTGTTAAGCATGTTAAATTGATAATTCTAAGCTATTTTCTTGTATGATGTTAAAGTCCTGTGTTATGATAAAGTTTGTTTTAATTTATGATAATAATAATAGTAATCGCTTATTGTCACAAGTAGGCTTCAATGAAGTTACTGTGCAAAGCCCCTTGTCGCCACATTCTGGCGCCTGTTTGGGGAGGCCGGTACGGGAATTGAATCTGCGCTGCTGGCATTGTTCTGCATTACAAGCCAGCTGTTTTGCCCATTGTGCTAAACCAGCCCCTGTAGCTCTATATTTGTGAGTGAAACCACTCCTGGAGCAAAGTATCCTTTCCTCACAGTCTTACAAATTAAATAAAATATTGGGACTTCTGTCCGGTATCCTAGCAAACGATGGAGTCTGGTCTGTGATCATAATAAATGTCTCTTTAATTCTGGGTATCAGTAGAGAAGGTAAACTATCAGCCATTTTGGTGAGTAAATTGAACTTTCAAATCAAGGTAGAGGGGTAGAGGGGCTAGATAATACACTGCGCACTCCTCCTATCCCAGTTGTAATAACGTAAGGAACAGAAAGGCAGAATCTGTTTCTCATTGTTCTTATGCAGGAAAGAGGAGATGGATGAATGTTTCCTTGGATTTGAATTAAATGGCACCAATATAATTGTTTCACGTAGAAGTACAGCTGTTATTCTTCAGTGAATTGTCTCACTGAGAGACTTTATTGAACTGAATAGAATGGCAGTGTAAAGTGTTAACTTCATGGCAGACACACATGACTATAGCAAGCTAGGTTGCAGACCTCATAAGATTGCAGCTGTGATCAGCGGGCAAATGTTAAAGTCCATTTTTGGGTGCGTTTAGTGGGCTGTTTGTCGGCTTGCAGCACTGAGAAATACCCCCCTATTCAACGGCACTTTGCTGTTTTATTTTCATCCCAGGGAGTTTCTCCCTGCCGAGGCCATGCTTAGAGGGATTTCCTGCTGGCGAGTGATCTCGGCAACAGGAACGGCTGTTTGTAGATTGGGCACCATTTTGATTGGAAAATCTGATCCCCCCACCCCTCCCCTCCCCTTTTTAGGCACTCCCAGCTTTATCGACACCCTCCTCACCTTCCCAACCTTGCCACTGCCCTGAGGACTCCTCCTCATCCCTTCTCCAATTGGCAAGTCCCCCCTCCCCCCACCCGACTCCTGGCAGTGTCAAGCTGGCACCCCGGCACTGCCTTCCTGGCACCCTGGCAGTGCCCCAGGCACCCTGAGAACTCAAGTGGCACTGCCGGGGAACCAGACTGGCAGACCTAAGGGGTTGGATTCTCCGCCCCGTCGCGCCATTTTTCTGCCTCAACCAGCCGGTGGAATTCTCCATTAGGCTAGCCGGTCAATGGGGTTTCCCATTGTGGAAATCCCCCCGCGCCGGCAAAACGGAGAATCCCGCCGGCGGAGAATCCTGCCCAAGTTGTCTGTGTGCCAGGGGGAGTGCAAGGGTACCACCCTGCCCTGATCCTGACCACTTAGGGGGTCTGCAAAAGCCTACAAGACTCACCAAGGTGCCATTACACTTGCTCCACATTTGTTTGGACCAGTACTAAATGGTGCCCTGGCCAGGTCTCACAGGCGCGGCCTTTGAGTCCTGGGTGCCAGGCGAAAATGTGGCTTCTCTTTATTTAAATGAACCTAATGGCTCTTTTAAACATGCAGACTTGGGACTCGCCTAGCAAGGGTGAGATCCAGATCACGCCGGATGGAACATGTCGGGTGACTCGCGATTGGCATAGCGCCCGACACAGAGCTGATTTGGGGCGCTCATGGGATTCACCCATTGCGCCCTGGTGCATGCCAGGTGCAACAGGGTCGCTGAATCATGCCCTGCATTTTCAAAACACACATAATAACAACATGTATACAGCAGATGTGAACGACAGGAAATAAGAAACACAAATGAAAGAGAATTTTATTTTGTTGCAAATTGGTCAATAGCAGTCTTCCTAGGAAGAGAGCACAAAGACGATGAGCTCTTTAAAATCTGCTTGACTTTTGCTCTTACTTTTCTTTTCTTTCTCTCCCTTTCCTCAATTACATTTGTGCCTTCTTGAGATCAGTTTCTCCACCATTTCAGCTCTTCTATATTTCTTCCTTAAATTTTCTTTCTACCAATTGTTGGGTATTCACTCATGGGATATGGGCTTTGCTGACTATGTCTGCATTTATTTCCCATCAATAATTTCTCTTGACAAGAGGGTGTGTTGCCTTCTTGAACCAATGCAGTCCATGTGGCGTAGGTACATCCATAGTGTTGTCAGGGAGGGAGTTCCAGCATTTTGACCCAGTGACTGTGAAGGGTGATATATTTCCAAGCCACTAAGGTGAGTGGCTTGGAGAGGAACTTTCAGGTGATGGTGTTCCCAGGTATCTGCTGCCCTTGTCCTTTTAGATGATAACAGTCATAGATTTGGAAGGTGTTGTCGAAGGAGACTTGCTGAGTTGTTGCAGTGCAAACATAGAGTATGCTGGCTCAAGGAATGATTATCCATCTTTTCTGAATAAGCTGATCTCAACTTGGGTCACAGTTGAGTGTGCTGCAGTATTCCTGGCGAGGGATGAGTGGTGAATAAAAAGAACACATGACTACCAGGTACAGGTATGATGCCACTCAGTGCCAAATACCTTGCTGATAGTCACTATCTTAGGCATGAAGGCATCAGCCAGGACGAACAGACACTTGAGTCCTGTAAGAGGCTGTAGAACCATTACCGGAAGGAATCAGCAATGTCCGGAGTGGAGAGGAGAAACTGAAGGGAGACAAGGAAGAATAAATAACTCAACCCTTAATGTACATCATTATTTAGAAACCTGGGGCGGGATTCTCCGCTCGCCGATGCCAAAATCGTGTTTGGCAATCGGCCGGAGAATCCCCGTTTCCGCCAAAATCAGGGGCGTCGCCGCTTTTGTGATGCTCCGCCCCCTCCAAAGCGGCGTACTCTAGGAGTTCCCGACGGCGTGCGTCTCTCGTGGTCTTACCTGTTGGGAACTCAGCGTGGCAGCTGCAGCCTCAGTCCAGCACCGCCACAGTTGAGGGAAGGCTGATCCACGAGCAGGGGAGACTTTGGCAGGGGCTGGGGGCACTATTGGGGGGTGAGCTGGGGCCCACGCGCGCCCGGTGCCATGTTGCATGGCGCAGCCGCTGCAGTCCGCCACCGTGTGTATGCGCAGCCATGGACCCGGCAATTCTCTGGGCCGGATCGGCAGCTCTCTGCTGGTTTGCTGCTAGCCCCCAGCCAAATGGAGGATCAGTGGCCATTTTGCCCCCAATTGATGATTTGATTTGATTTTGATGTGATTTATTGTCACATGTACCGAAGTACAGTGAAAAGTTTTTCTGCAGCCAAGGAACGTACACAGTACGTACATAGTAGACACAAGAATAATCAACAGAGAACGTAGACAAATGGTACATCGACAAAACAGTGATTGGTTACAGTGTGGAACAAGGGGCCAAAATTAGCAAACAAAGCAAATACATGAGCAAGAGCAGCATGGGGTGTTGTGCGTAGTATTCTTACAGGGAACAGGTCAGTCCAAGGGGGAGTCGTTGAGGAGTCTTGTAGTTGTGGGAAGAATTGGGTTACTGCTGGTCACAACACTGGGCAGAGTTCCTGTCCTGAAGAGGAGCATTTCTCCTATATGGCTGACAGGATTAGCCTTTCCAATCCAGGGTGTAGATGTGAGGGCTGGGATTTTGGGCAAGGATTCCCACCCGCCAAATTCCTACTTGATTAGTGTCACACTCTCCTGTCAGGACAGCCTAAGGTAGTTTTGCATAAAATAAGTGAGAGCTTCACTTTTGATATCAAAATTCACTAGTTTGATTTCTTATTTATTTCACAATGGACAACTGGAATGGGCAAAAGGGTAAGCCCAAAATGCAAAGGTGAACTTGAAGGGGCAGAATCTTTTTTTACTTGAGTTTTTTCACATTTTCAGTGGATTTTTTGTGTTGGTTTTGTTTTTCCTTTCCTTCTGGGCTTATTTTTTTGGCACCCGAGCATGTATGGAATGTAACAAAAACACAGCCAAATATTATCTGCAAAGTAAACAGGAAGGCAAATGCAACTGATGTTTTTATAATATTGCTGCTGAACAGGAAGAACATTGATGAGGGAATGTGAAAAGGGAGACTTTGGTCCGATAATGATCTGAACGAAGCTGCCAAGCTGGATGGGTGTGAAATTGCATGGATGAAACCTGAAAACTAACTCAGTGGATAAGAATCTGCAATCTAAAGTTATTGCAGTCAATTTTGACTACTAGGTTTCACATCTCCAAGTTGCACAGTGGGCATCTTGCACATCCATATGACACAATTTAAAGGGTCAAAGCACAAATGGAAATTGGGACATTCATGAATGCTGCACATAGACCTACAGCAGCACCTGGATCCAATGATATCTCAATGGAATTATTACCTGGTGCAAGCCAAAGGAGGAAGGGCACATCTTTCCCATACATCATCACAGGAAATGATGTACCATCTCATGACCATGCTCAGAATAAGCTCAGAATTACATAGAAATTACATAGAAATTACATAGAATTTACAGTGCAGAAGGAGGCCATTCGGCCCATCGAGTCTGCACCGGCTCCTGGAAAGAGCACCCTACCCAAGGTTAACACCTCCACCCTATCCCCATAACCCAGTAACCCCACCCAACACTAAGGGCAATTTTGGACACTAAGGGCAATTTATCATGGCCAATCCACCTAACCTGCACATCTTTGGACTGTGGGAGGAAACCGGAGTACCCGGAGGAAACCCACGCACACACGGGGAGGATGTGCAGACTCCGCACAGACAGTGACCCAAGCCGGAATCGAACCTGGGACCCTGGAGCTGTGAAGCGATTGTGCTATCCACAATGCTACCGTGCTGCCCATTGAATTACTGAATTACTGAATTAGCTCAGTATCCCAAAAAGTAGTTGAGGTGAAACCATTGTAATTTCAAGAAGGAATGAGATATAGCTTTGGGGCTAAAAGGATCAAAAGATTATGGGGAGAAGACAGGATCAGGGTATTGAACTTTATGATCAGCCATGGTCAAAATGAATGGTGGAGCAGGCTTGAAGGGCCGAGTGGCCTCCTCATGTTTCTATTAATTGAAAAAACTGAAATAAAAAAGCTTCTGCCCTTCAAGTTCTCACAGCAAGGTGAAGCCTGTAAGGCTTTTCTTTAGTTAGTGTTTTCCTTACCTCAGCAGATTTTGTGAATATTCTGTGTTTGCACAACGTGACCAAGAATATCATCTGGTGACAGCGAGTGAAAGGAAAAGTATTATAAAGTCTCTGCCATGCATGGAACGTTTCAATCAGGTTGCAGGCTTTAATCAGGCAGAAGCCTGGGTCAATTGGCACAAAGCTTTCCAGCTGTCCCATTATATTGGCCTCAACAATACTGAGGTGCATTTTCTTGGAGAGTTTCAGGGTTCAAGTGGAAGCTGCTGGAGTGATGATATCCTGAAAACTTCAGAGCTGAATTTCCACAGCTGCTCACAAGCTGAAGACAGCTTAGTACATCACTCCGTCCTGAAATGAAGCCAGTGTGCCTATTTACACCCAGAAAAGTTCCTCATCCACTC
Source organism: Scyliorhinus canicula (assembly GCF_902713615.1). NCBI lineage: Eukaryota > Metazoa > Chordata > Chondrichthyes > Carcharhiniformes > Scyliorhinidae > Scyliorhinus > Scyliorhinus canicula. The sequence continues at coordinate 73,823,565 of NC_052151.1, forward strand.
TTGCCAATGGTAAGAAAGGACTTTGACTCTCTCTTGAAGCAAGGGGTTATTTCATCTGTGAATAAGCTGGTGCTCGGTGATGGTCCCAGCACCAAAACACAACAAATCTATTTGAATTTGTGTAGATCTTACCCAGCTGAACAAATCAGTCATCTGTGGATGACAGCTTAACAAAATTTGGAAAAGCTCAGTCTTCACAAAACGATGCAAAATCTACCCTTCGATGAGAAGTCTAAATTGCTCAAAGTTTTAATTACACCGTTTGGGGTTTCTGGCTGAAATCTAATGGCCGAACCTGAACCGGGGGTGTGGTGCGGCCGGTAAATGTTGTTTGTTGAAGAAGCTTGGGCATAGAGTTATCGTACTTAGATTAATAGGTAAAGTACATTTTTTGGCCATATAGCTAACTGGGGAAATAATTTAAATATATTTTGTGACCCATGGAGTCGTGGAGCTAGAGACAGGCGGTGCACTCCTCCCATCTTGGTTGTAACAATCCTCGACAGGGAAACATCTGCAGGTCCATGGGAATAGGCCAGGGGAGTGGACCTAATTGGAAAGCTCTATCAAGCAGCTGACATAAGGTTGATGGGCTGAATGGCCTCCTGTGCAGTACCATTCTGTGCTTTGATGTTCCAGGACGTTCCTAGGAAACAAAAAGAAGTTTTCAGAAGCAGCATTGTAGCAACCTATTTGTAATTTATATTTCTTTGGGGACAAAACTTGAATAAATAACAATGGAATAGTTGGTGTGCAATGGCTGTTTATATTTTCCCTCTTCATGTTTGTGCACAACAGATGAGAAGAGACAGTAACATTCAATCTGTTCTAGTCCCACCCTAAACACATATCTGGCTCTAATCCCATCTCCCAAATATCTGAGGAATTGATACTGGTAATTTCCAATGAGAGAGAAAAACTGATTTGTCTTGCAGCTAGTTATTTTTTCTTGTACTGGAAATAACATTGACTGAAAAGTGCAAGCATTTAAAAATGATCAAACGTACATGAAAATGTGAGTTGCAAGGTCAGGCTCAGGGAACTGAGTTTTGTTACTTAACTGAATGGCTCCAATTGATTGTGTTATTTTTCATAATTCCTCATGATGGTGACTGCTCTAATATGAACAGTTTTAGGCTGTCTCCCTGGTTACTGCACTGTCACCACCACCACCACAAGTGAACAAACAGACTGAAAAGAACATTGCAAGTTACAGAACATGATGTAACCAGCCATAAATAGTTAAGGGTCTTCATCATAGATTATTTTAGTAATAATTAGTCCTAAATATGGAAAATGCTTTGGGGCTGTCCTTTATCCAATTCGTCACCAAAGTGAACATAATGAAATGAAAAAATAGATCTAATTCTTTGTTTTCATTTCCTGAGTTGCATTACACCCAAACACTGCTTTGATTTTTTTGATGTATGCACTTGACTGTGTCTGAAGAGGGTGCAGCAGTGTAAATTATGTGTATATGAATGTCAAAAGTCTTTACACGCAGATGTCTTGTACAAGTAATAAAAGCAAATTACTGCGGATGCTGGAATCTGAAACCAAAAAGAAAATGCTGGAAAATCTCAGCAGATCTGGCAGCATCTGTAGGGAGAGAAAAGGGCTAATGTTTCAAGTCCAGATGACCCTTTGTCAAAGCTGGTCTTGTACAAGTGGTAGGCAGAGATCGGAGCAAACCTCCCAGTGTGGCTACAGCTTCCTAAGCAGCTGTTTAGGTACAATGAAACTCAATTTCCATTGTGGTTCTCCTGATTTCCTGTCTTCAGAAGCTATTTTACAGTGAGTGGCTTTACGCCCAAACCTCTCCACGATCTGTGAGTCACAAGCCAGGAAGGTGATAGAATACTGTCCATTTGCCTGTTTGCATACAGCTCCAACAACATTCAAGAAACTCAGCATCATCCAATGAAAAGCAGTCTGCTCAATTGGCACCATATGAATTAGCTTAAACATTTACCAGTTCCTCCATCATCAGAGCAGCATGGCTCTATTGACTACTTATACAACATAGAACATACAGTGCAGAAGGAGGCCATTCGGCCCATTGAGTCTGCACCGACCCACTTATCCCTGTAACCCAATAACCCCTCCTTACCTTTTTTTTGATCACGAAGAGCAATTTATCATGGCCAATCCACCTGCACATCTTTGGACTGTGAGAGGAAACCAGAGCACCCGGAGAAAACCCACGCGGACACGGGAAGAATGTGCAGACTCCGCATAGACAGTGACCCAGCGGAGAATCGAACCTGGGACCCTGGCGCTGTGAAGCCACAGTGCTATCCATTTGTACTACCGTACTTATCACTGCAGCAAGTCAGAAATGTTTATGTGACTGTGACCCGAAAGCCCACAACTTCCACCATAGAAGGACAAAGGCAGCGGGTGCACAGGAAAGCCATCAGCACATCTAAATCTTTCCCCCAAGCCACACACAGCATCCTGATGTGGACACATATTGCTGTCTCTTCATTGTCACGGTGTCAAAATCCCGGAGCTCCTTACCTAACAGCATTGTGTGAATATCAGGGCCTATTTTATAAAAAATGCTGGTTGTGGCTTGGAAAACTTCAGTGTTTTAAAAATATCATGCAATGCTAATCTTCAAACTCACAGGAAAACAATAAGTGTGCTGGAGGTTGACTGCAGATTTACTTTCAGGGGAAGGTGCAGGTTGTGGCAAACAAAACATTTTCCTACATTTTTTCTCACTTTCCTGGTTCTGCAGACAGTGGGTGGTTTATCAGAAACTTGGGAGTTATCATTCGTTTAGGGTAACGAATCAGGCCTTTGGTGAAGGATCAGTTACGAGGGGATACAAGTTCAAAGTGAGAGGTGGGAGGTTTAGAGGGCATTTGAGGGAAAACTTTTTTACCCAGAGAGAAGTGACGGCCTGGAATGCACTGCCTCCTTACAGGCCTCTTGACCATGGCTCTCCTCCCACCTTCCCACTCAGCCTCCTCACTGAGATCCCTGGCCCTGGACTTTCCTGCGCTCCCTGGTGTGGTGGGACTGCCTATAATCCCAACAGTTGCCAGCACTCCCACTGGCACTGGTGGGACTACAGAGCGGCTAGCCAGTCGGCGCTATCAACTCTAAAGTGACCAAGATAGGGACCAAAGTCTCTCCTTAAAGCTATTAAGCCTGCTGCGAGCATTAAATTGCTGTGGGGTAACTATTGGGATCATGGGCATGCTCTACACTGACTTTTTAGCCAGGGAAGTGGGAACTGTGGTGCCCCATAAACCCCTGTCCTATGTTGGGTTCTGCCTAAGGATCTAGGATTAGGTACACCTCACGTAAAGAAACCCATCCCAAGCCTTGCGCTATTCCAGTGATGGCCATGTAAGAGTGGATAGTGGCTTCACACTGGCAAAGTATTACGGGGATCCCAGTGTAAGGCTGGAATGCTGTACATCTGGGTCATAGCTGAGTTTAAGGTTATTCTGCTGGATGCCTGGAAGTGCTGTAAATCCCTTATAACAGGCAATGCAATTGAATAAATAATTCTAGAAAGGTAATTATTTAAATATTAATAATACTGTTTGTTATGGTGGTCATGAAGGACACAGGGGAATCATCAATAGATCTCCCTGTGGCTTTGACAAAGAGTCATTGGACTCGAATCGTTAGCTCTTTTCTCTCCCTACAGATGCTGTCAGACTTGCTGAGACTTTCCAGCATTTTCCCTTTTGTTTCAGATCTCCCTGTGGACTTTATGGAGTATGAACTTCCCTACTGAATGGACAGGAGCTCACCCAATGGGAAAACGAGTAGAGGGTGTTTAAAACCCGTTGCTTCAACCCGGGCCGTTGTTCTGTAGGTGCCCGGGCTTGGACTTGTGCGCTGTAAGCCATGGCTGCGGCCTTTTCCGTAAATAAAAAGGGTATGGTGCCGGAAGACTGGCATTGATGAGATTATTACACTGGCGACAAGGAGTAAACAGGTTTTTTTTCTCCAGGCAACTTTCATTGTCAAGAGACTTCTCTGGTAAGGAAAGAAAATGCCTCTCTTCGGTAAGTGGAGAAGACTTACCGAATGCCCATTCGCACAAAAGTGATTTTCTTGATGAGTTAAGCATTTTGAGTAGTTGGCTGTTCATTTTCAGAGAGGCTTTCATCAAAATTTACAACTTTTTGCCAAATACTCATTTTGGAACAAAAGTGATTTTCTCGACAAGTTAAGCATTTTGAGTAATTTCCTGTTTGTTTTCAGAGCGGCTTTCATCAACATTTATTACTTTTTGCCGAACATTCATTTTGGAATGGAAGTGATTTTCTCAGCGATTTAAGCATTTTGAGCAATCTGCCGTTTGTCACAAAAAGCTCGTTCCCCCACAAGAATCTGCTCCCGCATACCCATTTTATAACCATTGCAATGTTTGCCGCTTAGTAGTTGTTCATTATATTCTGTAACGCCAACCCTTCCTCCCTTGCCCCCGCTGCCAAAAAGCCTTTTTGACCTGCGGGATCTTCCCCGCCCATACAAACCCAAAGATCTACTAAGGCCTACTCCTCTGGGATATACCAACATCTAATGGCCTCCCTGGGACTCCCCAGCTGGTTCACTACTGGTCCACACAAACGTGGACTACGTAGAATGACACCCAAGAGTGCTATTGGAGGTCCTGGGTGGTCAGGGATAGGGCAGGGTGGCTAAGGTGCCTGGCTGGCACAGCCAAGCTGGCAGGAGTACTGCCAAGGTGACTGTTCAAGTGTGCCAGAGTGGCAGTACCAAGGGTCAGTGTCCGAGGAGGGCCATGAGCATGAAAGGAAGGTGGAGGGGGTTATGGAGGGTGCAGGGCAGGTAAGAAGGGGCCTCTGGGAGTTTGGGGGGGTGAAGGCTGGGTCTTCTGGATGGGAGAGTCTGTAAGGGGACATGGGAGTTCTGAAGTGGGAGGGCCCCTTAGGACCCCATAGCGTGGTGTCCTCACTTGGGGGGTGGTGGGGTGGTGGGAGGTGATGCCCATGTGTGTGGGGGGGGAGGGTGACATTGCCCATGGGTGAGTGGGTTTGGGTGACCCAGAAGCTCACTTAGGGATCAGGACCTAATTTCAAAATGGCAGCCCAATCTCAGAGTTCTAATGGCGCGAATCTCCAGAAAGATTTCTAAGTGTGGTAGCGAGCGGGAATTGCCAAGAATTTCCCGGCACTTGGCCCAGAGAGGCCAGCAACGCTATTCAACATTAATTGGTCCACTTACCGAGGCCTCATGGGCTTCTCGCTGTAAATGAAGGCTCGCCAGCTGATTAGCCGGCAACGCACTCGCCAGCCCCCGTTAACAAGGTTGACCAGAACTGAAGGTGCACATGCTCAGCCAACCCCAGCCAGCTTGCAACAATGACGCCCAGGAGATCGGCCCCAAGATTCGGGGGCGCTGACCTGGGGAGGCTCCTGGATGCTGTGGAGGCCAGGAGGGATGTCCTTTCCCCCCCAAGGATCCAGGGGCGACAGCCCTAGGGCAGCCAGTGCGGCTGCTGTGAGCACCGGGAGTGTGATCAAGAACTGGCCTCCAGTGCATGAAAAGGTCAATGACCTACACCGGACAGCACACCAACGCCCCCCCCCCCCCCCCCCCCCTCCACCCCCACCTCCTCTCCACCCTTCCTTCGCACCCCTCCTCCCACCACTGTGAACCACACAATGCCCCCTCTGTGTCTCCTCAGGAAAAGCTCTCCCACAATCGCCAGTAGAGGGCACAGATTGGCGGTGGTCTGCCGGACATCAGAATCGTCACCACCTTTGAGGAGCTTGCCCGGAGGTGACCATTGTGGCTGAGGAAGGGTGGTCACCAACGCGGAAGTTATGGACTCCACCCGGAGGACCTGTCAAACGTGAGTTGTTATTGCCTTACTGACTGACCCATCCCTCCCACATCGCCGACGGTGCTGGCCCAACCCAGTTGGCCCCCTCTCCAGTCTCCCATGAGACCACGTCAGAGGAGAGCTACCATACTAGCCGCGTCACAGCTGTCATCCCCACCCTCTACCAACTCAGAAGACGCACCTCGGTGGGAAATGTTAGTGGTCAGGCTTCTGGGGCACAATCTGGTGAGCACCACACAGCTGGTGATGTATATCTGGTGGAGGCAGGAATCCCCAGGCGAGATAGCAGTCGGAGGTTTGCTGGATCCCAGGACCCAGCTTGGTCCCAGGCTGAGCCTCTGGAACAGGGTTACCCGGAGCTGATGGAGACGATAGGGAGTGGCTGGGACATTCAGCGGGAGATGCTAGCATCACTTCAGCAGATCCTTAGCCGATTGGAAGAGTCCCAGAGGCTAGGGCCACAAGAGATGTCGCCGGCAATGCGTGGGATGGAGGCCAACACTGCTGGGGTGGTGACCTCAATGGAGAGCCTGGTGCACACCATTTGTGAAGATGTCCAAGGTATCGTGCAGACGGTGACGGCCATGGCTGAGGGTGTGGGTAGAATGTGCTCCTTGCTGGGGGATGTGACCCAGTACCAGGCCGACCTTGATGTGGTTCTGCGGAACATGTCTCGCTCTCAGTTGGGAATGGTCGAAGCGCTGTGGAGCTTTTCTCAGTCGCAGCTGGGTATTCTGAGGAGCTGCAGAGCATGTCCCAATCACTGATGAGCATCGCCGTGGCCGTCGACAGGATGGTGCAGACACTGGGGAGCCACCAGGGCTGGCAGAGCCAGATGATGTGGAGGCTGCCAGGGATCAGACCAGCTGCCCCTCTATCCCAAGGTGAACCCCAGGGCCCTATGGGCACCAAGCAGGAGAAGGGGTGCTGGGTGGCAGCTCGGACCCGTCCTATGGAGTGCTGATGGTAGGCACCAGTTCCCCGAGTTCCACCCCTCTGAGGAGGCCGTGTCTTGAACTCAGCACAAGGGACAGGGCAGCACGGCATCAAAGGCCACGGGATGTGGCAGGCAGTTCGCTGCCTCCACCTGAGACGTGCATCCTGGGGACACACCTAGAAATGGCGGTAGAGCTAGGAGGACCAGGCACATCGAGGATCACTGACGGCACTGAGGTACGGGGGAAGGGGGTGGGGATGAGGGCATGTAGGTAGGAGTTGAGGGGGCAGGGGGTGGGGGAAAGGGGCACCACATTCGCGAGGTTGGGGAATTGTAAATCACAATGAACACCTTTATGCACAACTAGTATGTCACTTTCTTCAGCAATGCGGGCTGACCTCTGAACCCTTAGCACATCTCTCCAGGCATCTCCCCCTCACCATGGCATTCATCCACCTTCCGGCCGTGGACATGTCCCCAGAGCTGTGTCTCATGCCCTGGGTGTTTGGATGTTGCCTGCTGCTTGTGTGGTGTTGCCTCCCGCAGTGTTCGGGTACAGTGTCCAGGCATCAAGGTGCAATTGAAATGCTCGGCAATGACTCCCACATACTACATGGTCCGCTCACCCACGGGGATCCACTTGGGTTGTGTGAAGTTTTCACTTAACCATGATTGGCAATTCTCTATTAGCGATAGCCTTCAGCCGCATGGCCAGAGGCCTTGGCATTCTCCCTCCCCTGAAGAGGGTGCCATCCCACCAAGCTGAGGTCCCCCCACCCCTACTGAGCACTGGGGTGGCAAGCCCAGCATTTCAGGGCTCTTTGCCTTTGAGCAAAGCTGGCTGCTTACCTCCTCGGCTCTCCACAGAAGCTCTTCCACTAGGTTCACATTTTCCAAATGAGGACTAATCGGTGCCAGGGTGACCACTTGCTGGGAGGCCGCTGAACGATGGGAGGCCGTTGGATATGGGGTCGCTCTCGTTAATTGTATGGAAATAATGTTTAAGTGATAATTGGTTTCCCGATTTTGCCTATGGGAGCTGGCTTTGTTGCATTGCAAACTGTTTGGTGAGGTTCTCGTTTCCTGCCAATCCTACTATTCACCAGCCACCTTTCACTTGAGCGAGAAGGTAACGAGGCTGGCGAATTGTGCCCTCAGTGTGGGCAAATCCGGTAATAAACTCCCCAGGGCCTACAAAAGCGATCTAATGGCTACACTGCACCCGAAAAACAGGGTGCCACAATGCAATGTGGCCGATTGAATCCAGGACCTTGGCGGGATTCTCTCAGCCCGGGGCGGGGCCGGAGAATCGCCGTGACCGGCGCAAATTCTGCCACGCCGCCCCGACAGTGGGACGTGATTCTCCACAGAGCGGAGAATCGGCGCCAATGGCACTGGTTGGTCGGTGCGGCGCCGATCGGGGTCTGCTCTACGTGGCCCCCTGCCATAGCAAAACACCCGAGTCCCGCCGGCACTGCTCTAACCTGCTCTCAGCCAGCGGGACCTCGGTGTGGAAGAGTGCGGGGGCAGCCTGTAGGGGGTGGGGGTCTGGTCTGACCCCAGGGGGGGGGCATCCTTTGTGGCCTGACACCGCGATCGGGGCCCACCGATCAGCGGGCCAGCCTCTCGTACTGGGGGCCCCCTTCAGCGCCAGCCCCTGTACCCCTACGCCATGTTGCATCGGGGCCGGCGCGGAGAAGGGAGCATCTGCGCATGTGCGCATTGGCGTCGGTGCCGCTGCGCATGCGCGGACCCCGTGGCGCCCAGTTGATCCCGGGATCAGCAGCTGGAGCGGCGAGAATCGCTCCAGTGCCGTGCTGGCCCCCTGTAGGGGCCAGAATTGCTGATCCCACTTAGCCTCAGGATCACAGAATCCAGCCCAATGCTCCTGGGGTCTACCCAGCTCACAGATCCTCGACAGATCTAACATTATCTTGCATGAAGTTGCGATGTAAATCCCTCCCATTGTGGGCAGAATCACTTTTTGGTAAATCTGCATATTAGAGTGAGACTGCTAGTCTCACTTTAATGTGCAGTTTCTCGAGGCACTCGAGGAATTGGGATCCATCCCCGCCACGTCGGGTACTTCGGGCGAGCACCATTCAACACTGGTCTCCACAAACGAGGGTCAGATAGAATGGCACTCATGAGAAATGGAGGAGGCAGATATCATAGCCTTCGCCTCGTTGATCACCGGAAGGCGGATTCTGCTGGGATGGAGAGCGGCCTCTCCACCCTGTGCCCTGGCGTGGCGAGGGGACCTGTTGGAACACTTGACCCTTGAGAAGGTTAAGTTCGAACTGAGGGGAAGCTCGGATGGGTTCTATAAGTCATGGGAGATATTTATTATGCACTTTCAAGAACTGGATAACATCGAACATTAGTTGGGGGGGGGAGAAGGGTGGGTGGGGTGCGGGGGGAGGGGGGCTGTGTATGTTGAAGATGGCTATGGGTAATCCCTGATTCCTTTTTTTTTTCCTTTGTCATTTGTTTATGTTAACATGCGGGCTGATGTCTGGGCATGGTGGGAGGATGGGATCGTTGTTACTGTTATGGGGCTTGAGATATTTGTTGTTGGTTATTGATTGTTGTTGGGTGTAAATTCGGGAGAAAAATTGTGAAAAAGGAGGAGAATAAAAATATTTTAAAAAAAGAATGTCGCTCATGAGGGCCTCCCAGGGGATTGGAGTCCCCCATGTGCATGCCTTTGAACAGGGTGCCAGCCTGGCACTGCTGGTGCTACACTGGTAGTGGCAGCCTGGCAATCTGGAAGTACCACCTGGGTGCCAGCCAGGCACTGCCAAAGTGCCTAGGTAACACTGGCAGGGGTACTGCCAGGGTACCAGATTAGCGGTGCCAAACTGGTATTTTTCACCTGGTGGCGATTGTGTAGGGGGTGTTCTGCGTGGTTGTTTTGGGGGGCGGCACACCCAGGGACCCCCCCACAGAGATTGGGACGCCATTCTCGCTACACGAAGAAATTCTGGTGAGCGGAGCTCCTCAATGCAGAAAGTGGGCCTATGTCCAGCCTTAGCAGCGCATTTCCCCTGTCTAACCCGAGCATCATTCGTTAGCATTGTGTTTCTTGGCACTGAGAGTGCTGGGAAGCACATATCTAAACACACTTGCTGTGGGACATTGTTCCAATTTAGTGAAATTGCGCCCTACGTGTTGCTAAATAGCGGCGGGGGACTCACCGGTTGAGCTGATGGGAAATTCCCAGCAAAACCCGCCACAAATGACACTTGGAAACATTTCCGTTAGATTATGCCCTTAGCCTATTCTTCCCGAACCTGTCAGGGAGGGTGGATTCCAGCAAGAGAACCTGAAAGGAAATGACCATTCTGCAGGAACAGAAAGAACATTTGAAACGGGAAATCGGGTTTACGTGAGGAACTTTGGAGATGTTCCCAGCTGAATCCCTGTGATTACAATGGAGAAAATAGTGCCAATGTCATTCAAAGTGAAGGTCCAATGTAACGTCGTAAAGAAACACATAGAATCATAGAATTTACAGTGCAGAAAGAGGTCATTCGGCCCATCGAGTCTGCATCGGCCATTGGAAAGAGCACCCAACCCAAGCCCACACCTCCACACTATCCCCGATCCACACCTAACCATTTTTTTGGACACTAAGGGCAATTTACCATAGCCAATCCACCTCACCTGCACATCTTTGGACTTTGGGAGGAAACCGGAGCATCCGGAGGAAACCCACGCAGACACAGGGAGAAAGTGCAGACTCTGCACAGACAGTGACTCAAAACAAGAATTGAACCTCGGACCCTGGAGCTGTGAAGCAACTGTGCTAACCACTGTGCTACCGTGCTTCCCTTCACCACCTCGATCATCTAAGGAGCAGAGTGTCTGCCCCTGAGCAAGCCACATTACCGTCCACGGAGGGGGCTGCCGCCAGAACTGGGCAACAGCTTGAAACCGACCCAGCGCCCGTCCCTCTGGACAATTGGACACAGACTCTGAGATGGAAGCTGAGGGAACTGGTGCCCTGACCCAAGTGGACCCCACGCAGGAACCTTCTTCGGTGCCGGGGATACTGGGGGAGAAACAAACTTAAGGAAAGATTGATGTTATGGTGGCCAGAAAAGGACGGGGGGGGGGGGGGGGGGGGGGGGGGAATCATCAATATATTTCCTCGTGGGTTTCGTGGAATATGAACTTCCCTCTTGAGTGGGCGGGAGCTTGTCCAATGAGGAATGAGCAGCGTGAGTTTAAAACCCACTGCTTCAACCCAGGTCGGTATTCTGTAGGTCCCCGGGCTTGAACTTGTGTGCTGTCAGCCGCGGTTGTGGCCTTTTCCATTATATAAATAAAGGGGTATGGTGTTGGAAGACTGGCCTGGGCAAGATTATTACGCTGTTCAATGTGCTCTGTTTTGGGGGTTCCCCCAACCTTTCGTATTGTAGCTAATTCCAAAATGTTTTCAGTTTCTCACAATCTCAAGAATGTTTTCACGGGTACTGATCTTTCGGGAGGAATTTGGCAATGAGCTCAGGGCAACAAACAGAAAATCTTTTTATAAATTGCTTTGGCTACCGAATCTATCCAACTGCATGAATCTATCCTGTGTCTTCACAAGACTAAGGAAGTGAATCACTGTCCGTCCACCGACACAGCCCTCCACTCTATGCTCATTCAAAAGAGTATGTAGCATGGTGGGGTCTTTCCAGTTTAAATAAAATGTGGGGCCTCAAAGAGATTTATGCTAATTTCAAGCATAGGCTTTCAAGGCAAGGCATTGCTGGCTGGCTATACTGGAGTAATCGAAGTGCATTGGATGGAAGGTAGGTTTGAGGTTGAATCAGCACAATTATTCAACACCCCCTGGCAAATGTATCAACACTTGCTTTAAGCAGAAATGAACTGCAGACTCTTGTGGCATTTATTGTTGCATATCTCTCTCATCGCAATAGCTTGTCATAGTACTACCACCAAGTACAACTGGAGCTATATCAAATGTAGTTACTCACTTAGCATTTTTTATATATAACTAGTTAATCTTACATGACATGTCACAAGGGAAATCAAATCTAATATACAACTCGAATAGTTTTAGAGATCAGGGATAAAGGGAAGCATGCGGAAAATTGGAGAAAAGGAAGGAAAGTGAGAGGGCAGGGAAGGGCGAACGGAGAAGGGGGGAATAAATCAGGCAATAAAGGTGGAGAGATATGTCAGAAGGAGGTAAAGGAACAGTAGGATATGGGGCTAGAAGAGGAGCACGGCCGGAATTGGCAAATATTCCTGATCTCAATACAGAAGGGTATTAATAAAATCATTTCAGTAGGGATTGAGTGGGGACTGTGAAAGACTGTCAGTGGGATACTGAGCAAGAGGAGCAACCTTAGTTGAGGTGGGGCTTTCCCCTGAAGAGTGGTATGGACTTATCCAAAAAGACACATGGAATTGAAGGATAGAGTGACATTTAGGCAGCAGTGCGAAACCTCAAGAAAAGGTTCAAAATCAAGTTTTACATTCAAGCACCGATACTCCGCATCCTCAATGAGACGTCTATGATAAGGGTTCATATATTGCAGCACTGCCACCTAGTGTCCATGTCATTGAAGAGCATGCTGACATTCAGGCGCAAAATACACCGTCAGGAGTCTGCAGCTAACAGTACACGGCAGGATTTTAAACATTGTAAAGACTAAAAATGTGTCACGACTGGTGTAACAAGTACTGGAGCTAGATTTTTACACCTTCACGGTGGATTTTGCCGTAGATATCAGTTGCCAATGTAATTTGAAGTGGAATGTTGCAACACAATCATTGACTTTAATACTTGGTAGTTATGGGTGGCACGGTAGCACAGTAGTTAGCACTCTTCCTTCACAGCGCCAGGGTCTCAGGTTCAATTCCCGGCTTGGCTCACTGTCTGTGTGGAGCTGCACGTTCTTCCTGTGTCTGCGTGGGTTTCCTCTGGGTGCTCCAGTTTCCTTTCACAAATCCCGAAAGACGTGGTTGTTAGGTGAATTGGATATTCTGAATTCTCCCTCTGTGAACCCGAACAGGTGCTGCAATGTGGCGACTAGGGGCTTTTTCACAGTAACTTCATTGCAGTGTTAATATAAGCCTACTTGTGACAATAATAAAAATTATTATTATTATCATTACTTCAGGTTTTTACAGTCTGTGGCCATAAGAGGCATAATACATTTTGAAAGGCCAGAAAGACTCATGGTCAGTAGTGAAGAATTAAGAAGCTTAAGTCAGGTATCTTGATTCAACTATAATTCAAATCACAGATTAATGCAGCAGATATGACTACTTTTTAAAATCAAATTAAGTCTAGTTGCTGTATCTCTACAGTACACCATTGTTACAGTTCATGTATTAATTTTCTGTTTTATAAATTCTGATTGACAGCCTGTAGCCTAATATTCTACCACTTCCCAAAACCAGAATGCAATGTGGGGTTGTTTCCATTTTCGGGTTTGGGGGTCAGAATTTGTGATCTGCTTGCACCCAGGCCCATTAAGGTAAACTCTGTAATGCCTCATCGTTTTCACAATTGCAGCATTCAGCTGAGTGCACCCTGCACAGCCATCTGGCTGAATACAAATAGTGACCCATCAGCGTGTGTGGCTGACTGCAGGACCTGAAGGCCGCCTGCCCCTCTTAAAGACAGTCTGTACACATTCAAATTGAGCTACTGGCTGCAAGAACTGGGTAGTTGGTAAAGCACCTCAAATGGAGCAACAGGGCGAGAGAGGATTGGCAGGTCCTTGAATGCCACATTGGAGACTTTCGTCCGAGAAATTGACAGGAGGGCTGAGGAGCCAGGATCCCTCAAGAAAAGAATCGAGCAGATGGCCAAGAAGGTCAATTTACCGAGTCTGGCTCTGAGGACATGAGAGCCGTGCTGCATGAATAGCAATGATCTCATGCAGGTGGTGAAAGTCAGTGAATGTTTCACAGCTCTTACTCACCAATACCACCAATCTCTCACACTGTTCAATGCACCACGCACCATCACTCACCCATCAGTAGCCCCGGCACTCAACACTTGGACTCAACAAATTCCACCTCATCCTCATCCACATTTCAATGACTAGCACCCACTTCCCACTACATACCTCCAGCTATTCAGCTGTGGCTGGCACATCATGGAACTCTAGTGTTACACAATTACTGATATTCCTCCATCTCTCTTTCAGGCTAAGGCCTTCAGGAGCAGTTGGGATGAACATATCTGCATCAACTAAGTCTGCCGAAGGAGACCACTCTGCATCATGGGGCCAGTTGTGCCAGAGATTGTTTGCACCCAGCACCGCCGACACTATTCAGGATGGTGGTATGTTTCTGAATATTGGTTCTTCTTTACGGTCCAGCTCACCCTGCTATTTGACATTAATTTCAAACTACAGATGACATGACCATGGACCTCTCACTTTCCACCGCACATCTCACTCCCTCCAACCCTCCCCAGTTGATTCTCTGCTTTCAGGTATTCAAGAATTTCTGTCTGGAGGAAGATCCTGGTTCCAACGTAGCACAGGACATTGTGTAGAGCTTGGAGCCAATTCTTCCCAGCATGGAACTGGTGGCCAACTCCAGACCCAACTGTGATGCAGGTTCAGATGAGCAAGGTCTCAACAGCAAAGGCAGAATCACCTCGTGTTTCAGTTTTGCAGTGGAAGCTCAGGCAGTGGTCATGAGGTCCATGTTTCTTGACATGCTGCCTCAGAATGCTGCCACCATGGCCGTGCATCTCAGTGCACTGAGGTCCACCTGGTAGTCCAGAAGTGTGGCTCAGTTGATAGCACAGTTGCCTCTAATTTGGAAGGCTGTAGGTACAAATCACATGCCCTAACCTGAGCACAAAAATCTAGGCTGACGCTCCAGTGCAGTACTGAGGGAGTGCTTCACTGTCAGAGGTGTTGCACCATCTTTTGAACGAGTTGCTAAGCTGAGGTCCTGAATAACCTGTCAGGCAGGCAAAAATGAACCTGACATGATTTCTCCACAAAGATGACAGCATTCATCCATCCATTCTGACGGTGCCTTGCTCTTGCCTGTCTGCCAGCCAGCCCAGATTGCTGCTGCTCATGCTGAGGTGCTGTATCTGAAGACAGATCCTCCTGGTCCAGAGTTGCTTGAATATGTCGGGCACGGCCTTCTGTTATCTCCCCCAATGAGGGACCATGATGTGGAGATGTCGGCGTTGGACTGGGGTGAGCACAGTAAGAAGTCTTACAACACCAGGTTAAAGTCCTACAGGTTTGTTTCGAATCACTAGCTTTCGGAGCACAGCTCCTTCCTCAGGTGAATGAAGAGATGGGTTCCAGAAACACATATATAGGGCGAGATTCTCCCAAAACGGGAGAAATCGTAAAGCTGCCGTAAAACCCGGGCGGGTTTTACGGCAGCGCGCCCCTTCCCGACCGGGGACCGATTCTGGTCCCCGGTCGGGGCTAGCAGCCCGACGCCGTAGGCTCCGGCAAGACGGGCTTAACGAAAATCGTTAAGCCCGCATGCCGGAGTTAGCGCCGGCTGACGCGTCATATGACGTCAGCCGCGCATGCGCAGTTTGGAAGACTTCAACCCGCGCATGCGCGGGTGACGTCATCGCGTTTTTGCGCGAAACCCGCGCATGCGCGGGCCAGGTTGCCCCTCAGCCGCCCCGCGAATGGATACTGCGGGGCGGCGGAAGGACAAGTAGTGCGCGGGCATCGGGCCCGCTGCCCGTGATCGGTGCCCACCGATCGCGGGCCCATGGCACCCTTGGCACGGCCGTGGTACTGCCGTGCCAATCGGTGCCATGGTTATAAAAAGCGAGTTTGTGACGCCATTTTTACGAACGGCAAGACCAGGTGTGTTTGCCGTTCGTAAAAACGGCGGAAAGGGCTGGGACTTCGGCCCATCGAACAGCTGAGAATCGCTGCCGGCCGTAAAAAAACGGCGGCAGCGATTCGGGTCGGGACTTCGGCGGGGGGGTGGGAGAATAGCGGGAGGGCGGCAAAAATGTCGGGAAGGCCCTCCCGCTATTCTCCCACCCGTCGTGGGGGGCGGAGAATTTCGCCCATAGACTTTGGCGATGGCCACGTGCGGACCCGGCCTGCCAAATAGTGCCCCCCCTTTGGTCAGGCCCGTGACCCCCAGACCGCCCCCCCAACAATGCCCCCAGCCCGTGCCAAAGTCCCCCCTGCCCGTGGATCGGCTTCCTCCGACTGTGGCAGCGCTGGACTGAGTGCCCGACAGAAAATAGCACACGCGACCGACGCCATCGGGAACTCGGCCGGTCGGGGGCGCAGCACCGGGGGAGGGCCTCAGGTAACGTCCTGAGGCCGTCGACATGGCGTGCGGCATCCTCCTGGAGTATGCCGCTTTGGAGGGGGAGGAGCATCGCAAAAGCAGCGCCGTCCCCGATTTCGGCTCCAATGTTGATTCTTCGGCCGATCGCCAAACCCGATTTCGGCATTGGTGACCGGAAAATCCCGCCCCATATCTTTCTGCACCAGGAGGAATCCCACTATACTGACAAATCCATGTGATAGTTAATGCGCTTGTCTCTGAAAAAAAATGGAGTTGGTAGTTAGGGAATAGAGTTTACAGCGAGGACCAAAGTCTTTGGGCGCGATTCTCCGCCCCCCACGCCGGATGGGAGAATAGCGGGAGGGCCTCCCGGCATTTTTCACGTCCTCCCGCTATTCTCCCCCCCCACGCCCGAATCACGCCACGAATCGGCGCTCGCTGTTTTTTACGGCGAGCCACGATTCTCCGAGGCCGATGGGCCGAGCAGCCGTCCCTTCACGCTCGTCCAAACACACGTCCCAAACACACCTGCTCGCTGCCGTCGTGAAACGGGCGGCAGATGCCCGTTTGGGGCATCTAGAGGCCCGATTGGCACGGGAGCACCACGACTGTGCTCGGGAGGGGACAGGCCCACGATCGGTGCCCACCGATCGTCGGGCCAGCGTCCAAAACAGACGCACTCTTTCCCCTCCACCACCTGGCAAGATCAAGCCACCACGTCTTGCCGGGCGGCTGAGGAGAAAGGCGCCAACTGCGCATGCGTGGGTTGGCGTTGTCCAACCTGCTCATGCGCGGATGATGTCATCGGCCGTGTCAGCCGCCGTGACGCTACATGCGTCACGGGGAGAACGTGCAGACTCTGCAGATAGTGACCCAAGCCGCAAATCAAACCTGGGACCCTGGAGCTGTGAAGCGACAGTATTACCGTGCAGCCCTTAGACAGCACCTTCCAAACCCACGACCACTACCATCTAGAAGGACAAGAGCAGCAGATACCTGGGAACCCCACCGCCTGGAGGTTCCCCTCCAAGTTGTTCACCACCCTGACTTGGAAATATCTCCATTTCTTCACTGTCACTGGGGCAGATTGCTCCCTCCCTAACAGCATGGTCAGTGTACCTACACCTGAAGGACTGCAGTGGTTCAAGAAGGCAACTCACCACCATCTTCTGAACTAGGGGTGGGCAATAAATGCTGGCCTAACCAGCGAAGCCCACATCCTGTAAATGAATTTTAAAAGAAGGAAGAAAGGCCATTGCCAGTAATAACCTGGCTGTGATTATATAGGAATTAGAGAGGGAACTGGAGGAGGTGAAGTATTTGACCATCAAAGGCTGCACACAGGTCAAGAAGGATGAGGATGGTACATCATACATGCTTTTCAATTTGGCACCATTTCTGATATTTGGTGAAATTTTCCACTGTGTGCACAGTGTGCTGGCTGAAGTGAGAAAATCGGCTGCTCAATCAGCTTTCTCACCTGATGTTCCGGCACTCTACACAAACTATCTAGAGGCAAGGACCACATCATCACACTGGCTGGCGGGCGGGGTCTGGTAGACCGGCTCCACAGTGATCGGGGCTCCATTTTTAAAGGGTGTCAATCTGCGGTTAGACCCCCCTCCCCCAGCCATGGATACACTGGGCCCACCTCCACCTCCCCATTCCATACACACACATACACGCACAAGGCAACAACTCCAGAAGGCAGTGCCAGGGTACTGCCCAGGCATGTTTCTCCCTCCGGACTATACTTACTTTTGCGATCTGGCAGGTTCTTCTTACCTGGTTCACTGCTGTTGTGAACCTTGTTGACGTGATGTCTCGCTGGCGTTTCTAATGTGGGCGGAACATACGGCAGGGATGCCCTTTAATTACAATATAATTTATGAAAGAGCGGAAACCTCATTACCATCGAGGGGCGGGGATATTCGGAAAACGATATCTCGCTGGCAAGGTTCCCATTTCCCAATCTTGCATGGTTATCCCACTTCGCCGTTTAGTCTCATGCGGGTGCAAAATCACTCCGATTAATACAGTAATTTAACTTTACAATTGCAATTTCTGGGACTGAAGTAAATTGAATCACCACAAGATGGTACTGCTGACTAATACCAAACCATACTGTTGGAACAGTAAGAAGTCTTACAACACCAGGTTAAAGTCCAACAGGTTTGTTTCCAACTCGAGCTTTCGGAGCACAGCTCCTTCCTCAGGTGAATGAAGAGATATCTCTTCATTCACCTGAGGAAGGAGCTGCACTCCGAAAGCTCGTGTTTGAATCAAACCTGTTGGACTTTAACCTGGTGTTGTAAGACTTCTTACTGTGCTCACCCCAGTCCAATGCCGGCATCTCCACATCATACTGTTGGAAGCAATATGATACCGATACTATTTTTGGAGTTGTGCCTTTGGGCAATGTAGAGATTGACTATGTGCTTCCAATGTTGGCGAATCAGAAATCTACCCACCAGCCTCCAACAGCCAGCATAAATTTTCAAGTTTGAAAAGAGTCAACAGGATAGTCCTTTTATTTCTGTTCTTAAGAATTCTAATAACAGTTCCAGATATGATCAAATTACTTTTAAAATTTCAACATTAAAATGATCACACAGCTAAGATAAAACACCAACAGTGCACATTGTGTAAATATCAAAGAGAGCCGAGGGTAAGGGTTTAATCTTCAATGCTTTCCTTGTGGGATAGAAAGAGCAGGAATGCTCCTCAAGGCCCAACAAGGTACTCAAAGGATTAATTTCAATCCATATCAAAGTCTGGTTTAGCACACTGGGCTAAATTGCTGGCTTTTAAAGCAGACCGAGGCAGGCCAGCAACACGGTTCAATTCCTGTACCAGCCTCCCCGAACAGGTGCAGGAATGTGGCGACTAGGGGCTTTTCACAGTAACTTCATTGAAGCCAACTCGTGACAATAAGTGATTTTAATTTTCATATTTCATTGAAGAACTTTTGCCTGTACAAGGAGAGATATACTATTATGTCAAAGAATCATAGAATTTACAGTGCAGAAGGAGGACATTCAGAAAGAACACCCTATCTAAGCCCATACCTCCACCTATCCCCACACCTCCACCCTATCCCAGTAACACCACCTAACCTTTTTTGGACACTAAGGGCAATTTATCGTGGCCAATCCACCTAACCTGCACATCTTTGGACTGTGGGAGGAAACCGGAGCACCCGGAGGAAACCTACGCAGACACGGGGAACTGTGCAGACTCCGCACAGACAGTGACCCAAGCTGGAAATCGAACCTGGGATCCCGGAGCTGTGAAGCAACTGTGCTAACCACTATGCTACTGTGCTGCCCTATTGGCTATATGATTTTTAAATATTGTGTGATTTGTAGAAATGAATCTCTAGATATTACTTTACTCTTACAGAAATACTTTATGGGTGGGGGTGGCCAAGGACAGATCTGTCACTGAGGTTGGTATAAAGCACAGAGGTGATGTTCCATTGGCCCCTACCCAGATGATTGGTCATATGTGAGTTGTTAATACCATGCAGAATGACCCATCCCTGCTACTGACCACATGTCCTTTCCCCTGCCGGATCCTCATCTGACGGTGCTGGCCCATTCGGGATGGTTCTCCCCTTGCCTCCCATGAGAACACCTCAGAGAGGAGTTCCGAGAAGACCATCATATTCATGACACAGCTGTCATCCCGACCCTCCAACATTGCAAAGACACGTCAGGGGCTGGTTTAGCACAGGGCTAAATCGCTGGCTTTGAAAGCAGACCAAGGCAGGCCAGCAGCACGGTTCAATTCCCGTACCAGCCTCCCTGAACAGGTGCTGGAATGTGGCAACTAGGGGCTTTTCACAGTAACTTAATTTGAAGCCTACTTGTGTCAATAAGTGATTTTCGTTTAATTTCATTTCACCTTGGGCGACAGTTCTAGACAGGCGCCTGGGGCACAATCTGGTGAGCAACGCACAGTTGCTGATGCACATCAGGTGAGGCAGAAGTCAGCGGTCTGCTGGATCCCAACCCAGCTGGGTCCCAGTCAGAGGCTGAGGGTCTGGTTTAGCTCAGTGGGCTAGACAGCTGGTTTGTGATGCAGAACAAGGCCAGCAGCGCGGGTTCAAGTCCCGTACTATCTGAGAATTCTGAATTCTCCCTCTGTGTACCCAAACAGGCGCCGGAATGTGGCGACTAGGGGCTTTTCACAGTAACTTCATTGCAGTGTTACTGTAAGCCTACTTGTGACAATAAAGATTATTATTATCAGCCTCTGGAACAGCTTTACCCGGAGCTGATACACACTCTAGCGTGCGGCCGTGATATTCAGAGGGGGATGTCAGTGACACTCCAGCAGGTCCATAGCTGATTGGAGGAGTCCAGAGGCTATGGGCACAGGAGATGGCACCAGCAATGAGTGGCACTGAGGCCAACGCTGTGGGGTGGCAAGCGCAGGGGAGAGCCTGGTGCATGACGTCGGCAGCATGAGTGGACGTGTGCAAGGCGTGACGACAATGGCTGAACACCTGATCAGCCTGTCTCAATCGGTGGGGGACATTTCTCAGTCCCGCATGGACCTTGATGAGGTGCTGCGGAGCAAGTCCCAGTCTCAGATGGGCATATCCGAGGCCCTGCAATGCATGTTCTAGTCTCAGTTGGGCATAACTGAGGCTCTGCAGAGCATGTCCTAGTCTCAGGTACGGATAGCTGAGGTGCTGCGGAGCATGTCCCAGTCTCAGGTAGGCTGGGACTCCAGAGCATGTCTCAGTCGCATGCCCCAAGATTCAACCACATGCTGTGGATCTGGAGTCGCATGTGGGCCAGATGGCAGATTTCCTTCCCTAACGGACATTAGTGGACCGGATGGGTTTTTACGACAATTGACAATGGTTTTGTGGTCATCATTAGACTTTTAGTTCCAAATACATCCAAATACGTGGTGGGATTCAAACTCAAGTCCCCGGATAATTATTCTGGGTCTCTTGATTACTAGTCCAGCGACAGTATCACTATGCCACAGCCTGTTGGGCGGCCGGCTCTCCATCCTCACCGGCTGTCCCCAGTTCCTCTGGAACAGACTCTCCTGCTGCAGGGTCCTTCCCAAGCAGCTCCAGCTCGTACAGCCTCAGTGTATCCCCCAGAGCTACAGTGACCAGGATGAAGGCCACCATTCCTGTTTGGATTCCGAAGTCCATTGTAGGGGTGGAAGTCAGACATATTAGCATGCGTACCCCCATGCCCAACCAGGTCCAACGGGCTACACGGTCGCCCCAGTCTGCACTGTGGACCCTGCCTTGCATGTCCTCCACCTTCTCCCCACACCCCCATCCTCACACCAATGCCCGGCCATTCCCCCTGGCATTCTGCCCTCTTCACCCCTAGCCCTTTGGTGGTCGGTAACGTGAGGGTCTCCGGTCCTGGTACCCATCTCTGCTGCCATGGTTACTGTTGGCTGGCTCCACCCAATACCAGTGGCACGCTCTGTGGCCCTGTCTGGCACCATCCTGTAGGGTTGCTGTGACTGTTGACATTGGTGGGCTGTGTGCTGCCCCCCACCAGAAGGTGGTGGCTGGTTGGGCAGGAGAGTTGGTGCGGTGGAGTGTGGGGGCTGGGGTGGAGGGTGGGAGCTGGGGTTTTGGGGAAGGTGGGATGGATGTACCCATATGGCCAGTATCACTTTGCACAACCGGGGGGGCGGTCAACCCCGTAGCACCCCGTTGCCCGCCCCCCCCACCCCTTCTCTGGGTCTGGCAGACATTTATTATTCAGTATTTCGCAATTGTTCATGTTTTTAACATCATTCTGTTCGTATGTTCATTAAGGTGATGGTCTAGGGTGATATTCCATGATTCTTTCCTTGAATGTGTTATTATTTCCTAAATCCATGCCCATCCTTCCCAGAACTACATGGGTAGGATCTTGCGGCTGCTTACGCCAGCGGGATATTCCAGTTCTGCCGATGGCACATCCCCCACCGTGGGTTTCCTTGCGGTGTGGGATGTATTCAATGGGAAATTCCATTGACAGCAGTGGGACAGAATATCCTGCCACCGGCTAATGGTGTGCCATCTTCCGCTGCTGCAAAACACCGCGGGGAGGCCAGAGAATCTTGGCCCATGTCTGAAACTCTCCAATTCGGTTTCTGACCCAGCACTTATCAATGTCACAAATGATATTCTATGGAACTTTGACAAATGAAGACCAGTCCTCATTCTTCTTGACCTCTACACGGCCTTTGACATGGTTGATCACATTGTCTTCCTTCAATGCCTCTACAATGTCGTCCAGTTCTATCACTCTGTCTCCATTCTTATTTATCTATTCATAGCCAGAGCAGCACCGCCAATGGTGCCAATTCCACAATTTATCACTGGTCTCCTTGGCCCTTCTTAATATTCAAGTTTGATTTAACTTGATTAAATTTTACAAAATAATTAATAATAATTTTATACCAGCATGCAATTCAATAGCATAAAGACTGCTTGAAGTAAAACAAAATTGTAAATGAAAACTGCTTTTCCACAGATAAACAAAAACCAGGGGCGGGATTCTCCCCTACCCGGCGTGACGGGGGGTCCCGGCGTAGGGGAGTGGCGCCAACCACACCGGGGCCGGGCCTCCCCAAAGGTGGGGAATTCCCCATCTTTGGGGGCTAGCCCCGTGCCGGAGCGGTTGGCACCAGAAGACTGGCGCAAAAAACCGGCGCCCCCGGCAGCGGGGCTGGCCGAAAGGCTTTCGCCGGTCGGCGCATGCGCCGGCGGTGACGTCAGCGGCCAGCTGCCGCTGACGTCACCACCGGCGCATGCGCAATGAGAATTTCTCTTCCGCTTCCGCCATGGCGGAGGCCGTGGCGGCCGCGGAAGAGAAAGAGTGCACCCAGGGCACTATCCCGGAGTCTGAGCAGGGGGCCCCGATCGCGGGCCTGGCCACCGTGGGGGCACCCCCGGGGTCCGATCGCCCCCGTCCCTCCCAGGACCCCGGGGGCCCGCTCGCACCACCGATCCCGTCGCCACCAGAGATGGTTCAAACTTTGGCGGCTGGCGAGGCCTCCCAGCGGCGGGACTTCGGCCCATCGCGGGCCGGAGAATCACCGCAGGGTCCTCGCTGATTGGAGTGGCGAGATTCTCGCCACCGCCACTTCCCGGTTGGCGGAGAATCTCTGCCACGGCGGGGGACGGATTTTCGGCGGCCCCAGGCGATTCTCCGACCCTGCTGGGGGTCGGAGAATTTTGCCAGAGGTCCAGGGGCGTAAACTTGGAACTTCAAATCCTCATTATGAAAGCTTAGCTGAGCTCCAAGACTGGCTGACGCATTAACCTCTATAGGCAGCTGTTTACAAAGGAGACTGCTACTTTTGATTAATTGATAGTTTTATCACCTTGTAATAACCTGATCTTGCTTTGAAGTAGTTTTTCAACGCCTGTATGTTTATTTGGAAAGGACTAAAGGTTTCATCAGGAGGATTTTCACTGCCTGTGTTTGATTGTCAGCTTTATTAGATTGTAAGGGCATTTATTTTCAAAGGGAATGTTGAATACGTGATATTTTTCGTATTTCATGAATATTCCAAAGACGTGAATTATGTTATGTGGCTCATGAATTCTGTACCTCATGGATACTAGGAGAGTATGGGGAGCATGGAGGGAGTATGGGAGGTATGAGGAGGAATGGAGAGTGCATGGGGGTATCGATGAGACATGGGGACGGATAGGTGGAGGTGAGTGATGAGGGCTAGAGGAGCTTACAACCGTTTTTAGAACAAGACTGATGTTTCAGTAAATGGAATAGGCCTTCTAACCTCACAGCCTTGCCACCAACCAGGATTGCCAACCCAGACATGCCTTCAGAGGTGGCGGGGCCATTTACAGCCTGTACCCCTTCTCCAGGACAGAGATGAGATTGAGAAAATTCTTGCTACTTGTCTCAACCATAAAGATCTGGCCCTTTATGTTTCAATATGTTTGACAGGAAATCAAAATGGCCACAAAGAGCTGGGAAGATAAATATGTTTCAGAGGGCTGTAAAATCCAACCATGGGAAAAAGAATGCCAATACGGCTGACAAGTGTGATGAAACTTACTTAAAAGCTCCAAGAAACTGACAAGCTGATATTGATTGATGATGTTAAAGATGATCTTCCATTGGAATGAAAAGAAGTTCAGCTATGTTTGTTTTTCTGTGGGTCCTGTTGTGATTATGCTTGGTATTCAATTATACTAATTGTGTTAACACTCAAAGGTTCAATTATTGACATAATTTAATCATGTTAACAATCAATTTTTTGGACTCTTAGACCTCTAAGGGATTTCAGTTTTAACCTGTTTATGTCCATATAATGAACTCCAGTAACCATAATGATAAAGCATTGGTTTGGACTACAATTGCTAAAGTATAATTGCAAATCTGATTAACTCTTAACAGCGTGGGGTATCACATGGTTTCATCCGGTACTCAGCGTGGTGCCTGCGGACTCAGTTCTGCGCTGCCACAGTCAGGGGAGGGCCGATCTGCGGGCATGGGGTACATTATTCGGGGCTGGGGGTACTGTGTGAACACCACAATAGATAGTTTCACCACCACTTAAAGAGAAAGAGAAGAAGAATCAATGACATCCAGCTGAGTAGTGTGCATCATGTCCAAGGTTAACAAGAGAAATAAAGCTTGCAGACACCTGTAAATTACTGCCTGGTTTGTTAACTTTTATAGCTTTTTATACTTTTAAATGAAAAATAAAAGACAAATCTTAAAGGTCTAAAGACAAATGCTTCCATCAGGTTTGCCAGGAATACTAGTAAGGAATGTAATACAATGCACCCATTAATCACGTTACAAGAAGTTATATATGTGAGTGAGTGGGCATCTCCCATTGATCATGTAATGAACTCCAATTGGCTTTATTGGTTGGCCAATTGGAGTATGAGCTCCCTCAATGATAGCTCATTAAGGGGGCCCATATAATCACCTGTGTAGGCTTTGTGAGCCAGTCTTAAGTTTGACTGGACTGCTAACAGCACTGTTTGTAGCTGCTCCTGTAATATCGTTATTGTAAATAAATATTGGTGTGGTGACGGAACTCCTGCCTCCCGTGGATTACTACAGATCATATTCTTCAGCAACTAACCAAATTGCTCAGCTGCAGCACCAATTCATTTCTAACAAATATCTTTGTTTTTTTCCAAGCTGGGCATGGATGTTGTGTTGATGGGGTTGTACTGCTCTATCAAAATCATATACTTTGTGTATCTAAGTTAACAAAGAACTGCTGTTGTCAGGCTAAAGATTCTTGCTGATTTGTTAACAAACACTTGAGCTGAAAGAAGTATTCTTTGAACATTTATAGTTTGAATTTCTCGGTACAATGTGTAAAGGCTTGTTTTTTTTCTCTCTCCTCTGCCTTTGTGCTACAAGATGTCTGGAGTGAGTTGAACTTTTATCAGAAGCATCTCATTAGAGTAACGCTTTTTTAAAAAAGTCTGCAAAGTTGTGATAGGTAAAAGTCATCAAGGACAGTTTCACCAAAAATACAACTTCCAGATCTGTTGCTTTTTTCTATTTATTCATGGAATGGGGGCATTGCTTCCTGAGCCTGCATTTATTGCCCATCCCTGAGGGCAGTTAAAAGAGACAATCACATTGCTGTGGGTCTGGAGTCACATGTAGGCCAGACCGGGTAAGGGTGGCAGATTTCCGTCCCTTCAGGACACCAGATGGGTTTTTCTAACAATCGCCAATGGCTTCATTGTCATCATTGGACTTTGAATTCCAGATTATCATTGAATTCAAATTTTGCCTTCTGCCATGGTGAGATTCAGACCTGGGCATCCAGAGCATTACCCTGGGTCTCTGGATTACTAGTCCAGTGACAATGCCACTATCTCCAGAATTCTGTCAAATGAACAGCATTGAGATCCTTTTGAATCTCACCCTTTCAAAATAAATGTTCTGACACTCCGGCCTCTGCAGGCAACCGTGTTTGTTTAGTGTTTGTGTTTGGGTGTTGGAATGTCTCATTTTTGAAAAAAGGGAAAACTTGAATGTTGATCAGTTTATAACTTGTGTTTAAAAAGGGAAGTTTGTTTTATAATAAATCATTTATTTTTTCATGTTTACTGGAAGAAGCCCGGTAAGAGTCTTTCATGATGGGAATAACAGTAATAATAATTCTAATCTTTTATTTGTGTCACAAGTAGGCTTACATTAACGCTGCAATGAAGTTACTGTGAAAAGCCCCCAGTCGCCACATTCCAGTGTCTGTTCGGGTACACTGAGGGAGAATTCAGAATGTCAAATTCACCTCACAGCACGTCTTTTGGGACTTGTGGGAGGGAACCAAAGCACCCGGAGGAAACCCATGCAGACACGGAGAGAACATGCAGACTCCACACAGACAGTGTCCCAAGCTGGGAATTGAACCCGGGTCCCTGGTACTGTGAAGCAACAGTGCTAACCAAAGATAATCAATTTGCCAGTTTTGTGGGTGAAGTAGGCATTTGAGGTTTTGCTAAGACCTGTGGAGAAGTGGGGCTAGAATCGACTGCTCATTCTCCCATCACGGTCCATAATATAAAGCACCCTTGGCCAACCTCCCACATTTTCTCCCCCCCCCACTAAATTTGAAGTCATCCAAAACTCTGCTGTCCTAACTCGCACCAAATCTGTTTCACCAATGTTTTGCAATGCCTCAATTTTGATCCTGATTTTCAAATCCCATTATAGCCTTTCCCTTCCTTCCTCGATAATATTCTTGCATCCCTCTAAGGTATATGTAATCGTCTAATTCTGACCTCTCGACCATCCCTGAATTTAATCATTCCACCATTGGTGGCAGTGACTTCAGTTGCCTGTTTGTAAACTCTGGAATTCCCTCTAAATTTTCCACCTCTCTAGCTTGTTTTCCTCCTTTAAGATACTCATTGTAAACAACATCTGGCTGAGTTTTTTGTCATCTGACCATCGCTTCCTTATCTGGTACAGTGTCACATGTTAACACCTCCATGAAGCACCTTGGAATACTTTCTTAAATTAAAGGCGCTATATAAATATATATTAGTTGTTGTTGATTTGTTGAGAAGGAAAGAAAAGTCACAGAGGCATAGAGGTCTACAACACAGAAAAGACCCTTAGATGGCTGGTCAACCATCTAACTATTCTGATCCCTTTTTCCAGCACTTGATCCATGGACTTAGCATCACAAGTGCACATTTAAATACTTCTTAAATGTTATGAGGGTCTCTGCCTCTACCACTTTTTTAGGCAGTGAGTTCCAAACTCCCACCACCCTTTGGTGAAAACGTTTTCCTCACATTCCTTCTAAACCTCCTGCCCCTTACCTGAAATTTATACCCGCTGTCATTCATTCCTGAACCAATGGGGGAAAGTTTCTTCCTGTCTACTCTATCTAGGCCCCTCATAATTTTATGCATCACAGTCATGTGCCCCCTCAGTCTCCTCTACCCCAAGGAAAACAACCCCAGTTTATCCAATCTCTCTTCATAGCTAAAACTCTCCAGTCCAGGCAATATCCTGGTAATCTCCTCTGCACACTTTCCAGTGAGGTCACATCCCTCCTATAATGTGGATTCCAGAACTGCACACAATACTCTACCTGTGACTTAACCAATGTTTTATACAGTTTCAGCATAATCTCCCTGCTCTTAAATGTTATGCCCTGGTTATTAAAGGCAAGAATAACATATGCAGGGCAGCATGGTGGCCTAGTGGTTAGCATTGCAGCCTCATGGCGCCGAGGTCCCAGGCTCTGGGTCACTGTCCGTGTGGAGTTTGCACATTCTCCCTGTGTTTGCGTGGGTTTCACCCCCACAACCTAAAGATGTGCAGGGTAGGTGGATTGGCCATGCTAAATTGCCCCTTAATTGTAAAAAATTAATTGGGCACTCAAAATTTAAAAAAAGAATAACATATGCCTTCTTAACCACTGCATCCATCTGCCCTGCTAGTTTAAGGGATGGGTGTACATGCACACCAAGATCCCTCTGATCCTCAGTCCTTCCCAGAGTCTTACCGTTCATCATGTATTCCTTTGACTTGTCTGTCCTGCCCAAGTGTATCAACTCACACTTATCCGGATTAAATTCCATTTGACTCTGATCAGTCCATCTGACCTACACGTCTATATCTTTCTATAAATTAAGGCTATCCTCCTCACTATTTATAACCCCACCAATTTTCGTAACATCCGCAAACTTACTGATCAACCCTCTTACATTCATGTCTAAATTATTTATATAAACCACAAACAGAAAGAGACCCAACACTGATCCCTGCGGGACCCGACTGGACACAATCAGAAAAACACCCCTCGACCATCACCCTCTGTTTCCTGACACTCAGCTAATCCTGGATCCAATTTGCAAAATTTCCTTGGATCCCATGGGTTTTACCTTCGCTATTAGTTTCCCATGTGGGACCTTATCAAAAGCCTCGCTGAAGACCAAGTAGACTACATCAAATGCATTGCCCTTATCTACACACTTGATTCACCTCTTAGAAAAATTCAATTGAGTTGGTCAGACATGACCTCGCTTAACAAAACCATGCTGGCTGTTCTTGAATAATCCCTGCCTCTCCAAATGCATATTAATCCTGGCTTTCAGAATTGCATCCAATAATTTCTCCACCACTGAGATTAGACTGACTGGCCTTAGCTTCCTGGTTCATCCCTTCCTCCCTTCTTGAATAATGGTATCGCATTGACTATTCTCCAGTGCTCCGGCATCTCCTCTGTTGCCAGAGAGGAATTGATTATTATTGCCAGCGCCCCTGCTATTTCCCCCCTTGCCTGGGATACATTTCATCTGGCCCTGGAGAATTATCTACTTTTATACATAACAAAACCTCCTCTGTGTCTATGTTAATTTCTTAAATTTTATCAGTCCTTTTCCCTGATTTCCATACCCACTCTGTCCCTCTCACGAGTGAACACCAACACAAACTATTAATTTAGAACCCTACCTCCATCCTCCGGCTCCACATACAAATTACCACTGTGGTTTAATGGACCCTACTCTTTCCACAGTTATAATTTTACCGTTAATATACTTGTGAAACAACATCAGATTTTCCTTTATTTTACCTGCCAATATCTTTTCATGTCCCCTTTTTGCTCTCGTAATTTCTTAAGTTCCCTCTTGCACATTCTATACACCTCTTGGACATCAGCTGTTTTGAGCCCTCGATATCTGCCACAAGCCTCCCTTTGTCTCTTTATCCAATGCTGTATATCCCTTGATATCCAGGGTTCATTGGATTTATTAGTCTCACTCTTTTCTTTGTTGAAGCATGTTGGCCCTATTTCCTTCTTCAATGTGTCCCACTGTCACAGAATTACCTAAAAGTGTCTGCTCCCAGCCTACTCTGGCTAAATCATATCTCATTTTATTAAAATTGGTCTTTCCCCAGATCGGAACTTTGACTTCTGATGATTCCTTCTCCTTTTTCCATAACAATGTTGAACCGAATGGAGTTATGATACGCTGTCTGCAAAATGCTCCCCCACTAATACTTCAACCACTTGCCCAGATTTGTTACTGAAAATTAAGTCCAGGACCGCCTCCTCTCTTTAGGTCCTTCTTCGCACTGGCTTAAAAAGTTCTCCTGGATGCATTTTAAGAATTCCTCTCCCTCTAAACCTTTCAAATCATGACTACCCAGTTAACGTTGGGGAAGTTGAAACCCCCACTATCACAACATTCTTACCTTTACACGTCTGTGAAATTTGCCTCCATATCTTTTCTTCTTTTTGTCTCGGACTGTTTAAGGGCCTACAGAACACTCCCAGCAAAGTGATTGCTCCTTTTTAGTTTTTAGGTTCTACTGATAAGGCTTCATTTGAAGAGCTTTCTAAGATGTCATCCCTCCTTATTGCTATAATTTATTCCCCAATCAAAATTGTAACACCTCCCCGCTTTTACCTCCTTTCCTGTCTCGCCTGAATTGTTTCAGGGAAATGCTTGCTTATCTGCATTGGGGGAAAAATGGGGGCTTGGATGCTCATGATCACATGACCCAGGAATGCAGCTTGAAAACAGGCCCACATGACCAGCTTCAGAATAGAGTATGACACAGCTGACAAAATAAATGAAGGCTGGTCCGGAAGCTGGCAACAGGTAAATACAAGGCTGTTGTGCCTGTTTCTGTCACATAAAGTAACTGATTGATCTGAACAAGCCAGACACTGCACAGGTTTGTCACTGAGTGTTTAGATTCAGGCATTTCTGGGGAATCCACATCATTAAGATTGTGAGCAGGGCTGAGGCAGTCCTGCAGAATTGCTTCATTTTGGTGATAATTGTGCCTATGGATCATAGATTGGTTGGGTGCTGCTGTTGGTTGAGATTCAAAGAAAAATAAAAGGAGCGGTACTTCCACTTATGAGGATTCAGACTTTTGAAGGACTTTGGATGAATAAACTTGGTTTGTTCTCACTGGAACGACTGAGGTTGAGGGGCGACGTGATAGAGGTCTACAAAATTATGAGGGGCAGAGACAGAGTGGATAGTCAGAGACTTTTTCCCAGGGTAGAGGGATCAATTGCTAGGGGGCATAGGTTTAAGGTGCGGGGGTAAAGGTTTAGAGGAGATGTAAGAACATAGAACATAGAACAGTACAGCACAGAACAGGCCCTTCGGCCCTCAAAGCTGTGCCGAGCCATGATCACCCCACTTAAACCCACGTAACCCGCACACCCGTAACCCAACAATCCCCCCATTAACCTTACACTACGGGCAATTTAGCATGGCCAATCCACCTAACCCGCACATCTTTGGACTGTGGGAGGAAACCGGAGCACCCGGAGGAAACCCACGCACACACGGGGAGGACGTGCAGACTCCAAGAGGCAAGGTTTTGACACAGAGGGTAGTGGGTGTCTGGAACTGGCTGCCGGAGGAGGTGGTGGAAGCAGGGACGATAGTGACGTTTAAGGGTCATCTTGATAAATACATGAATAGGATGGGCATAGAGGGAAATGGACCCCGGAAGTGTAGAAGATTTTACTGTAGACAGGCAGCATGGTCGGTGTAGGCTTGGAGGGCCGAAGGGCCTGTTCCTGTGCTGTACTTTTCTTTGTTCTTTGTGGTTTAAATTGGTGCCATATATGCCGAGGGGGTTGGCTTGTCAATCTGCAACATCCTCTGTGGCAGATAGTAAATAAAAAAATCTGGAATGATGACCGTGAAACTATTATTGATTGTCGTAAAAACCCATCTGATTTACCAGCGTCCATTAGGAAGGAAACCTGGCCTAGCGTACAGATCCACAGCAATATGGTTGATTCTTAAACACCCTCTGAAATGGCCTTGCAAACTACTCGGTTCAAAAGCAAGTAGAGGTGGGCAATAAATGCTCGGCTAGCCAGTGACACCACATCCCATGAATTAATAAGAAAAATTGCTGTATTTGTTACACAATGTGTGATTTTTAGTTCATATTGACTGAAATGTGCTTATTCGTTCATATTTTTGTTGATTTTGGTTTGATTGTAATGTGAAACATTATCTATCGGTTTTCATATTGAAGTCATTTGGTAAATTCAGTTATTTTATAACTTTCCAGATTGCTCTTCCATTAAAGTTACCAGACCACTCGAAGGCCTCGCGAAAACAGCTGCTCTGATATTCTGTTTGACTGAGACAAGCTGTTGGTGAGTCTGCTGAAACTGACCGCATATCAGAAACTGAGCACAGCTGAAGTGCATCTTCTGAGAGTAAGGCTTGGCTCAACACAATCTGGAGCGGGTCCCTAGAGAGAATCCCACAGCCTGAGTATCCGGCCTGAGTGGCTCAGCTTGAAGACCCAAACCAATCGATGATTCAACACCTCACATTCTAAAGAGATCACTGCCTACAAAGACCTCAACCCCAGTAGCAAAGATCCTCAAATCTCACGTACATCTTAATCCTTGTTATTTTGAACCTTTCGCATCATCTCCACTGTGGCTGTCTTGCGTGTGTCTAAGTGGAGGGTAGGACAGGATTTGGAGAATAGTTAGATTAGTAGACCATTGTTCCATTTTTCCCATTATATGTTCATCTTTTTCCTTGTTATAAATAAACAGTTTCAAAATCTGGTGCCTGTAACTCATTGGAGCAGACAAGAGTTAAAGATCTCATAAAAATACACAAATGATTGGTTAATTCACTTGTTTTAGGTCTCCAGGGTCTGTGGGGCTGGAATTGACTGCATCCTCGCTCAAGGTGTTGTAATATAGGGATCAGAATAATAGAAAGCAAGGAAAATGGAGGTACAAACAGTGGAAATCAAGCAGAAAGTCCAAAACAGAGAGGACTAGATTTTCAAAGGGCTGTGGGCTCAGGATTTGATGCAAATAAGAATTTAAAATCGCGATCCCAAAGATCGTTTCAAAATCCCAATGCCTCGGGGGCAGTTTTGTGCTTTCAAAGGGCTGGTGGGGTAACGAGCAGGACACACACTCCCTGCCAATTAATTACCCAGTAAGCTAATTAAGGAGTTTGAAAAGTGTGCAGCAATTTTCAATGTTTTCTTTCAGATGATCCCTTGTGCACATTTATGTACAGCTAGTGGGTTCATCATGGGACCAATGTATCTTTCTTTATCCAAATGTCTGATGCCAAACTGGAGGCCAGCACAAGAATAACTCCTAACCTAATCCTCCATGGCTGCCCTCCAGCATGCTTGACTCCCTGGCCATTTGATGAGCTGCCTGCTCTAATTGGCAATTAGGGCAGCAGCAGACTCCAACATGGCTTCTCCCTGCCCTTGCGCTGAAGCTGGACAGATAGTTCTGAGGTGCTCGGTGTCACCAATTGAGCTCCATGTTCACCTCCTGGCCAATTATCCATTTGCATTTAAATATAGAGTTGGAAGAGCAACTCAGCTGAAGTGTGTGTCTGGACCTGGAATTTATTTGGGTGTCAGATTCCTGACCCCACTTTGAAAATCCAGCCCAAAGAATTAGGGCGGTATTCTCCACTCCTGATAAAAATCGGGATGGCCGTCGTGAAATCGGCCGAGGTTCACGACGGCCTCGGGGCCCGCTCCCCGCACCTAATTCACCGCCACCCGGGGGGCTAGGAGCAGGCCTCCATCTTTCCCGGCTGCGACCTTGTCGCGCTGGAAATGACACGCAAAACGGCGCATTTGTAAGATCATCCGCGCATGCGCGGGTTGCCGGTTCCAACCCTCGCATGTGCGGATGACTTCATCGCGCAGACGGCGCGAACCGCGCATGTGCGGTGGCCGTCTTTCTACTCAGCCGCCTGGCAAGACGTGGCGGCTTGATCTTGCTGGGCAGCGGAGGGGAAAGAGTGCGTCCGTTTTGGACGCTGGCCCGACGATCGGTGGGCACCGATCACGGGCCTGTCCCCTCCCGAGTACAGTCGTGGTGCTCCCGTGCATATCGGGCCCCTAGATGCCCAGAACGGGCATCTGCCGCCCATTTCACGAATGCAGCGACCAGGTGTGGTTGCTGCCGTGGTGAAACGGGCGTGAAGGGTGGCCGCTCTGCCCATCGGGCTCGGAGACTCGCCGTTCGCCGTGAAAAATGGCGAGTGGCGATTTTTCTGAGCGGGGGGGGGGGGGGGGGGGGGGGAAATCGCTGGGGGCACCAGGGGGGCGTAACAAATGTCGGGAAACCTTCCAGTGATTCTCCCACACCACGTGGGGAGCAGAGAATTCCGCCCTTAAAGTGTGGGAGGGAAGCACAGGCACAATATCATGAAGCAGGAAGGAAACATACTTACCAAGATTTTTGTTTTATTTTTGGGGTCCATGTGAAATACTCTGGGAGTTCAATTAAATAATACAAAATAAATAGAGTAGTCCGGTGATGTAATTTCGATCAGAGCCAGGTACCACATACAAAGCTTTTATTTCTTAATAAATAATAAATTATATTGTAATCTTTTGACATTTAGTGCATGCATTTACAGATATTTTGATATAATTTTGGAACACTGTTTAATAAGTACGTTACCTAACAGTTCACATCAGATTTTTGTCATCCTCCATTTAACATTGTTCTTTAATTACTGCGTTCTATTACTTCAATGTAATTACAAATGTAAAAGTGAAAACAGACATATTTATCAATAGCATGGGTAGAACAAATACTGTGAAAAACCTCTATTATTTTGTTCTCAAAATGACTGCTAAACATGAAAACATATTTGTAAATACAAATGTGCATAACCATTTATTCCTCGGAATTATTTAAAGCCTTGTCACAGGTACAGAAGTAAGCGCAAAAACATTACTAATTGTAAGCAACAACCGTAGTTTGCAGTAAGAAATTTCCAAGTGGGTATATTATGAGCACAGCTTGACACTATTTATATTTTAATGCTACCAGCACCACTTGTGTCACTTTAACTGAAGGTTGACTTTTATTGAGCAGATGGATGACAGTAACGCTGAGATTAAAAACATTTTTGCAACTAATGGTGTGGAAGAGCTGCACTTCAGGGCTCTGACCATTATTCTTCTGTCAATGGGGTTTGACCTGCATCTCAGAGGAGCAGTTTGTATTGTAGCACTGCAATCTCCTTTAGCTGCCTCTCAGAATGAAAGTTGAGCCTAAGAATTCTTTTTTTAGTCCGGATTCCTTTGAAATTATGGCCCTTGCCTACTGTTTGATGGAGTTCTGGTTCTCTTTTGTTTGGATTCAAGCTGAAAGTAAGTATAATATTCTGCCACATTGCACTATCCAGTTTGCCTGATCTAGAACACTGTTTGCACCTGACGGATTTTCCACTGTACACTGGAGGTAGGAAAATTGTTGATTCTATAGATTGTACAAAGTTAAAAGTATCAGCAGAATATATTTACATTGCGGAGCTATTTTAAATGAAATTTACATTACTATATACTCACCCACATAGTAACACTTCACAATCTTTTTTTGCTTATAAAGGAGCTATTTCATCTAATAACTCAACTTCACAGTGCTTTCTATGTTAATAAGTTCACGTTCAGTCAATTTCAGTTGAATCTTTGTGCAGCCACAGAGCCTCCTGCGGAAATTGCCACTGAGCAAGATGTAGAGAAAGGGGTTAATGCTGCTGCTGGCATAGCTGAGGCAGATGGAGATATAATAGCCAATGTAATAAGCAGTGGTTGGCTGAGTGACTTCAAGATTTACCAACTGCATCACGTGGTACGGTGCTGAACTAACCACAAAAATGCTCACTAGCACCAGGACCATCTTGGTTAGTCGTTTGAGCCGTGCTCTGGGGATAGTTGCATTATATCTAAACAGAAATAAGAACACATGATTTATTTTAAGTACAGCTTAATTATTATTACCGAGCTCGGAGGAGTGCACATATTATCCAACCCCATCACCATTAATTTAAAAGTTTAACTTTCTCACCAAAAAAAAAACAATTGCTCACCTCCACTACTGGTACCCAGAATAACAGAGATTTTAATGAGGCTTTTTCAATAAGCACACAAGTGTAACCAAGAAGTTTAGCGATCTATCTCTAGCTGAAGAACTTCCCCCAGCACACACGCAGAGACAAATGCACCTAACAGAGGAAAAACAGAGAGCAGGCGGAAATTTCGCCCCAAAATGGAAAGTGTCAGGTTCTGAAAAACGGTATGTTTCTCCCCCCAGGGAAAGAGCCAGATTTTCTCTCCCGATATTCTGACACGTTGTCAAAAACAAGCGGGGGGTGGGGTTGTGTTTTGAGCTATCACTCTGGCGGGGCTGGACCTCATAGAGCTGGCAAGCCTGCCTCGACAGAGATTGCAGCATTGTTTTTAAAGAAAAAGTGAAGGCTCCCCTTTACCATTGCTGGATTTTGGGCTTCACAGCCACTGCCCCCCCCCCCCCCCCCCCCCCCCCCCCCCTGATGGCAGGGAGAAACAATGGACACCCCAGAAGATGTGGCATTATGCTCTTTAGTCAAATTTAAATGTATGCACATTATTAGTAATCAGATTCATGGGATTACGTCGCTGGAGAAGGTGGAGGGGGTTCTAATTCTGAGATCTCCCTGGCGTAAATACCAGTATGGCCCTCTCACAAGAGTTAATGGCCATAATGGGATTTGAGCCCCTGGCGAATGGGCCTGGTAAACCTTCTCCAGAGTCTCTCTGCAGCGATGTGCTTTAGAGGATGGGTGTTATGTTCGCTGATGACTGCACAATGTTCAGCACCATTTGCAACTCCTCAGGCACTGAAGCAGTCCACTTGCAAATGCAGCAAGACCTGGACAATATCCTGGCTTGGGCTGCCAACTGGCCAGTAACATTTGTGTCCCATCATGGCCAGGCAATGACTACTACTACTAATAATAATAATCACTTATTGTCACAAGTAGGCTTCAATGAAGTTACTGTGAAAAGCCCCTTGTGGCCACATGCCGGCACCTGTTCGGGGAGGCTGCTACGGGAATTGAACCCGTGTTGCAACTTGTTCTGCATTACAAGCCAGCTATTTAGACCACTGAGATAAACCAGCCCCTTAACTATCTCCTACAAGAGAGGATCTAACCATAAAATAGCTCCGCAATATAAATTGCCCCCGACATTCAATGGCATTACCATCGCTGAATCCCTCACAATCAACATTCTGGGGGAACCATTGACCACAAACTGAACTGTGGCTACAAAAGCAGGTTAGAGACGAGGAATCCTGCGGTGAGTAACTCACCTCCCCCAAAGCCTGTCCACCTACTACAGGCCATTAGCCTGGATGAGTGCAGCTTTAACACTCAAGAACCTCAACACCATCTAGGACAAAGAAGCCCGCTTGATTAGCACCCCTTCCACTAACACTCACCCCTCCACCACCAACACACAATTGCAGCAATGTGTACCAACTACAAGATGCACCAAGGCTCCTTAGGCATCACTTTCAAAACCTATGCCACCACCTGAAAGTTCCTCTCCAAGTCAATCACCATCCTGACTTGGAAATATTTTTGTGTTCCTTCACTGTCACTGGGCCAAAATCCAGAAACTCCCTCCCTCACAGCACTGTGGGTGTCCCTAGACCACATGGACTGTGGCAAGTCAAGAAGACAGCTCACCACCATCTTCTCAAGGGCAATTAAGGATGGACAACAAATGCTGGCCCAGCCAGCAATATCCAATCTTATAAAAAATGAATATAAAATAAAATAAAGGATAAAGTCTGCAGGGTCCCTTGTCTGGTCGCGGCAGATGACTTGAATACAGTCAAGTTATACTCAGGCGAGTGTCCTCTGGCGATAGGTTGATGGCCACATGCAATTTCAGGCAATGTGGATGTCATAATATCCACTCATGTATATAATGATATGCAGACAGGCAGTGATTGACACATAGGGTGACCAGTAAGCATACAACACAGTACAGCCAATCACCAGGCAGGACACTACCACTATAAAGCCAGAGGGCACTAGGTTTCCCTCTCTCTCGGGACCCAGCTACTGAGACAGTCAGAGTCCACGAGCTAGCAAGTGCAAACACCATGCTGGTAGCTAGTCAGTCTGGTCAGGCTACTACAAGGTCACCAGTCAGTTCAGTATAGTGTCGACCCACAGCTGAATATGTTTATCAGTTCTATCGTTGAATAAAACAGTGTTGGATCTTCTCTAGTGTTAGACGTCTGTTTCTAACTTCCCTGCATCGAGTGCAGTCCACAGCGAACCAACCTGCCTAACACATCAGTGGAGAGAGAGTGACACTCAGAGTAGCTTGCCCTCCTGATACGCCTTCAATAAGCACACGACGAGTGATGAATGTACCTGAGGCTTTAATACACTAAACAGCAAGCCTCCTGCCTCTGGACCTGAACTGGGCCGGAGGCGGAGACTCTTCATCTTTATACATAAGCGCGAGGGGAGGAGCCACAGGCGGAGCCAGCCTGGACAAGCCCAGGCATGTAAAACACAACAAAATGCAATACCGTGCTTTACCACACTTCCTCAGTGTTATTCCCTCAATTCATTGAGACTGTGAGAACGAGTGAATATAAGGTTTTATTATCCAGGGACTCGCCTGCCAGTGTCGGCTGTACAAATGAGTGCCACCCACAGGTGGCCGGTCTATATATCGGCCCGGGAAGGGCGGAGCCCACCGGGGTTCCAGTACAAGGTCATAGGTCACAGCATTATACAGACAGCTCATACTTAGGTGAATACATTCACCACATTCACCCACTGTTAAAAAAAATCAAGTCCAGCGGGGGTGACGTGGGGGTCATGAAATATTCAGTCTGTCCGGAGGCCGGATTGTTCTTTTAGACCTCCTCAGCTCTGGCGATGCGGCAGGCGTGGTTGTTGTCGGTGGTGACTCCGAGGGCATGGTGTCTGGAGCTTTAGCTTCAGTCCGGTGTGTCGGAGATGGTTGAGGGGTGGGGGTAGGCAGGTTGGTGGTGGGTGGCAGCAGTGCAGGCGCGGGACAATTCAGGAGACCCGGAGGGCGTGAGGGGCGTTGGGGGTGACGGTAGGCAGTGGGGATGGGGGTGCGTTGGCAGGGGAACCAGCTGGTGCCAGGTCTCGTAGGGAGACCGTATCTTGCTGTCCGTCCTGGTGCACGACGTAGGCGTACTGGGGGTTGGCATGCAGCAGCTGGACCCTCTCGACCAGGGAGTCGGTCTTATGGCTCCTCGTATGCTTCCGGAGAAGGACAGGTCCCGGGGTTGTCAGCCAGGATGGAAGCGAGACTCCGGAGATGGACTTCCTAGGGAAGACAAACAAACGGTTGTTCGTGGCTGTGCAGAGGAGTGATCTAATGGAGTGGAGGGCGTCGGGGAGGACGTACTTCCAGCGGGGGGTTGGGAGACTTCTAGACCGGAGGGCCAGAAGAATGGCCTTCCATACCATCGCGTTCTCCCTCTCCGCCTGCCCATTTCCCTGCGGGTTATAGCTTGTGGTCCTGCTTGAGGCGATGCCTTACTGAGCAGGCACTGACGCAGCTCATCGCTCATGAACGATGTGCCCCGATTGCTGTGGACGTATTCAGGGAAACCGAACAGGGTGAAGATGCTGTGCAATGCCTTTATCATAGTGGCCGAGGTCACGTCGGGGCAGGGAAGGGGAAGCGGGAGTATTCATCAACGACAGTTAGGAAGTATACTTTACGGTTGATGGAGGGGAGGGGCCCTTTGAAGTCAATACTGAGGCGCTCAAAGGGCCGGGAGGCCTTTACCAGGTGGGCATTGTTTGGCCGGTAGAAGTGCGGTTTGCACTCCGTGCAGACTTGGCAGTCCCTGGTCATGGCCTTGACCTCCTCAGTGGAGTAGAGCAGATTGCGGGCCTTAATAAAGTGGGTAAGCCGGGTAACCCCCGGGTGACAGAGGTCATGGTGGATAGCCCGAAGTCAGCTATCTTGCGCGCTGGCGCATGTGCCGCAAACAAGGGCATCTGGGGCTCATTGAGCTTCCCAGTACGATACTTGATATCGTAATTGTAGGTGGAGAGTTCGATCCTCCACCTCAAGATTTTGTCATTCTTAATTTTGCCCCGTTGTGCGTTGTCAAACATAAAGGTAACCGATCGCTGGTCGGTGACGAGGGTGAACCTCCCACCCACTAGGTAGTGCCTCCAGTGCCGCACGGCTTCCACTATGGCTTGTGCCATTTAGTACGAGGAGCCAAGAGAATCTGGCAAAATGTTACGGCGGCAAGGCCTCTCGCAAGATTCAACCGCCTCGTCCCGACTCCAACTCGGACACAACGAGGCTGTTAAATCACACCCATAGTTTGAAAAGAAATTCGTTCAAGGGATGTGGGCATCACTGGGTGAGCCAGCATTGTTTGCCCACCCCTAATTTCCCTTGAGAAGCTGGAGATGAGCTGCCTTCTTGAACCACGGCAGTCCACTAGGTGTAAGTACACCTACAGTGCTGCTAGGGAGGGAGTTATCTTGACTATAACATACATGTTTGTGATAAGTAACTTACCTTCCAGTTCTCTTGTTTTCCTGATAGATGTCCCAGGTGTAACATAGAATCAGGATGTAGCAAATCAGTATCAATGGCAAGGGAAAGAAGAAAGTAGTTAAGGTTTGATACAGTGTATACCTGTGAAAAGAACAGAGAATAAGTTAATTTTGGCTTGTTATTGATCAGTGTTTTGTCACTGATCTAGATTTCCCAACAATTGATAAGATTATTACCTTATTTTAAAGTTGTTTTGCTTTTTGGTAATTGTGGCCATCAAATAAAACATTTATCAAATGATGCCCAAAATGGCAGCACTGGTTTACTGTGTGGTGAATTCGCAAAAGCTCTGGACTTTATTTAATTTCCATCATTAGTATGTCAAGACAAATTGACTCCCACATTTTATAGCTGGTTTACCACCAAGGGAGAACTTCTGGTATTTGCTGTCTGTCTTTCAAAGGCTTACGTCCATGTTTGCCAATGTTCTGATAAGCAATTGATGACTATCCTTGAAGAGAGAAATGAAGGTCACTTTCTCTCCATCTCTCCTTCACTTTATTTTTCTGCTGTTAAAATGTCAGAAATCCGCTATCAATATTTATATGTTTAGAAGGTAGACCTTTGTTTCATTATTATTCAGTTCCTCCATCCAAATAATAGCATATACCACACTTTCACAGCAAGGACGAGGGGAATTCTATGAAGCATTGTGACAAAAATATAAACCAATGACCCGCTGTTCTTGAACATTGTTAAAATCGCTAGTAAAAATGTATATATATGTTAAAACGTCTTAGCCCAAACTTCACATTTCGGAAGAAAGAAAAATAAAATCTTTTGAGTATGTTGAAAGTGGAGACAGGTTTGTTTTCTCGCAAGGTATTATTCAAATGCTGCATAATTTCTCACTGAATAAATAGAGATTCTGTGTTAAATCCTTTGCCCAGAGACTGGTTAGAATGTGGGATTCACTAACACATAGAGCAGTTGAGGGGATAAACATAAAAGCATGGTAGCACAGTGGTTAGCACATTTGCTTCACAGCGCCAGGGTCCCAGGTTCGCTTTTCGGCTTGGGTCACTGTCTGTGAAGAGTCTACACATTCTCCCTGTGTCTGTGTGGGTTTTCTCTGGGTGCTCCGGTTTCCTCCCACAATTCCCGAAACACATGCTGTTCGGTGAATTGCACATTCTGAATTCTCCCTCCGTGTACCCGAACCGGCGCCAGAATGTGGCGACTTTGGGCTTTTCACAGTAACTTCATTGCAGTGTTAATACTTGCGACAATAAAGATTATTATTATGTATTCAAGGGAAAGCTAGATAAGTACATGAAGGAGAAAGAAATGTAAAGATATGCTATGGGCAGGGTGACCAACTGTCCTAGATTTTCTCCTGGGTTGCATTCTGTCCTGGATTTCTGGTGTCCCAGCAGGTTTTCTTTTTTTTTGCACATGTGCTTGGCTTGAGCTTGAGGCTCTTAGGCGGGCATGTCCGAGGTGAGGGTGGGACAGGTCGCACGCATGTGGGTCACTCACCCTTGCCCTGAAGGCTTTGCCGGCACCACCTCCCTTACCTCATGGGTCAGCACTCTCACAAGTAACCCTGCCCCCTACTGTCACACATTTACGAGCACCTCTTCCCCGCTTCACCAGAACCTCACCCGCAATGCACCCCGCCCAACACTGCTCTGAAATTGCAAAGTGCCCCTTATATTTTTCAGTCAGAGTTGGTCACCATGAAACTAGGCTCAAGTGAAACAAAACACAATCATAGACCAATTAGGCTGAAAGGGTCTGTTTCCTAAATAATTTTCAATTAAAAAATAAATAATAAAGGTTTCTGGATAGCATATCTAAGCTAACCCGACAGTAATTGAAAATAAAATGTGACGTGTTCCTTCCAAAGTGTGTGGGAGATTTATTTTAAAATACACTTACCAAAGTATATCCTGGGGTGAAGTCAGGTCGATAGCACAGCTTTCTAGGCCATCCTTAAATTTAATGACTTTTGCGTGCGTCCAGACAGGAAGAGCTAATACAAGTGAAATTGCCCAAAGGCAGAGGTTGATTTTAATGGTTTTTGACCTGGTTCTGAAGCTTGTCAGACGAAATGGATGAACAAGAGCCAGGTACCTATGGACCAAGTATTCAAATAGAGATTCAAAAACAGTTAGGACTTTTATTTTACACAGCAATCATCTTTTATTAGCTTCTCAGGTCTACATGTGTAGATTATATAAATGTTATGCCGAGAAATGGGGTTTTAGAGATTCCCTGGCCACTTCTGTTGGGGATTATAGTATTGGTAAATGCAGCTCCAGAAGTTAAAATGGCATTCAGATAAAATTGAGGAAGTCTAGGTCTATAAAAGTGAATGAGATGGAAGGAAAGAATTGAGAATCATGCAGTGCAGGAAGAAACTATTCAACCCGTGTCGTCATGTCTCACTACATTGACCTCCCACCATCTGGCCTGGGCTTGCAAAATCCTACCAACTGTCCTTGCTTGAGACAATTTACACCTCTTTAACCTGTGATTATCCCTCTCTCCAGTCGCACCATCTGGACCTGTAAAGACTTAATTATTGGCAAAGACTTGCATTCAAAGTATCATCTTGCGTCATTGGCATTGTCTATATATGCTGTGTTTGTGTAATCTATCTCTTCACTCACCTGATGAAAGAGCTACGCTCCAAAAGCTTGTGATTCCAAGTAAACCTGTTGGGCTTTAACCTGGCGTTGTAAGACTTCTTACTGTGTTTAGGACATCTTTGTCAACCTCCACCTACCGCTGGCCCTCTATCGATCCCCACTGCTCCACGCCCCTCACATCAGTATAAATCTGATCCTATTTCTAGTTCTTTCCAACTTTGACCAAGAGTAATCCAGACTTGAAACGTTAGCTCTCTTCTCTCTCCACAGATGCTGTCAGACCTGCTGCGATTGTCCAGTATTTTCTGTTTTTGTTTCCGATTCTAGCATTCGCATTTGCTTTTATATTACTCAAGGCTGTTGATATTTGATTTGATTTGATTTATTATTGTCACATGTATTAGTATACAGTGAAAAGCACTGTTTCTTGCATGCTGTACAAACAATACATACCGTACATAGGGAAGGAAGGCGAGACTGCAGAATATAATGGTATAGTTTTAGCAAGGTGTAGAGAAAGGATCAACTTAATTCGAGATAGATAAATACTTTAAAAATTATAAGTATATAAAGAGGCTGGAACAGTCTGATGCCCTATTAATTATCTCTATTGACCCACTCATCTTGGATCAATACCACTAAGCTATGTTCTCAAGAAACTGACATTTAATTTTGATCAATTGAAAACAAATCAATAGATCATGAACTGCATTGAAACAGTCTAACAGACCATGAATAAACTTTCTTTGTGTGTGAAACAGTGGCGTCTGTACTGCCATCTGTGGTCTTCAATGTTATCTGGTTTCAGATCAATGGTAATTACAATTTTTTATTTATGTTACTTTGTATGTTCTTCTTTTTCTCTGGTCTGCTCAGTGCAGTCAATGGTGTGGCTACTATGTCTCCTCCTAGCTTGTTGACCATGTCTTGTGCAGCTACCAGTCAGGTGCCCCCAGGTATGACTGCCCACTTCAACTGCCCTTCCTTTTCTCCTGGAGGGACACAACGTAATCTCTGTGCCAACTTTCTTACAAAGGCTTTAGTTAAAATTGCAATCAGATCATGGTGGTTTCATAGAGACTCAAAATGTATGTGGAAAGAAAGCTGCAGTTGGCTTTGGGGAACGTTGTTCTTCCTCAATATTTAGGAGATCAAGTTAAAATCAAGAAATGGGTGGCATGGACAAGCTGGGCCGAAGGGCCTGTTTCCATGCTGTAAACATCT
This sequence comes from Scyliorhinus canicula, assembly GCF_902713615.1. Classification (NCBI taxonomy): domain Eukaryota; kingdom Metazoa; phylum Chordata; class Chondrichthyes; order Carcharhiniformes; family Scyliorhinidae; genus Scyliorhinus; species Scyliorhinus canicula. Next base: position 73,867,350 of record NC_052151.1, read on the forward strand.
ATGGCTCTATGACTCTATCCTGGCAACTCTATTCACCTGTCTAATTTCCACTGGATGGGGAGGGTTAAATGAGCCAGTGCAGAGATTTGTACTGAGAAAACAAAACAGGACTTCTGGCTTGAAGGTCCGTCGACTCTGCAGCATTTTCTGTCTTTTAATTTTAATTTTAAAGGATGGAACATCCTGTGGGATATTGTGACCTCCATTGCCGGAATTCTTGACGTATACGGAATAGTTGATGCCAGGAGTTGAAAATTGGGAATCTTGCTATTTTTGTGCACTTCTGCTGGAGGAAAAGGATCAATGAAAAATGATCCTCTGCACATTTATGAGCAGTTTGATCCCTGTAATGTTTCATGGTCTATTAGTGCCATGATGCACAATAACATTGTATTATTACAAAAAGTCCTCACACTAAATGATACTAAACTGAAACTATTCACTTGGGTAATAGACATAAATCAGCAATACCTAAAAATGTCTAATATTGCATCTTTTATCCCCCTTTTCTTTTTTGTTAAACATACTAAACCAACAGCAACTTACGTTTATATAGCACTCACAGGACAGGATTCTCCATTTGGGAGACTGTGGGCGTGATTTAACGAGGCAGGAACAGAGTCCTGTTTGGGTGCGTTTAGTGGGCTGTTTCTCGGTGCTGCGGTGCTGGGAACCACACTGCTATTTAATGGCACTTTGCCATTTTTTTGGCCTCAATGAGGAACTCCTCGCCAAGGCTGCATCATTTCTGGCACTGACAAGCTCAGCTCGCCAGTGCAGGAAGCATATTCGCGGACCAGGCCGCTGTTTTTAAATGCCGTCCCAATCTTTCAACCCCCCTCAGCCAGCCACGTGGCCTCCAGAGCTCCCCACTGCACCCAACATACTGCTTATGGGGTCCTTGAGCCCCTACCCACCCACCCCACCTCTTATGGCCCAATCCCTGGCATGGACAACTGGCATCTTGTCACTGCCAGCCTGGCACCTGGACAGTGACCCTGCCAGCCTGGCAATGCCAGCTGGGCACCTGGGTGTCAGCGGGAGTGTGAGTGCACCCCCCTGACCAGAGTCAGACCATCCAGGGGTCCTGGGAGGCACCCCCGGGTGCCATTGCACCTGGTTCACATTTGTGGAAACAAGTGCTAAATGGCGCCATGGCGAAGTCTCCTAGATTTGTTCCCAGACCACGGGAAAATACAGAGCAGACATATTTAAACGAGCCTGATGGTTCACTTATATATGTTAATCTGGATCTCGACCAGCGAGGGCAAGATCCAGGTCGCCATAACTCCAGGGATTTTGCAAAATCTCATGAGGCGCTTCGCATCGTGAATCTTGGGAGAGGTCTTTCGTGAGACTCAACAGCCTCATCGTGTCACTATACCTGGAATATTGTTTGCAATTCTGCTGTCCTTATCTGAGGAAGTATGTTCTTGCTATGGAGGGAGTGCAGCGAATGTTTACCAGGTTGATTCCTGGGATGGCAGGACTGTAATATGAGGAGAGACTAAATTGGTTAGCATTATATTCATTGGAGTTTGCAAGAGTGAGAGGTTATCTCGTAGAAACATATAAAATACTAACAGAAATAGACAGGGTAAATTCAGAAAGAATGTTCCTGATGTTGGGGCAGTCCAGAACTAGGGGTCATGGTTTGAGGATAAGGGGTAAACCTTTATGATATGAGGATAAATTCCTTCACCCAGAGAGTTGTGAATCTGTGGAATTACTACCACAGAAAGTAGTTGAGGCCAAAGTTGCGTAATTTCAAGAAGGAATTAAATTTAGCTCTTGGGCTAAAGGGATCGGGGATATAGGGGGACAAGGTGGGATCAGGGTATCGAACGTTCAGCCATGCTCATAATGTATGTCGGAGCAGGCTTGAAGGGCCAAATGGCTTCCTCCTGCTTCTATTTTCTATGTTTCTAAGATAGGTGCGACAAAGCCATTAAATTGTGCTAAATGTTCTCTCACCAGATTTGTGCTCACACTGGGAACTCAAATCAGGAAGTGAATCCCAATCCTTTGCCATACAATATTATGCAGGCGAGGGATTCCCCGGGGAATCCTTCTGTCAGGCTGCCATTCAGAGCAGGCGACCCGACAGCAAGGTCCGGCGTCTATTCCCCCCCGCCAATCCCCACAATGGAATTCAGCACCCCATACCCCAGCAACACAATTCAGGCTCTCTCCCGGGATTTTCTGGGCCACCCCCACCCCACAGTACAAGGGTGACCCGCATCCCCCATGATCCCCCACCAGAGACCCATCATTAAAGAAATTCAAACATAGGCCCCCTAATTAGAAGGACCCACAGCAGAGCCCCTCTAATTACAGAAACACCTCAGAGACCCCCTGATTAAAGAGACCACCCAGAGAGCCCCTCATTGGAGAGAAATCCATCAGAGACTCCCCAGAAGAGAGATACATTCCTGAACGTCCTCACAAAGAGAGACGGTTGCCAGGTAGCCCCTAGAAGAGCGGCCCCTGCGTGGGAATAGAGCGCAGTCCAGACAGGAGTAGTGAAAAAAAAAATCACTGCTTTAAAACACAACTGTGCAATACACCTAGTGGCTCAGGCAGAGGAAGCAGCACCTGTCAATTCCTGGAAAGAGGAAACAGCTGAGGTGAGAGGGTAGCACAGTGGTTAGCACTGCTGCCTCACAGCGCCAGGGACATGGGTTCATTCCGGCATTGTCGCACTCTCTGTGTGGACTTTGTACGTTCTCCTTGTGTCTGCGATGGTTTCTTCCGGGTGCTCCAGTTTCCTCGCACAGCCCATAGATGTTCAGTGGATTGACCATACTAAATTGCCTCTTAGTAGCCAGGGATATGCAGGTTAGGTATGGGTTACGGGAATAGGATGAGGTGGACACGGGAAGTGGACATGGATAGAGTGCTACTTCGGAGGGTCAGTGCTGACTCAATGGGCCAAATGGCCTGATTCTGCACTGTAGGGATTCCACGATAACTCCCTCAGATCTTTAATATGTGAACCTTTCATTATCTCTCTGTGAAATTGCTTTCCCTAGGCTATGATTGACAGCTTCCACACACACACCCAGCTGTCTGTGTTAGTTCATTCATCTCCCTTCACCAATGAATGGCTTTGAAGTACCCAGCTGTGAAACCAACAAAGAGCACTTAACTCTTTTTGATGTGATCCAGGAGCTGTCAATCAAAGTTGATGTTTATAAACATTGGTTAGTTTCACAGCTGGGTATTCCAAAGCCATTCAAGCATATCCGAGCATGAATGAAACAGCTGGGTGTGGGTGGAAGCTATCAATCTCAGCCGAGGGAAAGCAATTTCACAGAGAGATAATGGAAGGCTTGCTGATCAAAGATCTGAGGGTGTTTAAACCCACCTGACTGGTTATCTCTTTCCAGGAATTGACAGGTGCTGCTTCCTCTGCCTGAGCTGGCAGGTGTATTGCACAGGTGAGTTTTAAATCAATGATTTTTTCACTGCTCTCTGGCTTCCAGACTGGGGTCTCTCTTCTGGGGGATCATTGGTGGGAGTCTCACTAATTAGGGAGTCTCAGGGGTTCTCCGTCATTCGGGGTCTCTGGTGGTGGGGGATAGTTTAGTGGGGGTGGGGTGAGTGTGGTCCTCCAATGGACTTTGGGAGCAACTCCCTTAAAGAGTTACCCCCTTGACCCACCACAAGCTCCACCATGTCAGGTCCACGTTTGACAAGACCTGCACCAATTATCGTTCATGTGATTCCTGACCCAGAGGCCTGGAGAATCATTTTAAAAAATAAATTTAGAGTACCCAATTCATTTTTTGAATTTAGCGTGGCCAATCCACCTACCCTGCACATCTTTGGGTTGTGGGGGCGAAACCCGTGCAAACACGGGGAGAATGTGCAAACTCCACACGGACAGTGACCTAGAGCCGGGATCGAACCTGGGACCTCGGTGCCGTGAAGAGGCCTGAAGAATCATGTGGGCCCAGAGAATATGGTGCCTGACCCGGGGCGCGATCCTCAATCCTGATGCCAGCGGGGGATCGGAGCATCGGACTGGGATTACCTTCTGTCCTACGCTAGATTCTCCCCCGCCGGTAGCGATATTCCTGATGTGGTGGAGAATCCAGCCCATAGTGTCGATAAACATATCCCAAAGCTCTATGCAGAGGTGTAATGATAAAATAAGTGGCAACACAAGCTGAAATTAGCTCATATTGAATGATTGAACAATTTGTTAGCAATTACTGTACATAACACTAAAGTGGTTTAGTAATAAAATGTGAAAGTATATTTTTCAAGGTCTACTGCTGATGGGGTGCCGCATACAGCAATAAATATCAAATAATCATAGTTTACTGCAAAAGAATTTTCAATTATTACATTAGTCAATGTCCTCCTTACTCTCTCTTATAACCAATCTCACTGGAATCCATCAATTGCAAGAAATGCCCTTTTAGACATATCTAGTACACAAGTGGTTTAGACAAACAATGTGAGATGAAACTGGATGATACCAAGCATTATTGGGCCTCAACCTCCTTTACCAACAGTTCTCAACATTCTAGATTCAACCTGACTAACCCCAGGCTTCATTTTTTTAACCTATTAATGATCTCTTTTTGCACCCTCAACCCTACCCAAGAACAAGGATGAGAAGTATTTGGACTTTTTTGTCATTAAGATTGAGCCCGTAGCATGCCCAGCACTGGAAGAATTCTGGAAGGGGGTGGCGGGGACGGTGTCGAGGGTGGTTGGATCCAGGGTCAAACCAGGGTGGGGACTCGCGATTTTTGGCGTTGCGGTAGAGCCGGGAGTGCAGGAGGCGAAAGAGGCCGGTGTCCTGGCCTTTGCGTCCCTAGTAGCCCGACGAAGGATTCTGCTACAGTGGAAGGATGCAAGGCCCCCAAGTGTGGAGACCTGGATCAGTGACATGGCGGAATTTATAAAATTGGAATTGGTCAAATTTGCCCTGAGAGGATCAATACAAGGGTTCTATAAACGATGGCAGCCTTTTCTGGACTTCCTGGCTCAAAGATAGGTAACTTGGTCAATAGCAGCAGCAACCCGGGGGGGGGGGGGGGGGGGGGGGGGGTGTTCCTTATTGTAGTGTCTATTCTGTAACTTTATATTGTGTTAATTTGTATTGTTGTTAAAATGCTGTGTTGTTCATGGAGGTGGGGCGAATGTTTATGATTGTTAATATTATTGTTATTTTTGGTATTTTACTATGGTGCGTTATTGTTGTATAAATTCAAATCTTTCAATAAAATTATTTCAAAAAAAAATTGAGCCCGTTTGCTGTCTCTGCTCTATTTCTACATTCTGCTTACCCACCAAACAAAGCTTTCTCTTGGCCTGATCGAATACAAGGCTTCGCTATTAACACTCCTTACAACAGGCAGGAGAAGCTCAAATGGGGCATAGGGCTGACAAAATTTGGAACACGTCCCAACATATTCTCACCAGTTCCTGTTTGTACAGCAACAAAAAATTTTTAAAAATTAAAAAAATCTTTCTTGTCACAAGTAGGCTTACATTAACGCTGCAATGAAGCCACTGTGAAAAAACAGCGAAAAAACAGCATGCAGGTGATCCAATTTGGAGGGACATGTGGACAGGCAAGAGAACCTGGGATTGTTCTTCTTGGAACAGTGAGGGTTTAAGGGCGACTTGATGTGTTTAAAATTATTAAGCATGTTTGTTGATTAGTTGGGAAGAAACTGTTTCTATTGGTTGAACGGCCGATAACCATTGAATATAGATTTAAGCTAACTGGCAAAAAAATCTAGGATGAGGTGAGAAGAAATTTTTTATGATATTAAATGAAAAGGGTGGTCGCAGCAGATTCAATCGTCACTTACAATAGGAAATTGGATATATGCTTGAGGTTGCAGGGCTGTGAAGAACAGGAGAGTGGGACTAATTAGATAGATCTTTCAAATAGCCAACAGGGACACAATGGGCAAGATTTTCCACCCCCATTTCCCGCTGGCGGAGGCGGCACAGCACTGACCGCTGGCGGGATCTTCCGGCATTTTGTATTGCTGCCAGTGAACCTGCTGCGGGCAGGTGTATGTGTGTAATTCCCCCCACAATGGGCCTAATAATTTCCTTCTGTGTTGTAAGGTTCTCTGATTTAATGATTCCAAGTGTGAGTAAAATTTGCCTATTAAGTACAAGACTGATCAAAATAGAAGCAAACTAACACCAACTTGCCGCAGCAGCGCTTGAAGCAGCGCCTTCCTGCATCTTGTACTGTCATTAATATTGTAACAATATTAATTGGATTAGATTTGGGCTGGAGGTTTGGGGAGATGGGTTGGATAGTGAGCCATATTCTCCTGATCCTATTTAAATGTGATGGAGCGAGCTTCTCATCCCCTTAAAAAGCACAATTTTTTGATACAATTGTTCTGATACAGATTTTCACACTTCAATCGTTCTTAAGAATTCATTTCACTCTGTTTTTCATGTCAAAGCAACAGTAATGCAGAGATGAATCCAACTCCCCAAGTCAATTACATGTAAATCCTCGCTGATAGACTTTGAGCATTGGAAGAGGTCCTAAAGAGGTCCTTTGAGCATTGGAAGAGGTTAGGGCAGCATGGTAGCATGATGGTTAGCATAAATGCTTCACAGCTCCAGGGTCCCAGGTTCGATTCCCGGCTGGGTCACTGTCTGTGCGGAGTCTGCACGTCCTCCCAGTGTGTGCGTGGGTTTCCTCCGGGTGCTCCGGTTTCCTCCCACAGTCCAAAGATGTGCGGGTTAGGTGAATTGGCCATGCTAAATTGCCCGTAGTGTCCTAAAAAGTAAGGTTAAGGGGGAGGGGTTGTTGGGTTACGGGTATAGGGTGGATACGTGGGTTTGAGTAGGGTGATCATTGCTCGGCACAACATTGAGGGCCGAAGGGCCTGTTCTGTGCTGTACTGTTCTAATCTAATCTAAACCACCTCACTTGCACTTGAAGCGACCCAAAGAGAATTGGAGAGAAGAGATGGGAAAAAATGTGGAAAAACCGTAACAATTTTTTAATTGTTTATTTATTTCTGTATGGGTGCAAAATGGAAACTAGCATCGATGGAAAGTTAAATAGGATGGGATGGAATGTAATGGGCTACCTATCTGTCACTGCCTGTTTTGTATCCTTTTGGAAGTTTCATCGCAAGGTTCCCCAGATAGGAACTTACTTAGATATCAGAAGAGTTTAATTCAATACTATAGGCTGAAAATGAATCTGAGGGTCTTTGGTTTATTTTTTCACTGGTGCTGTAATCGTCTTTTTAATCATAAATTTTGTATTGCCCTAACTTTGCTCATAGCTTATGGTTTGGGCGCGATTATCCGGCCTCATTGCACTCTTGCTCAAGCGTAACAAAACTGTTGAATAGCCGGACAGGCCGAAAACGAGAACCTCACCAGGTGGCAAACAGTTTACGATGCAACCACCCCGCTCCGGTAGCGCGGCGAGAAACTAGTTATCACCAATTAAACCCTATTTCCATACAATTAACGGGAGCCACCACATATCCAACGGCCTCCCATGATGCAAGTGGGTCACTCTGGCATCAATTAGTACTCCTTTTTAAAAATGTGAGATTGGTGGAATAGTTTCTACGGGGAGACAAGGAGGTGAGTAGTCATCGTTGCTCACAGGCAAAAAACCCACTCCAGTCCTCGGCGGGGGTTGGGGCACCCTCAGCAGGGGCGGGGGGACCCCTGGCTGGGGGAAGGAACCTTCCGCAGGGGTAGGCCGCAACGGGAGGGTGGGGGTGGAGGCGCTGGGGGCAGGGTGGGGCAACCATGTGCGATACCACCATGCCAACCCCTGGATCATGTGTACCCATTCAGGGGGCAATCCTTGTCCCTGACTGGCTGCCCCACCGACCACCCATAACCCACACCGCTGCGAGGCCTCTGGCCGTGTGGCTGAAGGCTATTGCGAATAGGGAATTAGCAATCATGGTTAAGTGAGCACAACCCAAGTGGATTCCGTGGGTGGGCGGGCCATGTAGCATGTGGGAAACATTGCCTAGCACCCCAGTGAGACTGCAATGCCTGGACACTGTGCTTGAACACTGCAGGAGGCACCACGCATGCTGCAATCAACATCCGAACACCCAGGGGATGGGACACAGCTCCAGGGATATGTCCACGGCTGGAGGTGGGTGAGTGCTACGGGGAGGGGACCAGCGCCCGATCCAGGTGACATTATGATTGGGTGTTCGAGGTACAGGGTCTGGGATCCGGTGAGGGGAGTCCACTACGGCTGGGTGTGCATCGGGCAGGGCATTCCGGGTGAGGATCATAGATGCAGAAGCAGGCCATTCGGCACATCGAGGCTGCACCGGCCCTTGGAAAGAGCGCCCTTCCTAAGCCCACAACTCCACCCGATCTCCGTAACCCAGTAACCCCACCTAATCTTTTGGGACACTAAAGGCAATTTATCATGGCCAATCCACCTAACCTGCACATGTTTGGACTTTGGGAGGAAACTGGAGCACCCGGAGGAAACCCACGCAGACACGCAGACTCTGCACAGTGATCCATGCCGGGAATTCAACCTGGGACCCTGGAGTTGTGAAGCAACAGTTCTAACCACTGTGCTACCGTGACCCCCAAATGGGGGAAAGGATTGTCCTGGGGTGGGAGCCAGTCACACCCTCTCATCGATACCCTACCCAGCCACATCCCTATCTCCCACCCTCCCAGAGTATGTGTCTCATCACCCCAGTGCTCCTCAATCTGTGCCATAGTTTAACTCTTGCCTGTCTGCCGAATGCTCACACACAACCATCACCTGCATGAGGTGTGTCGGTTTTGGGAGAGGGGGAGTGGCCGGAGAGATGGGCCAAGGGTTCGGAGGTTGGCCAATGTAGCGGTATAAAATGGCTAGGCATCACACTGGTTGTGCTCAAGGGTTGTTTTTCAGAAAACATTTTATTGAAGCATTTATAATTTTAACATTTAAACATTCTAAACAGGAGAGTGGACCGACACACGCAACAACATACCCAACTTCCCCCTGCCCCACCTCCTGACTGCCCGTATATTAGATTCCCTATCCTTATCCGACAATGCCATGCCTCCCATTTTTCCACTCCCCCCCCCCCCCCCCCCCCCCCTTCTGCCGACGGTCAGTTTTCCTTAAAGAAGTCGATGAATGGCTCCGAGCGAAGCCCTGAATTGAACCCCTCAAGGCAAACAATCTTCTGCAGCCTGAGAAACCCTGCCATGTCACTGACCCACACCCCTGACTTTGGAGGCTCCGAGTCCCTCCATCCCAGCAAAATCCGTCTCCGGGACACCAGGGAGGCAAAGATTAAAACATCTGCCTCTCTCCCCTCCTGGACCCCCGAATACTCTGACACCACAAATATTGCCATCTCTGGACTTGGAGTAACCCTCCCTTCCAGGACCTCTGACATGACATCCGCAAATCGCTGCCAGAATTCCCTCAGTTTCGGACACGCACAAAACATGTGTACGTTGTAATGCGTTCCTTGACCAGGAACCGATGCAATCGTACCACCATTGCCCTCGGGTGCTCACCCCCTGGGGTGTGGGACCGGTCCACCTCCAGTGGCTTGTCAAACGCACTTTCTCCCAGCAGCTTCTCCAACATCATCCCCATATACACACCAGCAACCGATCCTTCTTTTCCCTCCGGCAGACCCACGATCCCAATGTTCTACCTCCGAGACCGGTTCTCCAGGTCCTCCACTTTCTCCAGCAGTCACTTTTGCTGGTCTTGCAGCATCCCAATCTCTGCTGTCATTGAGGTGGACTGGTCCTCCTGCTCCCCCACTGGCTCCTCCAGCCTCTGGATCACCTGTCCCCGGGCTGCCTGTCTCGCCTCCACGCGGTCAACCACCGCCCTGATCGAGTCCACCGCCCGGGCCAGGTCCTCCGCACACTCCTTACATTGTTGAGTGAACCTCTCATTTAGGAAGCTCACCAGGTGGTCCGTCGCTCACTGAGCTGACGAGGCCGGACCCTGCGTATCCGCCATTTCCACACTCGATATCTGCTCCTCACTCACCACCAACATCTGATTCCTCCTTTTCCTCCTTTTTCCTAGCTGCAGCTCCATAAACTGGGGGTCCCCTCCTTCTGTTCCTGTTTCTACACCTGTACTTTACAAAATTCCTGCAACAATCCAGCCTAAAAGCCACAGAAAGACCACTATGAGCGGGAGCTGTCAAATGTACGACCACGCACTCCATGGCCGTCACCGGAAGTCATGCTCAAGGGTTTTTAAATGTGTCACAGGCGTCATACAGTTCCCCACTCTCCCGATAGGGTGGCACTATCTCCCCACCAACTAGTCCCCCTGCACCCCTTTCCTACTCAGCCACTCCCATCTAAGAGAGGGGCATGTCCCGCATCCTTAGACACCTTCACTCATGCTGCACACATCATGTAACAGGCTCTCCACAGCAGTTGCCATCCTAGCAGTGTTGGCCTCAGTGCCTTGCATTGCCGCCAACATCTCCTGTGCGTCTGGGACCCCTCCAATCAGCTATGGATCTGCTGGAATGTTGCTGACACCTCCCTCTGAATATCCTAGCCGCATCCTAATGTCTCCAGATAACCCTGTACCACAGGCTCAGCATCAGGGTAGGATCCAGCTGGGACCAGGAATCCAGCAGACCTCCGACTGCTGACTTGCCTGGGGGTTCCTGCCTCCACCTGATGTGCATCAGCAGCTATGTAGTATTCACCAGATTGTGCCTGGGAAGCCTGACCACTAACATTTCCCAACAAGGTGTGTGTCTCTGCAAGTGGAGAGTGGGGATGACAGCTGTAACACATCAATTGTGTATTCCTCAGAGCTCTCCTCGAAGACGTTCTCCTGGGAGGCAGGAGAGGGGGCCACCTGGGGTGGAGGACCTGCAGGAGAATGGACATGTGGTTAGTGGGAGGGATGGGTCAGTCAGTAAGGCAATAACAACTCACCTGTGACAGGTCCTCCGGGTGGAGCCCAGTGGATCCTCACCTCTGCGGCTTCCACCAACCTCCGCGTGCGTGACCGCCCAGTCCTCAGTCACCCCGGCCATCTCCTGGGCCTGCTCTGTTGCCAATTGGCACCGGAGTAATGTTGCGAATTAATAATGATGCTCTTTACAGTCGCCAGGTATCAAATGATACCACCACAAGGCTTTACAGAATATCGATCAAATGACCACACAACCAGTTAGTCAGTTCAAGTTCAAAGATGGTTTATTTACACACAAGGCTTATTTCAACATGCAACACAAAACACAACAAGTTAAACTACACCTAACAACTGCAATAACCTATACTTAACTTCAGGCAACTGGCTCTATGCAGATGGACAAGGCCTTTGTCTGGATCTTGCGTGGCTGGGTGGAAGAAGTGGATCTGTTTCTGCTGGGCTCATCCATCTGGTATCGATCGTTGGTCTTGAACTTGTCTGTCTGGTCGTTATGCTGCACTTGGGTTGGCATAGGCCAGATCCAAGAGAGACCGAGCACATGGCTGTGCCTCTTCTTATCCCTCGGGGATTTCGCGCTCTTTGGGGCTATCCTTAACTTGGACCCAATAATTCGACAGGCTTTGATCACTGCCATCAATTTTGGCCAATAAAGGGGCGGGTGCCTTGATGGCTGGGCGTGTCCTTAGCGGTCATTGATCTTGGCTGTTTGGGCTCCCTGAGTAAAGGGAGTGGCGTCGATTAGTCTGTATCTGTATCGGTTACCTGAGTACAGTTCTTTTGTTCTGGGGAAATGGGCCATTAGAATGCCATCGAGCGGGAGTTTCGATCGTGTCTAGCTATCTGGGTTGCAAATACACACACAAGCTCTGAGTCTGAGTCCTGGGTTGGCCATAATTCCCATGGTCCTTTGCAGGTGGCCATCTGAGATGGCTGCAGTTCCTGAAGGTGGTGAGGATTCGTTTGTCTGCCACATCTCCGCCAGTCTGGGCCCTCTCTCAACGATTGTGAGAGAGCTTCTTTTGCTGAGACAAAGGGAGGGCATCATTAGCCACATGTGTGGTTCACAGTGGCGGGAGGGTGTGTGAAAGAGGGTTGAGGCGGGGTTGAAGGGAGGGTGGGGTGGAGCGAGGGTTGGGGTTTGATGCTCCCTTGGGGGTTTGGAATGGGGGATGTTGGAGTCAACTCGCCTGTGCTGCCCGGTGTAGGTCGTTGACCTTACGACACTGGAGGTCAGTCCACCTGGTCACACTCCCCAAGCTCACAGCTGCCGCTATCTTATTCCAGTCAGCACGGGCTGTCCTGTGGCTCACCCTCCTGGAAGTGGGGCTGACTGTGCAAGTGCTGCTCGACCTTGTTAGTGGGGGGCTGGCGAGCGCGGTCCTGGTGAATCGGCTGTCGAGCCTTCATTTGCGGTCAGAAGCCCATGGGGATCACTAAGTGGGCCAATTAATATTGAATAGCATTGCCGGCCTCGCTGGGCCGAACGCCGGGAAACCCGTGGCAATTCCCGTTCGCTACCACACTGAGAAACCTCTCCGGAGAATCGTGCCCGATGTATCTGACTGAGATATGATAAAAGCACATCCTATGAACCTAGTCTGGTTATTGTATTTGCAGCTTAAGGGCTACTTTTTGATTAATTGACTTAGATAACTGGAATATTGGAGTAATGTTCCATGATGCTTATAGGTGTTGGGGGAATTTTGAGATATGGGTTTTTAATTGGTTTGAGTGAGGCACTTCTGACCCTGATAAATTTCATTGAATGAGGCTTAGCTGAACTTACAACATTTCATTGCATGTGATTATTCTTTAATGCCCACAATTTTAGAGGTGAGTAAGTAGACTCTGAAGAGTGGGTGTTGTAGAATTGTGGTTAGATTGTAGAAACATAGACTAAGTGATCTGGAGTCTAGGACAGCACGGCAGCATTGTGGATAGCACAATGGCTTCACGGCTCCAGGGTCCCAGGTTCGATTCCGGCTTGGGTCACTGTCTGTGCAGAGTCTGCACATCCTCCCCGTGTGTGCGTGGGTTTCCTCCGGGTGCTCCGGTTTCCTCCCACAGTCCAAAGATGTGCAGGTTAGGTGGATTGGCCATGATAAATTGCCCTTAGTGTCCAAAATTGCCCTTCGTGTTGGGTGGGGTTACTGGGTTATTGGGATAGGGGGAGGTGTTGACCGTGGGTAGGGTGCTCTTTCCAAGAGCCGGTGCAGACTCGATGGGCCGAATGGCCTCCTTCTGCACTGTAAATTCTATGATATCTATGAGTCCTGGGGTCAAATCCCACCAAGCATCTGGAAATTTATGGATTAAATAAAGCTGGAATAGAAACCCAGTGCCAGTAATTGTGGCCATGAAGCTATTCGATTGGAACAAAGAGATGTGCATCGTACTAATAGCCTTTCGGGAAGGAAATATCAGCAGTTTATTTTGATCATTTTAAGGATTTGTTCGAGTAGCAACATTGTGCTCCTGCTTACCTGTCCAAACTCATAGCTGTCATAATTGCACAACAGGAAAACTGGTTGCAGTTGTCCAGTGATGTGATAATGGTGCAGAGAGTACTGCCAAACACCCACTCGCCTCCTTGTGCCCACTGATGAATTAGGAATGGCATTCCAATAACGTGAACCAAATCCGCAACTGCTAGGTTACAAATATAAATATCTGGGATAGTCTTCTGCACGGACCTGAAACAAATCCAAATTTAATTTAATCAGTATTGTATTATTGCCTGGTAAATTAGGTATCTTTGTTTTACTTCATTTTGTTTAGTAGTGTGTTAATTCAAATAATGGTGCTGTAATAACACAGGTAACATTCTGGTAAGCCTGAGCGATATGTATTGTTCAGTGATAACTAATCACCTTATTGATAGCCACGTTTACTAAAGGATACTTACTCAGGCATTAATTCATTTGCTGTATACGAAGTTGATTATCTCCGTATTTAAGCCAGTATATCTGCTAATTATACAGGTTATCGGTAATTTTCTGACATAACACTCCTGGCAAGGATCTTCACCTGCTCAAGGTGCACAATGGAAATTTGGATATACGTAGTGCATGAATTTGCAGTAAACTAATGGTCAGGTAATTGCTTGGAAAAGATATGGCTCCACGTCAACCTATAGGAGGAATGCACTGACTCAAGTGAATGCTAAATGATGGAAATGCATTACCTATAACATATTTCCCATCATTCACTCTAGTGCATCACTGGTGAAACTTTGTTATGCTATGTGGATGGGAATTTAAGAATTAAATTAGACTCTGTCCCCAGCAAGGCTGTGTAATCAATCGTGAGATAATTGGTTAAACTCCCTCGTACCCCAGTTTTGTTCAATATAAGATCAATGTTCATGCTTCTTTGGTTGTCACACAGGCAGCAAGCCAGGTTAAGCTGCTTCAGGGTCCCGAGTCCTTTTACATAATGATTTTGAACTGGGAAAATGGGAGAATACCCCAATGCATGTCAGATAAAAATTGGCGTCAAGCCAAAGCAGAAAATATTAGGAGAGTGTGATTGAAGTTAGGTCAAAGTAAGTTTGCAAAAGGTTCATAAAGAAAGAGGCAGAGAAGAAACTCCAGAGTTTGGAGCTTAAATGCCTGAAGGTATCCTCACCAATGATGTGGTGAAAGAAGTAGAGATGCACACGAGGCCAGTACAGGAAGAATATAAAGTTCTACAGGGATTGCATCGCTGGAGGAACTAGGGATGTGCTGAGACCCTGAACAGGTTTGAACCATGATGAGGAGGAGAATTAGTTCATTCAGAGAAGACATATGATAGTGAGCACAGAATGGAAGGCAGGGGGCTGGTGAACATAATGGTGCAGATTAAGATATCGGTGACAGAAGTTTGGATGAAGTCAGTTTTATGGAGGGTGAGGAAGTGAGATCAATCAAGAAAGCACTGGAGTAGCTGAATCTGGACATGACAAAAGCATGGATGAGGACCTCAGAAGCAAATAGGCTGAGGCAGAGGCAGGGTTGGGTAGTGTTACAGGTATGGAGGTACTCAGTCCAAGAGGACATGGAGTTAGAAATTCAACTTTGGATCAAATAGAGTATGAGGGTATGATTCTCTCGTTCGAGCAAAACAAGGCCGATGAATAGCGAGAGAGGCCGAAAATAAGATGTGTCGAGAAACCAATGATCATCACTTAAGCCGTATTTCTATACGATTAACGGGTGCCACCCCATATTCAATGGCCTCCCTTGATTCATCGTCCTCCCAGCAAGTGGTCACGTTGGCGTTGATTAGTACTCCTTTCGAAATACATGAACCAGGTGGAAGGGCTTCTGCAGGGAGCCGAGGAGTTGAGTAGCCACAGGCAAAAAGCCCGGCGGCGCTTTCCCCCCCTCCTGGCCAACGGCAGTTCAACTGTCTCATCCCTCCTCCACTTACCCTTCCCCCTCCATGGACACCCAACCCCCCCTCCCATTCCAGCACCCCCACCCCCTTCCGAGCATCCCTCCAGCTGCACCACAGGGTGTGGGCCCTGGGTCAGCAGCATCACTGAGTCTTGTAAATGGGGAGAGGATGAGGACAACCCACTCCACGCAGAGCTCTGATGCTCCGCAACACCTGACTTCACTGTCCATCCGGGTGATCCCTGCATGGTGGTAGCCATTCTATCACTTGGGTCCACAGTCACTCCAGGGGGGCGGCAGGTGTAGGGCTGAGATCATGGGCGGTGGCAAGGATGGTGGTGAGCGGTGATTAGTCATGCACTGATTGGCCCAACCACATGGTGCCATTGCATCTCTGGCCCAGGCCTCTGCCTTCTCCTGGGTCCCCTAGTTCTCGGTTCCTTCACAGGAAACAAAATCTTCCCTATCAAGCTGGTTTAGCACAGGGCTAAAGAGCTGGCTTTTAAAGTAGACCCAGGCAGGCCGGCAGCACGGTTCAATTCCCGTACCAGCCTCCCTGAACAGGCGCTGGAATGTGGTGACTAGGGGCTTTTCACAGTAACTTCATTTGAAGCCTACTTGTGACAATAAGCGATTTTCATTTTCATTGTTTCAATAGAGTGAAGTAAATCTTCTCTGAATGGCCTATCTGGTAATCTGCTGACCACATAGATCTTGACTGCAGTGTGAATGTGGGTAATAACATGGATTTAATGAAAGTCACACTGTTGTCTGAAATTTCATTGAGCAGATCATTGGGCAACAGTTCCACTGCCTGGATTATTGTCAAAGAACCTTGCAGTACTCGTGAGAGGACATCTCATGGATTCATGATATGCAACACCTCATGAGGACGCAGGTCACCAGGTTTACAGCAAACAGATGGGGAAGAAGAGAGACGGCAATCTGGATAACCCCTTTCCACTTGGGTTCTCCTTGATCTCATCTGACTGTGATACAGGTCAACTAAAAAAAGGAGAGAATAATTTAATATGCATTTGAATCAATTTTGCACACAAACCTAATAACCTGTATTCGGCTTTTCTGACACAAATATTTCAGCATAATTGCTTAAATTGCATACGCATATTAATGTTTGCTAAAAAACTGATATTCCTCACCAACATTATTGTGTCATGCACATAGCAATTACACAAGAGCATTGCTGTCTAAAGCTTAGTGCCTCGGGCGTGAGTGCGCTGCTGGAGAACCGAATGATCCCGCCGACAGAGAGTCACGCCCATGGTCTTGCTTCAAATAAAATATTAAACATTGATGTTCATTAATTCCGTATACTTTTAAACACTTGAATAACAATAGCTCAATTAATCTTTCAGTTCCTTTAATTTTTTATTCTCTGTACCTGATAATGGTAAATAGGATGAGTATATTTCCGACCAACCCTGTTGAGCAGATAACGCCAATAAAAGAAGGAAGGACGATTGTTTCTATTACATAAATCATATGATAATGATGTACAGTAGTGCAAGACTTATTTATCCAATCAGATGTGTTTTGCCAGGTCCAGCATGGTGTCTGAGATCCATTCATTGTCGATATGGTTTCTTCTTCCTGCAAAAAGAGCAATAAATAGCACTAGTATTGGAGCCAGTTAAGACTAGGCATCCTAGTTAGAAAGTCTCAGAGGGCTTGTAAGATGTAAAGTTCAAGCCAATGTTGATCTCGCTACCAGAAATTATTTTTACCTCCTCTCGCCCATCAGTTTATCCTCATTGGCCTACATTAACTCACAGCCTGTCAAGGCATCACATTTAAAATTCTTATCTCTCCATGGCCTTACCCTGCTTATCTCTGTAACCTCCACCTGTGCTATAATGTCCACCTCATCTATCTCACCCGTGTAAAGTAAAATGGGAAGAATGTCATTTGAAATATGAAGGTCTGATGATCAACCCAAAGGAACATGAGAAAAAGCAAAGTAGAATGAAAAAAGGATCCTATAAATGTAATAAAATGCTTATAAATGATAAAGGGAAGTTAAAGCAGAAGTCCCTCAAAGGGTTAACAGCAGTCAAAAGTTTTAAACTGCAGGGCAGCACGGTGGCGCAGTGGGTTAGCACTGCTGCCGCACGGTGCCGACGTCCCAGGTTCGATCCCGGCTCTGGGTCACTGTCCATGTGGAGTTTGCACATTCTCCCCGTGTTTGCGTGGGTTTCGCCCCCACCACCCAAAGATGTGCAGGCTAGGTGGATTGATCACGCTAAATTGCCCCTTAATTGAAAGAAAATGAATTGGGTATTCTAAATTTATTTTTTTTAAGTTTAAACTGCAGACAAGTCATTATCACACAGGCTTTGAGATAACACCTCGAAACAGCTCATGCTGTAACCCGATGCCTTTCTTTCAAGTCAGAGAAAAGTTAATTATTTTAGCAAGTAATTGATTGGAATTGCCAGAATCTTAAGTTTGAATTAATTGAAATAATGTTTATTTGTGAATGATACGAACTTAATAACACCAGTTAAGGGTGAAAATCTGGAGATGACAGTTTCTTCCCAAAAAGCAGCCAACACGTTTGTAAAATTGTAAAATGGGAAGAATATTATTTGAAACATGGTTCTAATAATAACCCGAAAGAAACATGAGAAAAAGCAAAGTAATAGGAAAAGATCCTATAAAAGTAAATGGAATAAAATGCTTAAAAATGTTAAAGGATTGAAGTGTTAACTATCTTAACTCTTCAAAATCTGCTTCCAATCGAGCAAGGCTAGATGTAAGGGTGTCCAGGCCTACTAACAATGCTGGAATTTGTTGTAGTTGTACAGCAG
This sequence comes from Scyliorhinus canicula, assembly GCF_902713615.1. Taxonomy (NCBI): domain Eukaryota; kingdom Metazoa; phylum Chordata; class Chondrichthyes; order Carcharhiniformes; family Scyliorhinidae; genus Scyliorhinus; species Scyliorhinus canicula. The sequence continues at coordinate 73,885,487 of NC_052151.1, forward strand.
CTCAATGAAATGGTTCCTTTTTATCTCCCATACTTCGACAGTACCACCACTTTGCCATCTACTGCCTCTCCAACTTTGGCACAGTCTTCGGAATGTCAGTAGGAATGTCAGGATAGATAGGATGAATCCGTGGCTCGAGAGATGGTGCAAGAGGGAGGGATTCAAATTCCTGGGGCATTGGGACCGGTTCTGGGGGAGGTGGGACCAGTACAAACCGGACGGTCTGCACCTGGGCAGGACTGGAACCGATGTCCTAGGTGGGGTGTTTGCTAGAGCTGTTGGGGAGGGTTTAAACTAAGGTGGCAGGGGGATGGGAACCGATGCAGGATGTTGGAAGGTAGTAAAACAGGGACAGAAGCAAAAGGAAGTAAAGGGAAAAGTGCAAGGCAGAGAAGACATAGTCAAAAATCAAAAAGGCCGACAGTACAAGGTACAGTGACTGAGGGAAGCTCAGTAAATAGGCCCAGTAATACTAAAAGGAATAAAACTGGAAATGTTAATATTCAAAAGAGGTAAAAAAAACATAAGTGTACTTTACCTGAATGCTCGTAGTATTCGGTATAAAGTAAATAAGGTGATGGCGCAAATCATCGTGAATGACTGTGATATAGTGGCCATTACTGAAACATGGTTAAAGGATGGTCACGACTGGGAGTTAAATATCCGAGGGTATCAAACTATTCGGAAGGACAGAGTGCATGGTAAGGGAGGTGGTGTAGCTCTGTTATTTAAGGATGACATCCGGGCAATAGTAAGAGATGACATCGGTGCTATGGAGGATGAGGTTGAATCCATTTGGGTGGAAATCAGGAATAGTAAGGCGGAAAAGTCACTGATAGGAGTAGTCTATCGGCCACCAAATAGTAACGTTATGGTGGGGCAGGCAATAAACAAAGAAATAACTGATGCATGTAGAAATGGTACAGCAGTTATCATGGGGGATTTTAATCTACATGTCGATTGGTTTAACCAGGTCGGTCAAGGCAACCTTGAGGAGGAGTTTATAGAATGTATCCGCGATAGTTTCCTAGAACAGTATGTAATGGAACCTACGAGGGAACATGCGGTCCTAGATCTTGTCCTGTGTAATGAGACAGGATTGATTCATGATCTCATAGCAGGGATCCTCTCGGAAGGAGCGATCACAATGTGGTGGAATTTAAAATACAGATGGAGGGTGAGATGGTAAAATCAAATACTAGTGTTTTGTGTTTAAACAAAGGAGATTGCAATAGGATGAGAGAAGAACTAGCTAAGGTAGACTGGGAACAAAGACTTTATGGTGGAACAGTTGAGGAACAGTGGAGAACCTTCCAAGCGATTTTTCACAGTGCTCAGCAAAGGTTTATACCAACAAAAAGGAAGGATGGCAGAAAGAGGGAAAATCGACCGTGGATATCTAAGGAAATAAGGGAGAGTATCGAATTGAAGGAAAAAGCATACAAAGTGGCAAAGATTGGTGGGAGACTAGAGGACCTGGAAATCTTTAGGGGGCAACAGAAAGCTACTACAAAAGCTATAAAGAAGAGTAAGATAGAATATGAGAGTAAACTTGCTCAGAATATAAAAACAGAGAGTAAAAGTTTTTACAAATATATAGAACAAAAAAGAATGGCTAAGGTAAAAATTGGTCCTTTAGAGGATGAGAAGGGAGTTTTAATAATGGGAGATGAGGAAATGGCTGAGGAACTGAACAGGTTTTTTGGGTTGGTCTTCACAGTGGAAGACACAAATAACATGCCAGTGACTGATAGAAATGAGGCTATGACAGGGGAGGACCTTGAGACGATTGTTATCACTAAGGAGGTAGTGATGGGCAAGCTAATGGGGCTAAAGGTAGACAAGTCTTCTGGCCCTGATGGAATGCATCCCAGAGTGCTAAAAGAGATGGCTAGGGAAATTGCAGATGCACTAGTGATGATTTACTAAAATTCACTAGACTCTGGGGTGGTCCCGGTGGATTGGAAATTAGCGAACATGACACCACTGTTTAAAAAAGGAGGTAGGCAGAGAGCGTGAAATTATAGGCCAGTGAGCTTAACTTCGGTAGTAGGGAAGATACTGGAATCTATCATCAAGGAAGAAATAACGAGGCATCTGGGTAGAAATTGTCCCATTGGGCAGACGCAGCATGGGTTCATAAAGGGCAGGTCATGCCTAACTAATTTAGTGGAATTTTTTGAGGACATTACCAGTGCAGTAGATAACGGGGAGCCAGTGGATGTGGTATATCTGGATTTCCAGAAAGCCTTTGACAAGGTGCCACACAAAAGGTTGCTGCATAAGATAAAATTGCATGGCATTAAGGGTAAAGTAGTAGCATGGATAGAGGATTGGTTAAATAATAGAAATCAAAGAGTGGGGATTAATGGGTGTTTCTCTGGTTGGCAATCAGTAGCTAGTGGTGTCCCTCAGGGGTCCGTGTTGGACCCACAATTGTTCACAATTTACATAGATGATTTGGAGTTGGGGACCAAGGGCAATGTGTCCAAGTTTGCAGATGACAATAAGATGAGTGGTAAAGTGAAAAGTGCAGAGGATACTGGAAGTCTGCAGAGGGATTTGGATAGGTTAAGTGAATGGGCTAGGGTCTTGCAGATGGAATACAATGTTGACAAATGTGAGGTTATCCATTTTGGTAGGAATAACAGCAAACGGGATTATTATTTAAACGATAAAATATTAAAGCATGCTGCTATGCAGAGAGACCTGGGTGTGCTCGTGCATGAGTCACAGAAAGTTGGTTTACAGGTGCAACAGGTGATTAAGAAGGCAAATGGAATTTTGTCCTTCATTGCTAGAGGGATGGAGTTTACGACTAGGAAGATTATGCTGCAATTGTATAAGGTGTTAGTGAGGCTACACCTGGAGTATTGTGTTCAGTTTTGGTCTCCTTACTTGAGAAAGGACGTACTGGTACTGGAGGGTGTGCAGAGGAGATTCACTAGGTTAATCCCAGATCTAAAGGGGTTGGATTACGAGGAGAGGTTGAGTAGACTGGGACTGTACTCGTTGGAATTTAGAAGGATGAGGGGGGATCTTATAGAAACGTTTAAAATTATGAAGGGAATAGATAGGATAGATGTGGGCAGGTTGTTTCCACTGGCGGGTTAAAGCAGAACTAGGGGACATAGCCTCAAAATAAGGGGAAGTAGATTTAGGACTGAGTTTAGGAGGAACTTCTTCACCCAAAGGGTTGTGAATCTATGGAATTCTTTGCCCAGTGAAGCAGTTGAGGCTCCTTCATTAAATGTTTTTAAGGTAAAGATAGATAGTTTTTTGAAGAATAAAGGGATTAAGGGTTAAGGATTATAGGGCGTGATTCTCCGAAACCGGGAGAAATCGTGAGGCTGGCGTCAAAAATGGGCGGGTTTGACGCCAGCCTCCGCCCCCCCCGACCGGGAACCAATTCTTGTCCCCGGTCGGGGCTAGCATGCCGCGGCCGTGAACTCCGGCATCGCGGGCTTAACGAATTTCGTTAAGCCCACTTGCCAGAGTTTGCGACGGCTGACGCGTCACATGACGTCAGCCGCGCATGCGCGGATTGGAAGACTCCAACCCGCGCATGCGCGGATGACGTCATCGCGCATTTGCGTGAAACTCGCACATGCACGGGCCGGTATGCCCCTCAGCTGCCCCGCGAATGGATCCAGCGGGGCGGTGGAGGGAGAAAGAGTGCGCGGGGTAAGTACCCGCTGCCCGCGATCGGTGCCCACCGATCGCGGGCCCATGGCACACTTGGCACGGCCGTGGTACTGCCGTGCCAATCGGTGCCATGGTTCCCCAGATCGCAACTTTACGGCCGTTTTTACGAACGGTCAGACCAGGTGTGTTTGACGTTCCTAAAAATGGTCGTAAAGGGCTTGGAATTCGGCCCATCGGCCAGCTGAGAATCGCTGCTCGCCGTAAAAAAACGACGGGCAGCGATTCGTGTCGGGAGGCGGGCGTGGGAGAATAGCGGGAGGGCGTCAGACCAGCGTGGCCATAAAAATTTACGACCCCCGCTATTCTCCGCACCGTCGTGAGTGCGGAGGATCACCCCCATGGTATTCGGGCGCGAAAGTGGAGCTGAGTCCACAAAAGATCAGCCATGATCTCATTGAATGGCGGAGCAGGCTCGTGGGGCCAGGTGGCCTACTCCTGCTCCTAGTTCTTATGTTCGGCTTGATTGTGCAGGGCTGCCCACGTATTCTCATACCTGCTTAGTAACTCAGTTCCTGCAGTAAACTTTGGCAAACTATCTGTGCTGCTTGGCTTCTTATTTTTTACTTCTTTAGATTTGTCACTTAGTGTCTTTAAACCTCTGCTGAGATCCTGCTGCGCACTCAGCAGCAGCTCTTTGAAATTCTCAAACATCTTTCTGAAACAGTAACCAGCAAGAAGCTTCCCTGTCAGTGTTAAGACAAGCCTCCTTGCCGATGTTCAGATAAGCTAAGGTCACATTAAAACAGTAACAATTACTTATGATGCATGAATAATGAAGCAAAATTAAAAATTAAGTCTTTATGATGTTAACAAATGGACAAAATGTACACATGGATAAAAGATCATGTAAATCAGTAAGGCTTCCAGAAGGGTAATAAATACCCTGAATCGCTAGTTGCCTGTCTGGAGCTCTTTGTAGCTAGTTCGGTACATGGGAGCACTGGACTCAGAAGCCAAACAGATAATAATAATAATAATAATAATAATAATAATAATAATCGCTTATTGTCACAAGTAGGCTTCAATGAAGCTACTGTGAAAAGCCCTCGCCGCATTCCGGTGCCTGTTCGGGGAGGCCGGTACGGGAATTGAACCTGAGCTGTTACAAGCCAGCTGTTTAGCCCACTGTGCTAAAACAGCCCCAGATAACCACTCCTGCTGATAACACCAAGATGATGAGAGATTGTCAAGGGGGCCACGAAGGTCTGATCAACCTGAAGGGGACTCCATGAGCAAGATCTTTTACTTGTTGTTAAAAACAGTGATTTTATCTTTTTACAGAAAATAAAGTTAAAAATTTACTGTGACCTGAAATAGTGGTTATTACAAAATAGTCAAAGTTTGCTTTACTAAATCTCAGCAAGGCAGGACCCAGGATCGAAGCTACTGAGTAGTAAGTAGATAAAATCTTCTTTGTAGATATAGGTTATACCAGGAATAACTTGAAATATTAGTTTGACCCTGAATAGCACCTACTTAAATTTACAAAGGAGTCAAGGAATGAAACTCCTTGTACACCATTTAAAGAATGTTTTTGACCCTTTCTTGGTTTAGGGGGCGATTTCTAAGAAAAGTGGTGATAAAAATTCACCTGCCCCAATCCTCAATTTTTTGAGCCCAGCAGTTGTATATTTTATTCTCTCCTTGTCTCATTATTGGTCTCAGCCCCACATTTTAGAAATTGCTCTCCTAGCCTTAAGAGACAGCGGGGGGAGGGGGGTTCAGTTTAGCTCAGTTGGCCTTCCACATACCACATACAGCCGACTACCTTGGGCAGCACAGTGGTACAGGGGTTAGCCCTGGGTCACTATCAGTGTGGAGTTTGTATGTTCTCCCTGTGTCTGTGTGAGTGCTCTAGTTTCCTCCCACAATCCAAAGCTATGCGAGTTAAGTGGATTGGCCATCCTAAATTGCTCCTTTGGGTCCAGGGATATGCAGGTTAGGTTATGGGAGTACAGCGGAATGGCAGAGTGGATGTGGGTGTAGACATGGGTAGAGTGCTTTTTTTCAGGGTCGGTGCAGACTCGATGAGCTAAATGACTTCCTTCCGCACTTGTAGGAATTATGTGACCACCTGCAGAGAGACAATCCACTCCATGGAAATCACTACAATGTGAAGATCCACATCCTGGAATCTCTTGCAGCGAGATCCACATCCTGGAAACTCTTGCAGTGAGAAACACATCCTGGAAACTCCTGCAGTGAGATCCACATCCTGGAATCTCCTGCAGTGAGATCCACATCCTGGAATCTCCTGCAGTGAGATCCACATCCTGGAATCTCCTGCAGTGAGATCCACATCCTGGAATCTCCTGCAGTGAGATCCACATCCTGGAATCTCCTGCAGTGAGATCCACATCCTGGAATCTCCTGCAGTGAGAACCACATCCTGGAATCTCCTGCAGTGAGATCCACATCCTGGAATCTCCTGCAGTGAGAACCACATCCTGGAATCTCCTGCAGTGAGATCCACATCCTGGAATCTCCTGCAGTGAGATCCACATCCTGGAATCTCCTGCAGTGAGATCCACATCCTGGAAACTCCTGCAGTGAGAACCACATCCTGGAATCTCCTGCAGTGAGAACCACATCCTGGAATCTCCTGCAGTGAGAACCACATCCTGGAATCTCCTGCAGTGAGATCCACATCCTGGAATCTCCTGCAGTGAGATCCACATCCTGGAATCTCCTGCAGTGAGAACCACATCCTGGAAACTCCTCCGGTGTGAAGGTCCACATCCTGGAATTTCCTGCAGTGAGATCCACATCCTGGAATCTCTTGCAGTGAGATCCACATCCTGGAATCTCTTCCGGTGTGAAGATTCACATCCTGGAATCTCTGGTGTGAAGGTCCAAATCCTGGAATCTCCTGCAGTGAAAACATCCACATCCTGGAATCTCTTCCGGTGTGAAGATCCACATCCTGGAATCTCCTCTGGTGTGAAGGTCCAATTCCTGGAATCTCCTGCAGAGTGAAGGTCCACATCCTGGAATCTCCTCCAGTGTGAAGGTCCAATTCCTGGAATCTCCTGCAGTGACAAGATCAAATTCTTCAAATCCCATTGGGGCTTCACCTGCATCCGGTTAATAGAATGGTAAACGGTTTCCCGCCAGCACCTGGTGGGAATGGCGACCCGCGGTGGCGGGTGGGAATGCACATTTCCACCACCATTTCACACTGGCGATCCTGTCACATTGTTCCCCCCACCCCGGCACCTGCGTTAAAGCTGCCATTATTGGGGCTGGCAAATCCTGGCCATTGTCTGCATAGCTTGCATGAGATAATAACTTGATTTATTTAATGTTTTATTTTACTTAAAGTAGAATTACTAGTGGTAAGAAAATTGACCCAGTAGGTCTCAGCAGCACAAGCTTTGAATTAAATTGAACTGTTTCTAAATTCATTCCTGCACTGAAGAGAGAATAATGCAGCTGACACAAAATGTGGTGAGGGAAATGGGATCGACATGAAGAGCTTAGGGGAAACATGACGGCTGTGGATAGATCATGAATATTTTGAAAACATAGTAATGATCATAATTACCACATGTCTGCTGGTGTTATTCTTTCCATGCTGGCCTTTTTTTCTCATGGAGCTAAGGTTTGCTCCTCAAATCATTTTCCTGCCTGCCCAACATTAGTTATCATTACTTTTAATGCATACTTGTTTTCGTTTTCTTCGCTTTTTTTCTCCCTTTCCCTTTTGAAATTGACTCATTAGAATATGAGCCAGGGATGCAAAATTCTCCACAAACGTCACTCATCTGTGGCTATTCTTATAATGTGGGCCAGACAAGGGGTCTTGTTATTAAGTCAATCATGGGAATTAGGCATCACTGGAAAAACCAACATTCACTACCTGCGAAGAAATGGTGGAATAGAACTACGTGGCTTGCTTCACTGTGTCGAAGGGCAGTTAATGCACAATCGTATTGTGGGCCTGGTGTCACATAGAGGCCAGACTGGGTGACAACATCAATGGTGTTTTCTACACTGCCCACAGTGTGTTTTGCGGAGGTGGACTGACATTGGCTGGCTGCGTGATTTCCTGATCCCACTGCTGTCAATGGGGTTTCCTGTTCTACTCAACCCCCGCCATCAGGAAACCAGTGGTGAGAGTTCTCTGTCGGCGGGACCGAAAGAACCCGTCGTCGAGAGTGGCCAGAAAATTCTGGCCCAGAGTTCCCTCAGGACGGTAATGAACCAGTTGAGTTATTATGGAAATTGGGTAGTGTCCTAGATGACGATCATTGAAAATGGCTTTTTGTTCCAGAGTTTTTGTAAAATTTTAATTAATTTTTTCTAATAAAGGGACAATTTAACGTGGCCATCCACCTACTCTGCACATCTTTGGGTTGTGGGGGTGAGACCCACATAGACACGGGAAGAATGTGCAAACTCCACATGGACAGTGACCCGGGGCCAGGATCGAACCCGGGTCCTTAGTGCCGTGAGGCCGCAGTGCTAACCACTGCACCACAGTGTCGCCCACCAGTTTTATTTAATTGAACTTAAATTCTCCAGCTGCCATGGTAGGATTTGAACTCGTGTCTTGGATTACTAGCCCAGTAACAAAAACGCTAGGCCACAATATCATCAAGTACTTTTAAAAAATCCAGAACAAAAACAACTTTGAATATTTCTTCAAAGGGATCCGAAAGGTTGATCGAGCATAACCTGCACCGACTGATTATCTCTCGTTTCTCAAGCGCAAAATAATTTTGACCTGTGTTATAAACTCTAGCCATTTACTAACAACTGAAATAAGGCTAACTGACCTATAACTTTCTGGTTTACTCCCTTTTGCATTTTTTGAAAAAGAAATTACTTCTAAAGAATTTAGGGACATTATTATCAAAGACTTTTTTTCAGTAAATCATGCTCCTGCAAAGCTCCAAATCTTCCACTGTGAACTTTGTTTGTTTTGGTGCATCTTCGGTGCATCATTGGCGGCATGGTGGTGCAGTGGTTAGCACTGTCGCTTCACAGTGCTGCGTAAATGGATTCAATTCTGGCCTTGGGTGACTGTGTGGAGTTTGCACCTTCTCCCCATGTCTGTGTGGGTTTCCTCCGGCTCCTCTGGTTTCCTCTCACAGTCTAAAGATGTGCAGGTTAGGTGGATTGGTCATGATCAAAGCATGGGGTTATGGGGATAGGGCGGGGACTGGCCTGGGTAGAGTTTAGAATTCTTTCAGAGGGTCAATGTACACTCCAAGGGCCAAACGACCTCCTTCCGTAATATATGGATTCTATGGTTTAAAGATGTTTGGTTATAACCCAAAAAAATAATAACTTGATGATAATTTTGTACAGATCTCTGGTGAGGCTGTCTTTGAAATATTGGCCGTTCTCTGTTCCAGCTGCTCTACGACAGAAAATGCGCTTGGAATGGCTTTACAACAGCAACAACCTGAATTTCTACAACATTGTCAATGTCATTAAGTGTCCCCAAATAATGTGACATGACCATTATCAAACAAAATTTGACATACAGACATATGAGGAAATATTGGGAGTTGCCAAAAGATTGGTCAAAGTGGTAGGTTATAAAAGGGTAAATAAGAGGTAGACAGGTGGAGAACTTTAGGGAGGAAATTCCTGATCTTGGGACCTTGGCAGCTGATTAAAGCATGGCTGCCAATGGTGGAGGGAATAAATTAGGATGCCAGTTTGGAGGAGGACAGAGATCGCAATGCTAAAGGCAAGTTGTTCATGTGATATGGACATGGCTGAAAACAACACCATTTATTACCCATTGTTTTCCCACAGCTGGCGGTGAGAACTTAGCATTTCAACTATATTAACCACATTGCTGTAAGTCTGGAGTGACATACGAGTCAGACCAGATAAGTACGACAAATTTCCATTTGTAAAGGGATTTTACAACAATCTGAGAGTTTCATGGTCACTATTACTGAATCTAGCATTTCATGCAAGATTTATTTCATTCTTCCTCCCGATCCTGCTTGTAGCTACTCCTACCAGGTCATGGTATGTCTATCTCGCGCCATCCTCAAAAATCCACTGTGGCTCATCTGCAATCACTCTGTAATCCAACAAAATCATCTGAAATAATTAATTTAATTTAAATTTCCCAGTTGCTCTGGTGGAGTTTGAACTCATCTTTTGCAGATCATTGGTCTCAACATTTGGGTTACTAGTTAAATAATATTATTCAGGGTGCTTGACTGCACGGTGCATGTCACATCTAAATCTGTTCTTGAACACACCCAATAACCACACATGTACACTTTCTTACAGGATCCACTAGGGGATTTTCATAGTAACTTCATTGCAATGTAAGCCTACTTGTGACAATGATAAAGATGATGTGGAGATGCCGGTGTTGGACTGGGGTGAACACAGTAAGAAGTCTTACAACATCAGGTTAAAGTCCAACACGTTTGTTTCAAACACTAGCTTTCGGAGCACTGCTCCTTCCTCGGGTGAATGAAGAGGTTTGTTCCAGAAACATATATATAGACAAATTCAAAGATGCCAGACAATGCTTAGAATGGGAGCATTTGCAGGTAATTGAGTCTTTACAGATCCAGAGATAGGGGTAACCCCAGATTAAAGAGGTGTGAATTGTCTCAAGCCAGGACAGTTGGTAGGATTTCGCAAGCCCAGGCCAGATGGTGGGGGATGAATGTAATGTGACATGAATCCCAGGTCCCTGTTGAGGCTGTACTCATGTGTGCGGAACTTTTGCGTAAAACCGGCGCCCACTGCGGTTTTGGCATTGAAATGTATTGTCCACCCAATCATGTTTCCCGATTTCGCCGTCAGCCAATGGAGAATCCCACCATTGGTATCAGCACGATGGGCCAAATGGCCTCCTTCTGTGTTGGAGCCTGAGTCTTTGTTTTAGATGGTATTTCAATTATATTTTGTCCTTACAAAATTCTGCATTTTTGTAATTGTATTATAATTGGCACACCATGACCTCATTGCAATATGTTCATGCAAATTCCTTTGCATATACTATCATTAGGTGGGATGTATAATAATGTGGCATGACTGAGGTACATAATTAGCTACTTAATTGCTTTGAGAGTTGATTATTTCTTCAAAAGGTGTCAGTGAATTGACTCAATTCTGATTGCTGATTTCAAGCTCTATTCAATGTAGAAGCAGTTGGGTTTCAATAGAGGATAAATTAACAGTATTCTCATTATACACAGCCATTTGGTGTACTGTGGAGCTGCACACAGGAGTCAAAGACTGCATTGTGAACATGTTGCATTTTGACATTTTGAAAGGGTTTAATTACAGCAAATCTTGAAACAGTGGGCAGCAGAACTTTTTGAATAAAGATTAAAATTAAAGGAATACGCATAGGATAATAATGGTAATATTTATTAGTGCCACAAGTAGGCTTACATTAACACTGCAATAAAGTTACTATGACAATCTTGTGGCTGTCACTGGCAAGACCAACGTTTGATGTCAATCACTAGTTGCCCTTGAACTGGGTGCCTTGCTGGGCTATTTCAAAGGGCAGTTGAGAGTCAATCACATTGCTGTGGGTCTGGAGTCACATGTGGGCCAGACCAAGTAAAGATGGCAGATATCCTTCCCTAAATGATATTGGCGAATCAGGAAGGTTTTTGACAACAATTGACAATAGTTTCATGGCACCATTACCAAAACTAGCTATCAATACCCCATATTTTTATTAATAAATTTAACATATTATTTGGCTTTTGGATTACTAGTCCAGTAACATTACCACTTAGCCACTGTCTCCTCATATTGTTTGCTGCTTGTAATGATATGGTGGCAGCCAAATTGGACTCCATAATGCTGCTAGTGACAGCGTGATGAAGCCTGAAAATGTAGAAGTAGATGACCAATCTGCTTCTGGCCACCTCTGGTGCAAGCTGCACAGTGCACCATGATAGGAGGGGTGCAAGCATAAGTGTGCTGTGCATATGCCGCAAGCATGAGAGCGGGGCAGGTTGTCATGTCATTCAATGCCTAATGTTGATTTTGGCATATCCATTGGCAATTTTGGACCTCATGTTACGATCCTCGTTGATCCCAGAAGGGAAGATCCCAGAATGGAACCCTGGCTCAAAAGATAGGCAGCTTTTATTATTTGTTTTGAAAACTGTTCTGTCTTGAGACAATTCACACCTCTTTAACCTGGGGTTACCCCTATCTCTGCATCTGTAAAGATTTAATTACCTGCAAATGCTCGCATTCCAAGCATTGTCTGGCATCTTTGACTTTGTCTATATATATGTTTCTGGAACATACCTCTTCATTCACCCGGGAAGGAGCAGTGCTTCGAAAGCTAGTGTTTGAAACAAACCTGTTGGACTTTAACCTGGTGTTGTAAGACTTCTTACTATGAAAAATTTGATAATAATACAATACTCCTTTATTTCAACTTATCTTCGCAAATATACACAGATTATAAGGGTACCACGGATTACAAACTATACTTTAGGCTGTAGTGGTCTCAGTAACACACAGTCCCTTTAAACATACTGGTTAGCTATGGTCAGACACACTCCATTTGAAAACCAAATGGCTGATGCCGCTCAACCAATTTTCCATGTATTTCTCTCATGCATTCCCCCCAGCTGATTATCACATGAACGTTTCCTAATGAAATTCCCCAAAAAAACACGCTTTAAAGCAGGGGTGGGCAAACTTTTCCGTGCAAGGGCCGCATTCAGAAATTCACAATTCACAAAGGGCCGCATAGTATATTAAGTAAAATAATTACTTCACCCGGTTATGATTGTGGGCGCCTCATATAGAACATAGAACAGTACAGCACAGAACAGGCCCTTCGGCCCTCGACGTTGTGCCAAGCAATGATCACCCTACTCAAGTCAACGTATCCACCCTATACCAGTAAGTAACCCAACAGCCCCCCACCCATTAACCTTTAAAAAAAAATTAAAAAAAAAAAAAAAAAAAATTTAAAAAAAAAAAATTTCTTTTTTTTTTTAATGACTTGGTGGGCCGCAGAAATACCTTTGGCGGGCCGCATGCGGCCCGCGGGCCGTAGTTTGCCCACCCCTGCTTTAAAGCCTTCTTTCAAACAGTGCTTCCTATCAGCCGTTACTGTCAAACAACACTTACGCTCAATTTTCTTACTAGAAATCCAGCACCAGGTTTTCCATTACGCCTTTCAGTTTCTTTTTCTGGAATTTTAAAATCCCTACAGTGCAGAAGGAGGCCATTGACTTGATCCATCGAGTCTATACAGGCCCTCTGAAAGAAAGATGCCCACACCCTTGCTGTAGCCCGTAACCCCAACTAACCTGGACATCACTGGACACTAAGAGCCAATTTTAGCATGGTTAATTGACCTAACCTGCACATCTTTGGACTGTGGGAGGAAACCGGAGCACCAGGAGTAACCCCACGCAGACAACGGGAGAAAATGCAAACTCCACACAGCCAGTCACCCAAGACTGGAATTGAACCCAGCTCCCTGTGCCAATTTCATACAAACTTTGAGATCTAGCCACTGATTTCAACAGTTAAATAAACTCACATTTCACAGGCTGTAGTAAAATCTCACAAACCTGGAAATCACTTCAGATATCATTTTGGTTTCTTGGTCCTTTTCTCAGCTCTGTCTGTCTTTATTGCACAGTTCTCTGTTCTCATACCTATAACATCATACTTCTTCAAAACTTCTCTTCCTTTCCCTAGTTTCCTTAACTAGCTATTCTTTAAGTTTCCAGCATCTGTTTTCTGAACCGTTACTCTATAGTATAGTTTTTCTTCTAGCAATGCTGAGAAAGATGTACCCCATTAGCTTTCTAAAACCAAGGCCGGGATTCTCCCTTCTGGGGACTAAGATCCTACGCCGGCGGGAGAACCGGCGCCAACCACTCCGGCGTCAACAACCCCCCAGAAAGTGCGGAATTCTCCGAATTTTCAGGGGCTCAGTGGACGTCGGAGGGGTTGGCGCCGCTCCAACCGGCGGCGAAGGGACATGCACTGAAGGGCCAGCATGAAATCGCGCATGCGCGGAAACACCAACGTGATTCCACGCATACACAGACCGGCCGGCGTATTTTGCTGCGTGCGCAGGGGGTGCTCTTCTCCGCTTCAGCCATGGCGGAGCCCTATAGGGCCAGCGTGGAAGAAAGGGGTGCCCCCATGGAACAAGCCTGCACGCAGATTGGTGGGCCCCGATCGTGGGCCAGATCACTGTGGGGGTCCCCCGGGGTTGGTTCCCCCGTGCCCCCCCCCCCCCCCCCCCAAGGACTGCCCATGCATACTGACCTGCCAGGTCCCACCGGTGCCTGAGGTGAGTAATTCGCGCCGGTGGGACTGGCCAAAAATGGACGGCCGGGGCCCGGAGAATTGCCGGGGGGGGGGGGGGGTGGGGGGTGGGGGGACATTCCAGCATGTCGGGAATCCCGCCCCTGCCCGAAAAATGGCGCCGGAGAATACGGCAGCCGGCGTCAGGGTGGTGAGGTGGGATTTGCACCGCTCCACAGAGATTCTCCGACTCGGCAGGGTCGGAGAATCCTGCCCCAACTTCTTCCGGCAGAGCTGTGAGAGCTGCCTTCTCTCTCACTATCTATCTTCAACTAGTATTCAACCAGCTAAAACTAAACTCAAAAGCTTTCCTACCTTAAAGGTGCCCCCTGTTGCTCAGCAACAACTTCTGCTTCTGCAAACGTGGTTCCTTCTCATACCTTAACTCTCTCTGAGCACAGTAGAAGTTTAAACTGAGCAAACCTCCACATACTCAAATACCGCTGTCTGGCATAAATCTGACTATAGGTTTACTCTTCCTTCCACAGAAATACTAAATTAAAACCCACTTAAAACTCGATCTTACTTCCAATATTTAACAATACAAATATAAATCCCATAAAACTGTTTTCCTGAGCCTCACCAGATATTTTAACTACTCTTAGCTGACATGCATTTAGCAGCATAAGGCACTCTCAGTGGAGTTTGCTGAAGGGCATTAGAATGGTGATGGACTTTCAATTCTACCGCATTAAAGGAATGATTTTATTCTGTGTTGTTTGAGGAGCTGTTAAAAGTGTTCGAGTTAGAAGAGAATGTGTGCTGGACATTTCCAATGAGTGAAGGTGGCAGTCCTTGGGTATCTGAAAGAACAAATACAGAAGGCAAGGGTTGTGTTGAAGCTAAACGGTGTTTGTAGGAGGCAAGAGGTCCATGTTCACACCTTCCGTAGCTTGAACTTCATGCCAGATTATGGGATGGGGGCAGGGTTGGTGTGTGAGGTGGGATTTCGCAAGGTGCTGAAGGAAGGTCCATAACCTGAATGTTCTTGGTAACAGTGATTGGGACAGCTTCACAGACTGCAGGCCCAATGATTCACAACAACATTTCCTTTGGGAAACTCAGGGGGTATCGGCATTCTTGTCCCCTGCCAGTTCTTTGCTGCTCCCCCTGCTATGTGCCACTTTACCAAATGTGTATAAGAGAGGGCAGAGTCTCACTGAGTGGAGTATGTTGTTTGGTCATGTGCCTGTCAGAGCTGAATATTGGATTAATTTGGAAGCTGTGAAATTTGAGTTAGGCTTGAGTCCTGATTGCTAGTAATTGCTGATAGGTGAATGATGGATGCATTTAGCAGTCCATGAATTTGGTGGCACGGGAGGTAGAAGTTCGCATTTGCAGGTGAATTTACTGACCTTGACCACTAATTGCATTTTTTTTAGTTTTGCAACCAAGTCCTTGGGTCACATTCCTTGAAATGATGTCTGTACCATTTACTTTGTCTGCCTTGAGGAACCCCTGCGCTATTGGGGAAACATCATGGGCAGAATTTTGAGCCCGCGTCTGCTGTCAGTGTAAATGGCGACATGGTGTAAAATCCTGCGAGTCAGGAATCGAGATTCTCACTGGCGAGATTGTGGTTCCCCATTTTTCACGCCCTTCGTCCATGACGTAATGGGTTCCGACCCCTCGTCCCTCGTCCATGACGTAATGGGTTCCGCCCCCCAACCCCACAGGAAGGTTGGGAATCTCACTGAAATACATTAGCGTCTTATTTGCGAGACATGTCAGCAGGGCTTCCACCCTCTCTGAATAATGTCACGCCAACGCGATTTGCAACATGAATCTGGCGACCTTGCCCCTGAAGGGGATATCAGAGGTTGCCTTTCCCGCCAGAGAGTCAAATGGAAAGGCGGCACCAGAGAGGATGTGGGGGAACCGACTAAGTCATTCTGGGGGGCCGGGGGGAGGGACTTGGTGGTTGAGCCTCAGCATGGGGTGGGAGTGGGGGTGGCTTTGCTTCTCAGAGGCTTAGCGGGTCTTCATTGTTGTGGACCTCTAGGTCTCCAAGGGGTTTGACACCTGGTGAGTAGTTAGTGCTTCCCGGGTCCCCTTTTTTTGGGTTTAAGCGATGTTTCCTTTGAGGGTTTGCCTTTCTGGAGTGGCAGCTGGAAGTGGTTGGGAGTGGGTAAATGTAAAGGGTCAGCACGAGAGACAACAGCGAGGTTCCAGCATAGGGTTCAGTGAAATGCCAGGCAGCATGGTTGATGTGGAGAATCTAACATGGGCTGGTGAATAACTCCATGAGGGCAAGTAGACCCTGACACAGAGGGCATGATGAGTGCAGTCACATTGCTTCTCCCAGTTTCAGTCTGCAAAGTGCAGCTTCCGGGCATGAGGTGTGTGGATGTGCAGTGCCACTGGCCATGGCGTCCAGGCTCTTGGGGATGTAATCATGGTTGGCTGGCTACTCCAAATCGGAGGCTTGTTTGATCCATGATCCATAACAGTCAGGGGAATGAAGGTGAAATCTAACCATGAAGCTAAGTGCAAATTGAAGTCTTGAAATGAATCATGTGAGCCTCACTTGCCACATGGGAAAACCCTTACCTAATCACATCCCTGACCTTTCCTTGATGAGTCAATTATGTCCATTTAGTCAGTATTGTAATGCATGATTCTGCCACTGATTGGCACCCATTAGTCAACCCTTTGTCAGCTGAGCCCCCAAATGGCTTACACTCACCCCTCCATAAAACAGAGAGAGGCAACACAGATTTAGTCCCCAATGCAAGGGGCAAAGGGAACCTAGTTCACCAGTCAGCCCTATACATGACAAGTTTGGTGGCAGTGTTTCAAATCCCTGGGAAGTCACCACACAGATCAAGTCAATTCCCTAAGTCCCCAACCTTGTGGGGTTATGTGGGCCACTACGGTTATCCAAGGTAGATGCCCACCTGTCAGATGGAGTTGGGAGTGGCTAGTGTGGGGACATGGCCATTGTGTGAGAGTTAAGAGAGATAAATTCATTAGAAAGGCACTCTCATAGTGGAATGTGTACAAAGGGATGTCCCATTTCTTGAATGGGCTACGGGTCAGGGCATTGACAGGAATTTTCGATGCTCACATTTCTGTTTGCTCCTTTCAGTTTTTGGATTAGGGCGATCGTAGTCAGTTGAGCTGCCAGTGCTATTTATTTCAGTGGACCAATGGCAAAGATGTCAATACATGGCTGCACATAGACAGGACCAGCACCCTGCAGAGGAGGGGTTGGCAGGACCCACTGATTTACTGGGTGCAGGGCAACACATGGATTGGATTGGATTTATTTATTGTCACATGTACCGAGGTACAGTGGAAAGGAGATGGCTCAGAGGAAACACTGCCAGCCACTGGTTTATTGGAGAGAACATCGTATCTCCAGATGTCAGAAATCCTGTGCTGGGGAAAGCTGCATCTGTCCAAAGGGACGGTGCACCAGCTGTGCCAGGTGATGCAGGACTTTGCGTCACATGGACTGGGAGGTCACCCATTGCTTGTGAATCTTTATGTTAGCAGCTAGTTTCAGAGGCATCTCCCAATCTGCCATACATAAGAGTATAAGAGAGCTGACAGATGTAATATTTGCAAGGACTGACCAGTATTTCGAATTTGACTTGGACTCTACATGGGTTTCCTCCGGGTGCTCCGGTTTCCTCCTGCAGTCCAAAGACCTGCAGGTTAGGTGGATTGGCCATGCTAAATTGTCCTTAGTGACCAAAAAAGGTTAGGAGGGGTTATTGGGTTAAGGGGATAGGGTGGAAGTGAGGGCTTAAGTGGGTTGGTGCAGACTTGATGGGCCGAATGGCCTCCTTCTGCACTGTATGTTGTATGGGACCATGCAAGCCAGAACCTGTTAGTGCGCCTTCTCAAACTTTTGTATCTTCTGCCCAATGGAAGACATTGGAAGTCTTTGATTATGCTGCCCCCTTTCCTAAGGCAGTGGGGGGGGGGGGGTTATAGACAGAGTCAATGGATAGGAGACGGGGGTCGCGAGATGTGCGTGGCTGTGTTCACGACTCTCTGTGGTTTCTCATGACTTTGGGCTGAGCAGTTGCCATACCAAGCTGTGATGCAGTCACTTAAGATTCTTTCTATGGTGAATCTGTAGAAAGTGCAGAGGATACTGGAAGTCTGCAGAGGAATTTGGATAGGTTAAGGGAATGGGCTAGGGTCTGGCAGATGGAATACAATGTTGACAAATGTGAGGTTATCCATTTTGGTAAGAATAACAGCAAACGGGATTATTATTTAAATGATAAAATATTAAAGCATGCTGCTGTGCAGAGAGACCTGGGTGTGCAAGTGCATGAGTCGCAAAAAGTTGGTTTACAGGTGCAACAGGTGATTAAGAAGGCAAATGGAATTTTGTCCTTCATTGCTAGAGGGATGGAGTTTAAGACTAGAGAGGTCATGCTGCAATTATATAAGGTGTCAGTGAGGCCACACCTGGAGTATTGTGTTCAGTTTTGGTCTCCTTACTTGAGAAAGGACGTACTGGCACTGGAGGGTGTGCAGAGGAGATTCACTAGGTTAATCCCAGAGCTGAAGGGGTTGGATTATGAGGAGAGGTTGAGTAGACTGGGACTGTAATCGTTGGAATTTAGAAGGATGAGGGGGGATCTTATAGAAACATATAACATTATGAAGGGAATAGATAGGATAGATGCGGGCAGGTTGTTTCCACTGGCGGGGGAAAGCAGAACTAGGGGGCGTAGCCTCAAAATAAGGGAAAATAGATATAGGACTGAGTTTAGGAGGAACGTCTTCACCCAAAGTGTTGTGAATGTATGGAATTCCATGCCTTGTGAAGCAGTAGAGGCTCCTTCATTAAATGTTTTTAAGATAGAGATATATAGTTTTTTGAAGAATAAAGGGATTAAGGGTTATGGTGTTCAGGCCGGAAAGTGGAGCTGAGTCCACAAAAGATCAGCCATGATCTCATTGAATGGCGGAGCAGGCTCGAGGGGCCAGATGGCCTACTCCTGCTCCTAGTTCTTATGTTCTTATGTACTTATGTACTTGGCTTAGGATGGTCCCGAGGTAAAAATGAGGAGGTAGGATTCTAGAAAGAGCAGAAAAACCCCTGAAAAACAAAGCAACATGCCGAGTACTGTCGAAACCAAATGATCTGGAAAAAAAGTCAACTGGTAGTGCTGAAATTAAAAGAACAGGGCTGTCCAAGAGAATGCCTCAAATGCTGAAGGCTGAATAATGGGAATGGGGTTGGCTTTGCATATGAAAACCCAAGTGTCTCAAGAAAATGACTAGGTCGAAGGAAGAGAATCAGCAGTAAGCTAAAACTAGCGCAGAAAAACTAGCCCATAGGAATCCAGGGCAATTTGTCAAACTGGATCCAAACTTGGCTTAATGGTAGAAGGCAGAGAGTGATGAAGTTGTTTTTGTGACTGGAAGCCACAGTGGTGTAGCCCAGCAATTGAGGGCAGCACGGTAGTTAGCATAAATGCTTCACAGCTCCAGGGTCCAAGGTTCGGTTCCCGGCTGGGTCACTGTCTGTGTGGAGTCTGCACGTCCTCCCCGTGCGTGCGTGGGTTTCCTCCGGGTGCTCCGGTTTCCTCCCACAGTCCAAAGATGTGCGGGTTAGGTGGATTGGCCATGCTAAATTGCCCGTAGTGTCCTAAAAAAAAGTAAGGTTAGGGGGGGGGTTGTTGGGTTACGGGTATAGGGTGGATACGTGGGTTTGAATAGGTGGTCATTGCTCGGCACAACATCGAGGGCCGAAGGGCCTGTTCTGTGCTGTACTGTTCTATGTTCTAATACCAACAATCCCATCCTCCCACCAAACTCCAAACATTAGCCCGCATGTTCACACAAACAAATGACACAAAGGAATCAGGAATCACCCATAGTTACCATTAACACTCACTGCCCCCCCTCCCCCCAGCCCTCCCACCCACCCTCCCCAACTAATGTTGGATGTTATCCAGTTCTTGAAAGTGCATAATGAACAACGCCCATGAATTGTAGAACCCCTCCATCCTTCCCCTCAGTTCAAACTTAACCTTCTCAAGAGTCAAGAATTCCAACAGGTCCCCCCGCCACGCCAGGGCACAGAGTGGAGAGATTGTTCTCCATCCCATCATGATCCACCTTTGAACGATCAACGAGACGAAGGCTACAACATCTGCCTCCGCACCCGTTTCCAACCCTAGCTGGTCCGACACCCCAAATATGGCCGCCCGGGTACAGTTTCACGTGCACCACAACGCTCACACACATCTTCCACTCCCTCAAAGAATCAGCTCATCCTCGCCCTCGTGAGGTGTGCTCTGTAAACCACCTTCAGCTGTATCAGCCCAAACCTTGCGCACGAGGTGGAGGCATTCACTCTCTGGAGCACCTCACACCAGACTCCCTCCTCCATATCCTCTCCCAACTCTTCCTCCCACTTTGCTTTGATCCCTTCCAGTGGTGCCTTCTCCTCTTCCAAAATAGCTCCGTAAACCGCTGACACTACCCCTTTCTCCAGCCCCCCTGTCATCAGCACTCCTCCAGCAATGTGGAGACTGGCTCCCCCAGGCTGAGGAAAGTTATTCTAACTGCTCCGCCATTTCTTTATTTTATTTTCTTACTCACTCTGCCTGGCAGTTGACAGTAATTAGTGATGTAGAGGTGTAATAATAATAATCTTTATTGTCACAAGTAGGCTTACATTAACACTGCAATGAAGTTACTGTGAAAATCCCCTAGTTGCCACAGTCCGGTGCCTGTTCAGATACACGGAGGGATAATTCAGAATGTCCAATTCACCTAACAGCACGTGTTTCGGAACTTGTGGGAGGAAACCAGAGCACCCGGAGGAAACCCACGCACACACGGGGAGAACGTGCAGACTCCACACAGACAGTGACACAAACCAGGAATCGAACCCGGGACCCAGGCGCTGTGACACTGTGAAACAACAGTGCTAACCAATGTGACAGGTTAAATAGGCATCACTCACGAATAAAGTACACCGGCCATTCATAATGGGAAAATTTGAATAGAAAGTGGGCTTTGTCAAAAGTGCATGCAGATATCATTAAAAAATATATAAATATAGATTATTCTAACCTCCATGGTCAAAACAAAACCCGACAATATTGATAAAACAGTGTATTGTACAGTGTATTAACACTGTAAAAATGCCTAAGTACCTGTCACATGTACACATTAAAAGGAGTTAATTATAGTGATAACATATCAATCAAAAAATTGCATTTCTATATGGTATTACATTGTGGTGTCATCCATTAAATAATGCAGGACCTCCATTTATTTTGCTATTTATGTAAAATAATAATTTTCTAATTGTTACAGAGATGTGTTGATTTCAGTGCTGGATTCATATATGGAACTTTTTAAAATAACAGTTGTAACCGTGAAACAAGGACATTGACTTAAGTTGGCTGCCACAGGTCACCTGACACATTTGGAACTGCAAGTTGGTCAAATATCTGAAAACCTCTGATGATTACAATTAGGACATGCCCAGTCAAATCCCCTTTGAAATTTCACACCTGCTAACGTCAAAGATTACTTCAAAGATGGACTGAAGCCTAAACTGGCTACCACCATGTGCATCATTATAAAACCCATACTCATTCCGTCAGTTGGAGACAGAAAGTCTACAGAGACAATGGCTATGTTGAAGGTTCTAACAGGTTCTTCCTAGTTCATCATGTGGATGAATGGCCCTTTCAGATATGGTGATTTGGACATTAAAAAATTAATCACCTAGGCCATAACACAATAACCAAGGTCTTTCCAGACATGAGCTAATCCCTTCTGTGGAATACTCTAATCATAATGGAGAAAGTGGTTACGTGTTTGAGGTCATCATTTTTGAAATGTGTTTTATTACAACACCCTGCTTGCCGTTAGAGCATTCTGAAAAAGCATCTAGAAGCTGCATACGGCTGTAAACCTCTAACTCTCTTTAAACTAAAGTAAAATCTTCTTATATTATATCATGGACAACTGACAGAGAAATTATAAAGAAGACTTCTAATTCAGTGTTTCCAGGGAACGAAAATAAGGACTCGTGTTTAAAGAACTTCCTCATCCACAAAGATAAGAGAAGGACTCATAATCAGTGAATTCCCTATTTATCGTTGCCTTTTACCGCTGAATCTTGGTTTAGCCATAAGTTAACGCCCTCGGCTTTATAACATGTAATTCTGTATTTTTGCTTCTGTGTGTCTGTATGTGTTTTACATACTTGGGATGTGGGAAATATATTTCCCTGGATGAGTTTGTAGCACGATTAAAACAAACCTCTCACTGGTTTAAACTCAAGGAAGCCTGCCTGACTGAGTTTGGCAGCACATAAACAGCAAGTACATTCACTGGATTGACACATTCATCCTTTCAGATTTCAAAAGGTCTTGTTTCAATCAACGAGAAGAGAAATAGGTCCTTGCACCTGCCCTCACTTTGCCGTAACACAATTTTATGTTAACCATCCAATATTCAGAATTTCTACAGGTATCGGTGTGGTAGATCATTCAAACAACTTGTAAAAATGTGATTTAATATTAAAACCATCATGTCATCCTTTATTTATAAAGAGAACAATTGAAGAAGCCACACAGTATGCTATAGCATTGCCACATTGTGTTAACTCTTCTTCTTGGAAACATAGAAACACGAAAAGGTAGGAGCAGAAGGAGGCCATGTGGCCCTTCAAGCCTACTCCACCGTTCATTATGATCATGGCTGATCATCCAATTCAGTAACTTGTTCGTGCTTTCCCCCCACCCCCCATCCTTTGATCCCTTTAGCACCAAGGTGCATGTCTAACTCTTTCTTGAAAACATAAAGGGCTGGATTCTCTGTTTCTGTGGCTAAGTGCTGGCTCGAATGGAGACTTTTTGCTGCAGGAAAATCGGCAGAAACACCTCACCGATTTCAGAACCGTTGTGGGGCTAGCGCCGGCGCCACAGAGCGCGCTGAAAACTGTTCGGCAAGCACAATTTTGGTGTCCGGCAACGGAGAATCCCGCCCACTATGTTTTGACCCCAAATATTTACGTGGAAGAAAAATCTATAGTATTACCACTCTCTGGGTGAGGAAATCTCTCCCCATCTCAGTCCTAACTGGTTTACCCCATAACCTCAGACTGTGACTCCCCATGCCATCGGGAACATCCTTCCCACATTAGAACATAGAACAGTACAGCACAGAACAGGGCCTTCGGCCCTCAATGTTGTGCCGAGCAATGATCACCCTACTCAAACCCACGTATCCACCCTATACCCGTAACCCAACAACCCCCCCCCCCCCTTAACCTTACTTTTATTAGGACACTACGGGCAATTTAGCATGGCCAATCCACCTAACCCGCACATCTTTGGACTGTGGGAGGAAACCGGAGCACCCGGAGGAAACCCACGCAAACAGGGGGAGGACGTGCAGACTCCACACAGACAGTGACCCAGCCGGGAATCGAACCTGGGACCCTGGAGCTGTGAAGCATTTATGCTAACCACCATGCTACCCTGCTGCCCCTATGACCTGTATAATTGCAGCATGACCTCCCTTCTCTTGTACTTGAATCCACTCATTATGAAGGCAAACATACCATTTGCCTTCTTCACTGCCTGCTGCACCTGTATGCTTCTTTTCTTTTTTTTTTAAAGGGGCAATTTAGTGTGGCCAATCCATGTACCCTGCACATCTTTGGGTTGTGGGGGTGAAACCCACACGGGGGAGAATGTGAAAACTTCACATGGGCAGTGACCCGGGGCCAGGATCAAATTTGTGTCCTTGGTGCCATGAGGTGGCCGTGCTAACCACTGCACCACCATGCCATTCTCTGCATGCTTATTTTCAGTGACTGGTGTACAAGGAATGCCAGGTCCTGTTACACATTCCCCTGACCTAATTTATGGCCATTCAGATAATAATCTACTTGCCCGTTTTGTTACCAAAGTGGATAACCTCACATTTATCCACATTAAATGGCATCTGCCAATCATTTTCCCACTCACTCAACCTATCTAAATCACATTGAAGCACCTCTGCATCCTACTCACAGCTCACCCTCCTGCTCAGCTTTGTGTCATCTGCAAATTTGGAAATATTACATTTAGTTCTCTCCTGTAAATCGTTAATGTATATTGTGAATAGCTGAGGCCCTGCAGTACCCAACTAGTCACTGCCTGCCATTTGGAAAAAGAACCATTTTCTATCCATCTCAATATACTACCCCCAATCCCATGCGTTTCAATTTTAGATGCTAATCTCTTATGTGAGACTTTGTTGAAAGCCTTCTGAAAGTCCAAATAAGCCACATCTAATGGGTCCCCTTTGGTCAACTCTACCAGTTATATAAGAATATAAGATCATAAGAACTAGGAGCAGGAATAGGCCTTCGAGCCTGCTCCGCCATTCAATGAGATTATTGCTGATCTTTTGTGGATTCAACTCCACTTTCCCATCCAAACACCATAACCCTTTATTCCTTTATTCTTCAAAAAGCTATCTATCTATATCCTCAAAGAATTCCAGTAGATTTGTCAAGCATGATTCCCCATATGTAAATCCATGCTGACTGTGTCCGATCCAGCCACTGTTTTCCAAGTGCTTTGTGATTAACTATTTTATAATGGACTCTAGCATTTTCCCCATCATCAACGTCAGGCTGACTGGTCTGTAATTTCCTGTTTTCTCTTTACCTTTTTAAATTCGCTACCCTCTAATCTATAGAAATTCTTCCAGAGTCTATATAATCTTGGAAGATGGCCATCAATGCATCCACTATTTCAAATCTCACTTCCATTAGTACACTGGGATGTAGATTATGAGACCCTGGGGATTTATCGATCCTCAATTCCATTAATATCCACAATATAATTTCTCTACTAATACTGGTTTCCTTCAGTTCCGCCCTCTCACTAAACCCTGTGTTACACAACATTTTTGGTATCATACTTGTGTCCTCCTTTGTGAAGACAGAACTAAAGTATGTATTTCGTTAGTCAGACATTTCTTTCTTCCCCATTATAAATTCCCGTTTCTGACTGTAAGGGACCGACATTAGTCTTCACCAATCTTTTTCTCATCACATACCTATAGAAACAATTTGATGTACCATCAATTGAACGCGAGACGAGTTGCTGAACAAAAGTATGGCTTTAATATACTAGATGTTAAGCCCTGCGGTCGATTACAGTAGAAGGACAACCGCCAGGAGTACTGGGTATTTATACCCCGCCTTGCGGGGTTAACACAGCCTCTCGACCAATCGGGGAGCCGTCACATGACTGGTCTCAACCAACCGGTTGAGAGGCACATGACCGACCAGGGCCAATGGTAAGCCAGTGTTCTGCACCAATGGCAGGCAGCTATGCTAATCATACCACCACATTCACCCCTTGCAGAGAAAGAAGCCGGGGGGGGGGGGGGGGGGGGGGGGGGGGGGGTCAACGAGAGCTGGGGGGGGAGAACTGGTGGTATGAGTAGTAAGGAGAAAAAAAAATGTATCCTTGGCTTCCCACTGGCCCAGACATTTAGCAACAGTACATAGTGTCCATACAAGGTCCATGGTGGTGTTGAAGTTAAATGGACACGATCAGCCTTTTCATTGCCCGTGACGTCCTGGCAGACCGCCACAGGGGAGTTGGTGACGTTGGTTCAGCCGATGGTGGTGGTTCAGCTGATGTCCTGGACTCCGGGAGCGGTGGTCCTTGAACTGTCTCCGTACCCCGGGCTGGTGGTGGAGACGCCATGGATGGGGAAGGGGTGGCCTGGGTGGGGCGCTGGAGGAAAAGGGGCGGGGGGGTCTGTGGTGAAGGGGGGGGGGGAAGACCGCACGCAGGCGGGTGCCAGGTCCCGGAGGGAGACCGTGTCCTGCCGACCGTCGGGGTACTCCACGTACGCATACTGCGGGTTAGCGTGGAGTAACTAGACTTGTTCCACCAACGGGACGGACTTGTGCACCCGCACATGCTTCCGGAGCAAGATGGGTCCGGGGGCGGCCAACCACGTCGGGAGGGAGAGGGGATCCGGAGGACGACTTCCTGGGGAAAACAAGGCGGCGTTCATGAGGTGTTTGATTAGTTGTTGTACAGAGGAGGGAGCGGATGGAATGTAGGGCATCGGGGATAACCTCTTGCCATCGGGAAATAGGGAGATCTCTGGACCGGAGGGCCAGTAGGATGGTCTTCCAGATGGTACCATTCTCCCGCTCGACCTGCCCATTACCCCGGGGGTTATAACTGGTCGTCCTGCTAGAGGCAATGCTCCTGCTGAGCAGGAATTGACGCAGCTCATCACTCATAAAGGAGGACCCCCGATCGCTATGTATGTACGCGGGGTAGCCGAACAGGGAAAAGATGGAGAGGAAGGCCTTAATGACGGTCGATGTGGTCATGTCGGGGCAGGGAATGACGAAGGGGAAGCGGGAGTATTCATCGATCACCGTCAGGAAGTAAATGTTGCGGTTTCTAGAGGGAAGGGGCCCCTTGAAGTCTATGCTGAGACGTTCGAAGGGGCGGGATGCTTTGATCAGATGCGCACGCTCTGGGCGGTAGAAGTGCGGTTTGCACTCTGCGCAGATGTGGCAGTCACGGGTTACTGTCCTGACTTCCTCGATGGAGTAGGGCAGGTTGCGGGTCTTTATGAAATGATAGAAACGGGTCACCCCTGGATGGCAGAGGTCCGCGTGGAGGGAGCGGAGGCAGTCTATCTGCGCGCTGGCGCAGGTACCGTGGGACAGGGCATCAGGAGGCTCATTGAGCTTCCCAGGATGATACAAGCTATCGTAGTTGTATGTGGACAACTCGATCCGCAACCGCAAGATTTTGTCATTCTTAATCTTGCCCTTTGTGCATTATCGAACATGAAGGCTACTGACCGTTGGTCTGTGAGGAGGGTAAACTTCCTGCCGGCCAAATAGTGCCTCCAATGTCGCACAGCTTCGACTATGGCCTGGGCTTCCTTTTCCACTGAGGAGTGGCGGAGTTCGGAAGCCTGGAGGGTTCTGGAGAAGGCCATGGGTCTGCCCGCTTGGTTCAGGGTGGCCGCCAGAGCTACTTCTGATGCGTCGCTCTCGACCTGGAAGGGGAGGGACTCGTCGATAGTGCGCATCGTGGCCTTTGCGATGTCCGCTTTGATGCGGCTAAAGGCCTGGCAGGCCTCTGTCGACGGCGGGAAGGTCGTGGACTGAATGAGGGGACGGGCCTTGTCGGCGTAATTGGGAACCCATTGGGCATAGTAAGCGAAGAAACCCAGGCAGCGTTTGAGGGTATTGGGGTGAGGGAGTTCCATCAGGGGGCGCATGCGTTCGGGGTCGGGGCCTATCACTCCGTTACGCACTATGTAGCCGAGGATGGCTAGACGGTCGGTGCTAAACACGCACTTATCCTTATTGTAAGTTAGGTTAAAGAGCTTTGCAGTTTGGAGGAATTTTCGGAGGTTGGTGTCATGGTCCTGCTGGTCGTGGCCGCAGATGGTGACATTATCGAGATACGGGAAGGTAGCCCGTAATCCGTACTTGTCGACCATTCGGTCCATCTCCCGTTGGAAGACCGAGACCCCATTTGTGACACCGAATGGAACCCTGAGGAAGTGGTAGAGGCGCCCATCAGCCTCGAACACGGTGTACTTGCGGTCACTCGCGCGGATGGGGAGCTGGTGATAAGCGGACTTGAGGTCAACCGTGGAGAAGACTTTGTATTTCGCAATCTCGTTTACCATGGCGGAAATACGGGAGAGAGGATACGCGTCCAGTTGCGTAAACCGGTTGATGGTCTGACTGTAGTCGATGACCATCCGGTTTTTCTCCCCAGTCCGGACCACCAGCACTTGGGCTCGCCAGGGACTGTTGTTGGCCTCGATGACCCTTCCTTCAGCAACCTATGGACCTTGGACCTGATGAAGGTCCGGTCCTGGGCGCTGTACCGTCTGTTCTGGGTCGCGACGGGTTTGCAATCGGGGGTGAGATTAGCAAACAAGGAGGGGGGGTCTACTTTGAGGGACGCGAGGCTGCCGACAGTGAGGGGGGGTATAGGGCCGCCGAATTGGAAGGTCAAGCTCTGCAGATTGCACTGGAAGTCCAGTCCTAGGAGTGCCGGTGTGCAAAGGTCGGGGAGGATAAGGAGTTTATAATTTAAAAAAACCTTCCCCCCGGACCGTGAGGTCCGCGATGCAGCACCCGGTGATGCGGACGGAGCGCGAACCTGAGGCTAACCCGATTTTGTGTTTTACAGGGTGGACAGGGAGCGCGCAGCGTCTTACCGTGTCAGGGTGTACGAAGCTTTCCGTGCTCCCGGAGTCCAGCAGGCAGTCCGTCTCATGTCCGTTGAGGTGGATTTGCGTCGTCGTCTTGGCGAGCGTGTGTGGACGTGACTAGTCAAGCTGAATGGCCGCGAGCCGTGGAGAAGATCCATAGTCATCGTCGTCGGCCGAGTAGGTGCTGGCAGGACCTTGTGTGCCAGTCCAGGATGGCGGCGCCCAGGACCCGCACGTGGAGTCGGGGCCCCAAGGTGGCGGCGCCCAGGACCCGCACGTGGGGTCGGGGCCCCAAGATGGCGGCGCCCAGGACCCGCATGTGGAGTCGGGGGCCCCAAGATGGCGGCGCCCAGGACCCGCACGTGGAGTCGGGGCCCCAAGGTGGCGGCGCCCAGGACCCGCACGTGGCGTCCGGGGCCCAAGATGGCGGCGCCCGCAGGACCCTCGTGGTTGCTGGGGGCGGGGTTAGCGGTACTGGCGGGCCGATCGGTGCGGCTGAGAGCGGGGGCAGAGAGGCGCGCAGGCCGGATGCAGGGGCCCGGGGGGGGGGGGGGGTGATTGATGAGGTGCACTGGAAGTGCCCGGAAGGGCCCGGAGGAGGAGATCCCCGGTCGCTGCGCGGCACAGCAGCGACCAATTTGGCCTGGCAGACCGTCGTAAAATGGCCCTTCTTCCCGCAGCTCTTACAAAGGGTGGATCGGGCCGGGCAGCGCAGGCGGGGGTGTTTGGCAAGCCCACAGAAATAGCAGCGGGGCCCCGCGGACTTGTCGGGGCGTCCCGCGGCGCAGACCTGAGGGGGGTCGGGAGCGGCGGATGGCGGTGGGGAAGCATGCCAGGAGGCCCAGGGCGCTGCAGCGCGGCTGGGGACATAGGCGCGGGCGTTTAAGTCGGCGACCTCCAGGGAGGTGGAGAGAGTCCGTGCCTCAGTTAGGCTGAGGTCGTCTTTTACCATCAGGCGCTGGCAGATTGCGGTGGACTGCATCCCAGCCACGTAAGCATCTCTGATTAAAAGTTCCATGTGCTCAGTGGCTGAAACTTGGAGGCAGGCGCAATTCCTCCCCAGGACAGCGAGGGCCCGGTAAAAATCATCTAAGGACTCACCGGGGAACTGTTGTCTGGTAGCCAGCAGATGTCGGGCGTACACACGGTTTACCGGCTTAAGAAATTGTCCTTTTAGTGTATCCATGGCCACGTCGTATTCTTTTTCTTCCTCTATCATCGCGTAGGCCGCCATGCCTACGCTGGAATGGAGAATATGAAGTTTCTGTGCCATGGTAGGGGTGCTGCTTGCGGTCGCCAGATAGCTATCGAAACACGCCAGCCAATGCTTGAAGATTGCCGATGCGTTCGGAGTTTGCGGGCTGATGCGGAGGCAGTCGGGCTTGATCCGGAGCTCCATCTTCAAATTTCTAGTATATTAAATTGATGTACCATCAATTGAACGCGAGACGAGTTGTTGAACAAAAGTATGGCTTTAATATACTAGATGTTAGTATATTATGCGGTCGATTACAGTAGAAGGATGACCGCCGGGGGTACTGGGTATTTATACCCCGCCCTGGAGGCGGGGTTAACTCAGCCTCTCGACCAATCGGGGAGCCGTCACATGACTGGTCTCAACCAACTGGTCGAGAGGCACATGACTGACCAGGGCCAATGGTAAGCCGGTGTTCTGCACCAATGGCAGGCAGCTATGCTAATCATACCACCACACAGTTACAGTCAGTTTTTATGTTAACCACAACCTTACTCTTGTACTCTATTTTCTTCTTCTTAATCAGTATCTTTGTCCACTTTGGTGGAATCGTACACTGCTCCCAATCCATAGGTCTGCTGTTTTTTCTGACCAATTTATATGTCTATTCCTTGGCTTTAATACTATCTTTAATTTCCCTTGTAAACCAAGGTTTAGCCATCTTTCCCATTTTATTTTTGTGCAAGACAGGAGTGAACAATTGTTTCTGTTCACCCATGCACTCTTTGAATGTTTGCCATTACCTATCCATCATAATCCCTTTAAGTAAGGTTCCCCAGTCAATCAGAGCCAACTTACGCCTCACACCATCGTAGTTTCCTTTATTCAGATTCAGGACCGTAACCTCAGAAATAACTACCTCACTCTCCTTCTTGATCTGAGGAAGAATTCTATCATATTATGATGACTCATCCTCAAGGTATCTTGCACAACCAGATTGCCAATTATTCCTTTCTCATTACAAAATGCCCAGTCAAGGATGGCCTGTTCTCTGGTTGGTTCTTCAACATATTGGTCCAGAAAACCATCCTGTATACACTCCACTAATTCCTCCTCTATGGTATAATTACTCATTTGATTTGCCCAATGTATATGCAGTTCCATTCCTGGTCACCCTGCAGTCACGTCTCCACAATTATCATTCATAATTACAAATGTTCCTTGATCGCATGCATCCCTAATTTCCTGTTTAGTGCCATTCCCAACATCACCATTACAGTTTGGGGGTCTATATACAACCCCTCCGTTCTGCCCATACAGGT
Organism: Scyliorhinus canicula; assembly: GCF_902713615.1. Classification (NCBI taxonomy): domain Eukaryota; kingdom Metazoa; phylum Chordata; class Chondrichthyes; order Carcharhiniformes; family Scyliorhinidae; genus Scyliorhinus; species Scyliorhinus canicula. Next base: position 73,916,219 of record NC_052151.1, read on the forward strand.
TCCACATCATTGGAGCTAATATCCTTCTTCACTATTGTATTAATTTCTTCTTTAACCAGCAATGCAACTTCACCACCTTTTCCTTTTCTCTGGCATTCCTAAATACTGTTCTGTTTCCATTCCTGGTCACCCTGCACAATCCCGATCATATCTGTCTGTATCTATTTGCCTGATTGCTTCATCCACTTTATTGTGAATGTTATGTGGATTAAGACACAAAGCCTTAAGATTTGTCTTTTTAACAATACTTGTCCCGTTCCCGAACTTTGACTAAAAGTCATCCAGACTCGAAACGTTAGCTTCATTCTCTCGCCAAAGATTCTGTAAGACCTGCAGCATTTTCTGTTTTTGTCACTGCGAAAGCTGATGGTGGCTCCTGAACTGTACCCAAGAAACAGATGGAATTGGGCGCGGAGAATAGTGGTTATAATTTCACTTAAAACACGAATGCTCTGACATTCCTTTTAAACGGTGCTCGGCAGCCCTTGCAAAATGGAATCGTTTCCCATTATCTCCCACAGCGACCTTTATAAAAAAGTGAGAACAGTCTGGTTCAGACTCAACTGTTTCTTGCAATCGTTTCTGACCCGATCGATTCTCCATCCCACCCACCCCCACCCTGAGGTATTTCTTTCACTAAGTAATCCTGAAGGAAGCCAGGATAAACTATAATGCAGAATCTAGCAAACATTCCCGACTGTGGGTCAACCTTCCTGCAGCACCGAGTTCGTGATTGTCTTTAGCTTTACGGAACATTGCTGCAATTACCGCGCAAAGTTGGGGCAAAGAAACCGCTGTTTGCCTTTATTGTATTGGCTTTGGTTTCCTGCACGTTATTTGATGACATTTGTTTCCATCTCACTGGTTTGTTGGCATTCGGCGGTGGAGGCTGATTAAATATTAGAAAATCGTCAGATGCAGAAGTCTCTGCTTCGTTTGGTTAGTGAGGGGGTAGAAAGTTTAATTTAATTTATGTTAATAGGGTGACGCAAGAGTGATTAAAGTGCAACCGTGCCGACTAACAAGTTCTCGTCCCTGCACATCACGCAACCACTCATCGATAACTCAATTATGTTGAACGATCTGGTATTGTTCATGTCTACCAGCAGCGAAATATATAGTTCAAATAAAATAATCGAATAAGTAAATGCATGGATGGTTATAACATAGGAATGATAGCAAGATTTGTAATGCATCCTTTTTGTACAATATATAAACCATTTTTCTGATACTCATTCAAATATATTGTCTTCATTCAGTTCTTACCTGCTTGGTGCCAGTGTAGATCTCGGAAAGTAATTGATGCTTACCAAGCCAGCCTGGTGTTTTCTTCCTGCCTGGTGGGTGTTTGGAAATGCACACAAGTGTTTTTATGCAGCAGCAAGTTGAGGCGCCAATCCCACTATCAGCTCAGTGTGCACTCGAGCTGTCTTCCTCCGCACCTTGTCCCTTCACAGGTCGGCTGGAGTGCTGAGGAAGTGACAAGCCATTTGATTTGCATATGGCCTGTCCGTGGGAAATGATTCGACGAGGTTGCTGAGCTGGCAATGTGAGAACTCAGCTGGTGTCTGTACAAGAGCTGAGCCTGGAAGAGTTTGCCAGGTTAGTGAAACTGGGATCGCCGCGCCCAGCTCGCTCTGCAACAGGTCCTTCTCCACTCACATCTGCTCTCCGAGTTTGCACAAAGCTGCTTTAAAAAAAAATGACTGAAAATAAGTTCTGTTGTGAAGATGGCAGCGTCTCGACACCGCAGTGTACAGCTGGTTTATTTCAGCAATCCTTACAGACTTCTAACTTTGGAATTGTGTGACACACACTGAGCTGTAAATGCAGTAGGCGTGTCATCTTGCAGCTAAGAACCGCTGTCTGGAAGGATTGATGGGAACCAACAGCCCAGGAGATAAAGCTGACTTGGTAGGCGCTCAGAAAAGTGAGAAGTGATTCATTCTGGTGGGCAGAATGAGGAATTAGAGAGGCAATATAAAATAACTGATTAAATTTGACAGTGGATGCAAGAATGCAGGGATACCTGGGGTGTATGTACACTAGTCTTTCAAAGTGGTAGAACAAGCTGAAAAGGCTCTAATTTGCAATTTTTGGCACACAGAATATTGGCACAACCATTCTGCTCCTCCTCCTCCACCCCAACCACCACCTTCTGAAATCCCAAAGGTATCCGTGTGTGTGTGTGTGTGGGGGGGGGGGGGGGGGGGCACATAACAGGGGTAAATTGTCCCTAAATATAACAATTGTCATAGACAGGATGGGGTTCATTTAACAACACTAAGTTCTCTTCTCACCACCCGTCTGTGAACAGAAAGTGGTTTTGATTCACTTCACAATTCTAAGCAGTAGTGTATCTCCCAAACCCTCAGTTTTTGTGTGATCCAATTTCTATTAATAGCCCCACAGCAAGCTTGAGATAGGATGAACTCAAAGGGTTACTTACACTCAAATGCAGGAGGAGGGTAGCAAAGTTGCCTTCTTTCCACACATAGAATAAAGGAGGGACAGAGAAAATAAAGATTTATAATAAAAGGACCAAAGATTTACAATAAAGAGACCACAGAGTAAATTAATATTATTTCACATGAGTTCAGGTCCCAGAATCAAAGTCCAATTAAATATTCCTTCATGGAGGTTGGTAGGTTGAAAATTGATGCAGTATAATTCACTTTTCCAGTGCTGCTGACTTCAGGCAATGAGATAGGCATGCATAGTTTAATTAGTCTTGTAGGTGATGGTGCAGAAGTTCCAGTAGAAACAGCTTAGATGGGCCCAGGAATTCAATCTGGGCCAGGGCTCCATTACTCACACTTCTCCACATAGCCTTTGACAAGGGTTCCTGAGATGGTTAAATGCCCTACCATTAAGAACTGAATGAAATTGAAAGGCAGGTTATGGGGCCATTTGTCCTAGCAGGCCAGTAGACTTTAGTTGGCCAGCCTGGATTATAAAATGCAGATTGCCTTTGTATAGTTCCCTTCGAATTTGGTCTCTACAGCCCACAGGGAATCATTCATGTATCTTCAGAGATAACAAGATGCAAGTTTCTTTGAAACTGCCGAGTAGCTCCTTTTGGTCGAAGGTCACAGGAAAACATAGATTCAGCCATTTTAAAAGGCCATTGTCCAGTTTTTAAAAGTTTAGAAATAGCCATGAGGATATCTAAATATATTCTAAAAATATATGGTGTGAGGCCTTAGACCCCTCGTACAATGTAGATATCACAGGGTAGAATGAGCAGAATGTTTAGAATGATGTCTGGTGGGATCATTTTGAAATGTACATGATTTAAGTAAAGCCTTGAGAGAGTGCTGCACTGCCGGAGCGGCTGTCGTTTGGATGAGGCATGGAGGCTCCATCTGTTCTTTCGGATGAGTGCAAATTAGACCATCACATTATTTTGAAGAAGGACAGGGTAGTCCTTTCCAATATTTACCCCTCAGGCAAAATGACGAAAACAGATTATTTGGCCATTTATTTGCTTTTTCCATGGTTTGACTTGACAGCAGTGGCAGCAGTTCAAATGTGCTTAAGATCATTAAAAAATAGGAGCAGACCCATCAATCCGGATCCACCTTTCAATAAAATCATGGCTGATCTGATTATGGCCTTAACTCCACTTTGCTGCCTGTCCCCCATAACCCCATTGACCCCCTTGCCAATCCATCTAACTCAGGCTTGAATATATTCAATAACCTAGCCTCCATTGCTCTGTGTGCAAGAGGACAAAGACAACCAACAGCTAACTGAGAGAATAAATTCCTCCTCAAGCCCATCTTAAATGGGAGACCCATTATTTTTAAACATGCCCCCTGGTTCTACATTCCCCCAGGAGAGGAAATATCCTCTCAACCTCTACCCTTCAAGCCCCCTCAGAATCCTATGTTTTTTAAAAATAAATTTAGAGTACCCAATTATTTTTTTTCCAATTAAGGGGCAATTTAGTGTGGCCAATCCACCTATCCTGCACATCTTTTGGGTTGTGGGGGTGAAACCCACGCAGACACAGAGAAAATGTGCAAACGCCTCACGGACAGTGACCCAGAGCCGGGATTCGAACCCGGGTCCTCAGCGCCGTAGGCAGCAATGCTAACCGCTGTGCCACCGTGCTGCCCAGAATCTTATATGTAGCAATGAGATCACCTCTCATTCTTTTAAATTCCAGCTTGCTAAAGCCCAACCTGTTTAATCTTTCCTTCACAGACAAACACCTTCATCCCAGGAATCAGCTTAATGAACCTTCTCCATTCTTAGATTAGGAGACCAAAACTGCACACAGTACTCCAGGTGCGGTCTCACCAATACCCAGTGCAGCTATATTGACTTCCCTAATTTATACTCCATCCCCCTTTGAAATAAACTTCAGCATTCCATTTGTCCTCCTAATTATTTGCATGGTGTTTCATATTCAAGCACATCCAGTTTCATCTCCTTTGCAGCATTCTGCAGTCGTTTCAATTTAAATTATACTAATATAATATTAAAATAATGATTATAATATAACCTCATTGGCTGTAAAGCATTTTGGAATGATTGTGAAAGGCACAATAAAAGGCAATTCTTTTTCCTTTTTAGTTCATGGTTTCCTGAGAAAACATTAAGTCTACTGAGGACAAAGGTTCATAAATGCGGTATTCTGTGATTTCTTTCTCTCTCTTTGTAATAGAACGTAATGTTAATAGAATGTAGAGATGTCTAAAGTAGTGATAGAAAAATAAATTAAATTATATCATGTTACATTGCGTGTACAGTACAGAAACAAGCCAATCAATCCAACTGGTCTAATGCCAAAGCCTATGCTCCATATGAACCTCTTCCCAACCTTCTGCAACAAAAGTTATTGGCCCATGTTTTTATTTATTTCTCTCTCGTGCGCATATCTAGCTAGCCTGCACATCTTTGGATTGTGGGGTGAGACCCATTCAGACAGGGGGAGAGTGTGCAAACTCGACATGGACAGTGACCCGAGGCTTGGATTGAACCCAGATCCTCAGCGCCATGAGGCGGCAGTGCTAACCACTACGCCACAAGGCCACTTGTATTTTGCTTTTACAAAAGTAAGGTTGCTATGCTTCAGTTAGACATGGTATTAGTCGCACCACATCTTGAATACTGTGTGCAGTGCTAGTCTCCTTATTTAAGGAAGAATGTACATACATTTACAGAGGCAGGTCAGAGATGGTTTACTAGATTGAGACCAGGAATGAGCAGGTTGTCTTGTGAGGAGGGGCTGGACAGACTGCGTTTGTTTCCACTGGGGTTTAGAAGAATGAGGGGTTATTGTCGTGAAGTATATAAGATCCTGAACAGTTTTGATGGATGTGGAAAGGATGTTTCCTCTTGCATAGAATGTACAGTGCAGAAGGAGGCCATTCGGCCCATCGAGTCTGCACCGGTCCTTGGAAAGAGCACCCGACTTAAGCCCACACACCCACACTATCACCATAACCCAGTAGCCCCACCTAACCATTTTGGACATTAAGGGCAATTTAGAATGGCCAATTCACCTAACCGGCACATCTTTGGACTGTGAGCGGAAACCGGAGCACCCGGAGGAAACTCACGCAGACACGGGGAGAACGTGCAGACTCCACACAGACAATGACCCAAGGCAGGAATCAAACCTAGGACTTTGGCGCTGTGAAGTAACGGTGGGTGAGTCCAGGACTAGGGGTGCGGTTTTATAATTCGGAAATTCCCTTTTAGGACAGAGATGAGGAGAATTTTCTTTCCTCTCAGAGGATTAGAACTTTGGAATTCTCTGCCATAAAATGTGGTGGAGGTGGGGAGGGGTCATTGAATATTTTTAAGATGGAGGTAAATAGATTCTTGTTAGGCAAGGGAGTCAAAGGTGATCGGGTAAATGGAAATGTGGAATTCAAACCACAAACAGATTAGCCTTGATATAATTGAATGGTAGAGCGTCCTCAAGGGTCCAAATGGTCTACTTCTGTTTCTATTCTTTATATATGTTCGTATGTTTGTACACTCAAGTGAGTTGCTTTGTCCTGGATGGTGCTGAGCTTCTTGAGTATTGTTTATGCTGCACATGTGAATGTGTCTCTAATTCACTTGTCTCTCAGTCCGGAAGAAATGGTCTCGAACACGTTCGTACTTTAGAATATTCTTTATTGCGATCGGGGCAGCCCTTTAGGTATTGTAAAGAACCACCTCTGAGAGTGCCAAAATATTGCTCAAAACATCCTTTCTTTATATGTTTTTTTAAGAGGGCTGTCCCTTGCATTCACTTGAGCTTGCCCCCATTACAAAGCATAGCTTGTTTTTACCATAGATCCAATACATGATTAACTTGTTATTGCCATAATTTCGATACATGATTTTACAGACTTTGAGGTTATCTATTGGCACCTGAGTATGTAGTAGTTTTAGCAAAAACAGCAGGTGTTTAGCCACAGTATCAATGGCTCCCACATTTCATATTCCGTCATCCAGCCATCTTCCTTGTTTCTCAAGGCTATTCGGCTTACAGTCATGAGTCGGCTCACGAATTCAATAACAACTCCCTTATTTGTAACTTTCCACTAATGTGTCCCATTAATTCTGGCTTGTTCTAGCTATTAACCCTTGCTTCACATTCTCTTTCCCCCCTTTGATCATTCCACGATCACACAGCCCTCAGGGACTTATCCTTGAGAGTCTGAGGAATTCCTCTGGGAAATCATCCTTTGGTTGAATGTCCTCATACACATTTCCGGCATCTACTAAGTCCTGCTTGTCTAACTGGGAAAGCCGCTGCAGCATCTGTGGCATCACAGAGGTGCCTAAACGATTCCAAAAGCATTTAACACAGGTTACAATAATACATAGCAAAAGGCAAATAACGATAAAGATAATAAATCCATGAAACAGATAGGTGGTCCAGGAACTAGACCACAGCCCTCCCCACCAGTCGTCCGAGGAGCACTGGCGGAGTCTCTTTATCCCATCCCTAATGTGGTCCACTAGGTGAGTAATGTTCTCCGAGCTATCAGGGATATAAGTACAGCACTCAGAACCCACTACAGCACACGTACCTCCCTCGCTGGCAAGCAGGTAGTCTAGAGCCATGCGGTTCTGTGAGGTAACCGTCCGAACAGCTACTAACTCTACGTTGAGCTCACTGAGTCCTTCCGCGGTATCATTATCAGGATCGGTGCGATTACGTCGCAGAGCCCATTCTGCGACCTCCTTGATCAAATAGGAAAGAGGGACCAAGGGAATTCTCCCATGGGCATGGCTGGGAACATGCATACATACCCAACAAGAGGAGACATTCAATTTCTTTGCATAAGTATAAGACATAAACAGGAATGAATTCGCAGTCACATGGTGCGTTGCGCGCTTCCGCCTGGTAGGCGGGTGAGTATGGATAGTCTTACAGTCAGGAACTCGTGGCTTGCCTTTCCTCGTACACCGGTAGTCCCACCGGCAAGCGTAGCGATCGCAGGTCAGGGATCCGCGGGTAGTCAGGAACCGAGGCTTCTGCTCGTCTTGATGAATGATGGTGGTGCAGGTATCTACCGGGGTCGCCGTCCACAAGGTCTCATCTGTGGTGCTGTTGGCACAGCTAAAGGTGTCCTTCCGCCGGGACTACATCGCCGGTCTCGAGTGGTCGCACACAGTAGTGTGCTGGCGAGGATCGCGAGTACAAAAGGCAGCCTCATCCTGTAGTCGAACGATCAGCCACATGTACCTAGAACTTTAAAACGAGAGTTAGTGATCATGCAAACTTTATTAGTTTACAATGGTGCATGTGGATCCATGCATTACGTCCTTCAACTTTAACTGCTGTGGGGGTGGTTAGGAGAACTTGGAACGGTCCCTCCCAACGTGGTTCCAACCCCTTCCGTGTCCAATTGCGGATCATCACATGATCTCCTGGTTGTACAATATCGGAGCTAGCTAAGGGTGGCACTTCCTCTTGCGTGGCATGTATTCGCAAGTGGAGACTCTTTAAGACTTTAGTGAGGGCTATTATATAATTAGCCATTTCTGTAGTCATATGGTGGAACTGAATGTCTCGGGATGTATGACAGTCCCAGGGGGTGCGAAGGGGTCTTCGGTACAAGATTTCAGCGGGGCTTAATCGAGTCTTTCCTGCTGGGGTGGCTCTTATTTGAAAGAGTGCAATAGGTAATAGTTTGAGCCAGGTGGCTCCGGTCTCTGCTTGTAGCTTAGCAAGTTTGGTTTTCAGAGTCTGGTTAGCTCTTTCCACTATCCCTGCTGCCTGGGGTCTGTAGGCGCAGTGTAACTGCTGTTTAATTCCCAGTTGAGTGCAGAATTCTTTATTAATCTGTCCACAAAGTGAGGTCCATTATCAGAGCTTAAAGATAGGAATTCCCAAATCTTGGTACAATTTCACGCGTAAGAACTTTACTACAGTTGAAGCCTTATTATCTACAGTAGGATAGGCCTCTATCCATTTACTAAACACATCAACAATTACTAATACATGCTTATAACACTGGCATCTTTCCAACTCAATGTAGTCCAGTTGCAGGGTCTCAAAGGGACCCTCGGGTAATGGTGTTTTACCCTGCTCACAGGGGACAGCCTTCCCAGGGTTATACTGCTGACATATCAAGCAGCAACTTCTAATTCGTTGGGCTATCTCCTGCAGTCTGGGATGCCACCAGGTTTTTAACAATATATCACCTGTAGCGCGAGCACCACAGTGAGTTGCAAAGTGTACACATTCGGTCACCCAGGCTGCCAAAGCATCGGGCATACATGTCTACCCTGCTGGGGTGACCCACAGCTTATTTTATTTATCATATGTACATCCCAATTCTTCCCATAACTTTTTATCGCTAGCAGGAGCGTCCTCCTGTAGCTGGATTACGTCAGTAATGGTCAGCATAGGTTTTTCAGAGGGAGACTTGCTCTTTGAGCTTTTAGTCTGGCTCATCATTTTAGGCACCACCATTTCCTTTGAATGGGAGGCTTCTTTTGCTTGGTGGTCTGCCTGCCTATTTCCTTCATCTACTGGAATTTTTCCTTTCGTATGGGCAGTATACTTTATCACTGCTACCGTTTCTGGGAGCATAAGAGTTTGGAGTAACTGGGTTACTAGCTGCTGATGGGAAATTGGGGTGCCAGCGGATGTTAAGAACCCTCTGTTCTTCCATAATTGTCCAAACTCATGTACGACTCCAAAGGCATATCTGGAGTCTGTATAAATATTTACTTTTTGCCTGCTCCTAGTGCACATGCGCGTATTAGTGCGAACAATTCTGCTTGCTGGGCCGAGAATGGAGTTTCAAATGCTGCTGATTCTACTGTCTCCCCACCCTGGTTGATTATAGCATATCCTGATAACCGCTTCCTCCTTTCACCGATGGAAGCACTTCCATCTGTGAACATGGTCAGGTCTGGGTTGTTAAGAGGGGCATCCGATAGGTCCTCCCTGACAGATGAATCGTCCTTTACAAGTGACACGCAATCGTCCAGGGTGTTCTTGCTCAAAGATCCATTCTGCATGGGACAGAGTGGCTTAATTAATCTGAAAAAATCTGAAAATTCAAAACTTAAGATTTGTAAATTCCAATTAAAATGCATCTTCAGCCGTGTGGACTGTTCATTACTTTATCAGAATTAAAAGGGAATTAAAAGCTCACAGGCAAACCAGCATGGGAGTGTCAAGACATCTTCTGGATTACACACAAAAGCTTGTTGAAAGGGTTAATTGTCTTGCAGAGACAAAAAGGGGCGTATAGTGGGTGGATAAATTGGAATGATGCCGTACGCATCTCTAAACATTTTTTTATATTTTTTCACTCAAATGGACTGGGAGTAAAAGTTGGAGTGCTGCCAAATTCCTGTTATCAAGTCTTTCAGCAAACACAATATGTTATTGAAACTCTGAGTGAACCAATTTTGCGCTGTATCAGACGAGCATGATCATGGACATATTTCATTTACCCATCTGTTTATAAGTAATTCTGCAATCTCATAATTAAAACATCTGCGTTGTGAGACAGGTTAGTTTCACCCTACTGATGATTATTTGTGTCAGGGAAGTTTTAACCCTGAACTAATGAAACACCGGCTTGATCATATTTGTCATATGTATTTCAACTGTCCTAACCTTCATTGAACACCATAAAACTAATATTTTCTTATTCTTACATACGTGAATTTGCACCCTGATTAAAATTCCTTGTGTATCACAATTACCCTGGAAATGCCAATGATAGCCTTTGAAAAGAAAAAATTGTTAACTGTACTCAAACTATAATCTTTAAAGACAATGCGTAGACAATTTGAAGCTTTCAAATAATCACAGCTCGTAACGAAACTTTTAAACGTCAAGGTCTGAAGTCAAAGTCTGAATACAGAGACAGTGAATAGTTCAGAACAAAGTTTAGATGCCTAAAACTCTCTCTTTCTCTCTCTCTGTCTGTCTCTGGAACTCTTGTCGCTGTTTCTCTTTACCTAACTACCCCTCCCCTTCTCTGTCTCTCACTGACTCGCTCTCTTTCACTCTCTCAACTTTCGCTGTCTCTATCAGTCCCTCTCTCTGTCTCTGGCTCTCTCTGTCTCTAACCCTCTCACTCTTTCTCTAAAATGGAGCTCAATTAAAATACTGAACAAAATTTTTCATTCTCCTTCGAAAACTTTATCTGTGTCATTCCATTTAAGTCAATTTCCACTAATTAATTTTAGAGGCATTAGCTATTCTTAGAGATGTATATTTCTTTGTGCAGATGACCTGCTTGCTGAAATAGTTAAATTTTTGTACAGAATCGAAAGTGGTGGAGAACTTGGCATGATGCCATCTCCATTTGTTACGTGACCTTAGACATTATCCATCCTTTCTTTCAATTTTCAATGTTCGTTATTTAACCGGTTTTTGGAAAGAGACATTACTGGATGTTTATTTTTCTTTTAAAATGAGTTGAATTACTGCCGAATTTATCTGGACGGCTTGAAATGATCTGAAGTTATACTCGACATGTATCCATTGTTAAATTTCTAACCGTAATCTTGTATTGATTTTCCTTCCCATTTTTTCGTTTTGGGAGGGGGGGTTAGTCATCTTCAGATATTCCTGAACAAAACTAATTGAGTGTTTTAGCCCCTTTCTGATCTTTTAGACTTCACTTAATTTGATTTTTTTTTTCTCCTTGAGACATTCCGAGACAGTCGTTAGCCGTAATTGTTGGCAGTTTTGTGATGTCTTTTGCTAGTTTTCAGAATCTACTGCTGCTATGTTTACTCGCTTTATTGACATGCTTAAAGGAGTTAGAGCTCAATTCCTTTAAACCAGCCTGTCTTCCAAATGGTGTGAAGGTTTAATTTATGTCATTTGTGCTTCTAACTTTATTTGTCTTATCTTTACTTCTGTGTATCTCACCATTTTTCTCTGTTCCACAGAAATCACACCCATCTTTGATCATTGTTTTTTTTGTCAGAGTATTTTGCTCTTCAAAAACCCCCAAAAAAATTTTAAACTGACTTTTTTACTCATTTGGCCTTGATACTAGATTTATTGGATGTTACCTCACCGTCTGTCCGCCTTGCCGAGTGATTCTAATTTTTGGCGTTCAAAGGTTTGACTACTCGCCTTGTCCACCGGCTCGAGCGGCGTCCAGCTCGGCAAATCCTTCCAGACTTACACTAAATGTTAGGGGTGAAAATATTCACACGAAGGCCTGAGTATCAATAGCAAAGCAGTTTATTATGTCAGAATTCTGGGAGATAAGATCTGGGAACTCCGCAGTCCCTGACAGCACCGTATCCCACTTAAGCTTAAACTCACATGGATTAATATACAGATTCAAGGCAGATAGCCTAATGACTTGGATCTTTTCCCATATGCGCATTCCCTTTTTTTTTTAAGACCTTGGCTGTTTTAACTATTCCTTTCTCTGTCAATTTTATACCCAATTTGAATGCATTAGTTTTCCCCCCAGTGGCCATTTTTCTTCTCCTAAATTTTTATGCAATTCTCCTGACAATTGTCTCAGTTGCTTGGAATATTCCGGATATTGTTCACACAAGGTTTGAAGCTCGCTTCCACTATCAGAGGTTGTATCTAACGTATTACCCATCTCTAACACTATTGGCAGTTAATGATCCTTGCAATTATTGTTAATTTGGTGAAATGGTCCTGGACCACTTTATTCAATCATGAATTTAAACGGAGTTATCCTGCTCCGTTGCCCAATTCAGGCAGGCTCATCCGTGCCTGCAAGCCTATCTAACTACAAGGTTATAACGTCCTTGTTATATTATTACCTTAGGGTTGATCACGCACCCTTCTAAAGCCTCTTATCGCGGGGGCACTTTTAGACAAAAGCAAGGATCATGATGACGCTGAAACCTCTTCTGTAGCTATAACTGTAGGGGCTACACACCCTCCCTTAAAGCACCAGCCCCTAACGGTGCCTGTGACTATTACTGTAGGGGTCACACTCCCTCCCTTAAAGCACTAGTCCCTGACTGTGCCTGTGTCTATTACTGTAGGGGTCACACTCCCTCCCTTAAACGGGTTCGCCGGACTGACCTGGATTTCGTAGGAGCGTCCCTGAGCGCTGACAGCGGGGCCGAATCGCGGGCGGTACAGCAGAGGGGAATATCAAAGTGGCAAAAGTTTTACTCACAATGGTGGCCCAATTCCTCCTTCGCTCCCGAACTCGATCAGTCACTTATGCCGCCAGTCCCAGCGGAGACTCTTTGAAATCCCACCGCTGCCACCAAATGTGAATGTGTCTCCAATTCTCTTGTCTCTCAGTCCGGAAGAAATAGTCTCGAACACGTTCGTACTTTAGAATATTCTTTATTGCGATCGGGGCAGCCCTTTAGGTATTCTAAAGAACCACCTCTGAGAGTACCAAAATATTGCTCAAAACATCCTTTCTTTATATGTTTTTTTAAGAGGGCTGTCCCTTGCATTCACTTGAGCTTGCCCCCATTACAAAGCATAGCTTGTTTTTACCATAGATCCAATACTTGTTATTGCCATCATTTCGATACATGATTTTACAGACTTTGAGGTTATCTATTGGCACCTGAGTATGTAGTAGTTTTAGCAAAAACAGCAGGTGTTTAGCTACAGTATCAATGGCTCCCACATTTCATATTCCGTCATCCAGCCATCGTCCTTGTTTCTCAAGGCTATTCGGCTTACAGTCATGAGTCGGCTCACGAATTCAATAACAACTCCCTTATTTGTAACTTTCCACTAATGAGTCCCATTAATTCTGGCTTGTTCTAGCTATTAACCCTTGCTTCACATTCTCACACTCATTAAAGCAAGTGCAGAGTATTCCATCACACTCCTGACTTGTGATTTGTGATAATGGGAGACCGGCTTTGGAGAGTCAAGAGGTGAGTTACTCACCTCAGAACTCTCAACATCTGACTTACTGTTGTAGCCACAGTATTTATTTTGCTGGCTGGTCCAGTTCAATTTCTGGTAAAATAGGACTGAGTCAGCACGGATTTGTCAAAGGGAGGTCGTGTCTGACAAATCTGTTAGAGTTCTTTGAGTAGGTAACAAGGAAGTTAGACAAAGGAGAACCAGTGGACGTGATTTATTCCGATTTCCAGAAGGCCTTTGACAAGGTGTCGCATAGGAGACTGTTAAATAAGTTAAGAGCCCATGGTGTTAAGGGTAATATCCTGGCATGGATAGAGGATTGGCTGACTGGCAGAAGGCAGAGAGTGGGGATAAAGGGGTCTTTTTCAGGGTGGCAGCCAGTGACTAGTGGTGTGCCTCAGGGGTCTGTGCTGGGACCACAACTTTTCACAATATAAATTCATGATTTGGCAGAAGGAACTGAAGGCACTGCTGCTAAGTTTTCAGATGATACAAAGATCTGCAGAGGGACAGGTAGTATTGAGGAAGCAATGGGGGCTGCAGAAGGATTTGGACAAGCTGGGAGAGTGGGCAATGAAGTGGTAAATGAAATACAATGTGGAAAAGTGTGAGGTTATGCACTTTGGAAGGAGGAATCTAGGCATAGACTATTTTCTAAATGGGGAAATGCTTAGGAAATCAGAAGTAAAAAGGGACTTGTGAGTCCTTGTTCACGATTCTCTTCAGGTTAATGTGCAGGTTGAGTCAGCAGTTAAGAAGGCAAATACAATGTTAACATTCATCTCAAGAGGGCTCGAATACAAGACCAGGGATGTACTTCTGTGGTTGTATAAGGCTCTGGTCAGACCACATTTGGAGTATAGTGAACAGTTTTGGGCCCCGTATCTAACAAAAGATGTGCTGGCCTTGGAAAGGGTCCAGAGGAGGTTCACAAGAATGATCCCTGGAATGAAGAACTTGCCATACGAGGAACGGTTGAGGACTCTGTGTCTGTACTCGTTGAAGTTTAGAAGAATGAGGGGGGATCTTATTGAAACTTACAGGATACTGTGAGGCCTGGTTAGAGTCGATGTGGAGAGGATGTTTCCATTTGTAGGAAAATCTAGAACCAGAGGACACCATCTCAGACTAAAGGGATGATCCTTTAAAACAGAGATGAGGAGAAATTGTTTCAGCCAGAGCGTGGTGAATCTGTGGAACTCTTTGCCGCAGAAGGCTGTGGAGGCCGAATCACTGAGTGTCTTTAAGACAGAGATAGATAGGTTCTTGATTAATAAGGGGATCAGGGGTTATGCGGAGAAGGCAGGAGAATGGGGATGAGAAAATATCAGCCATGATTGAATGGCAGAGCAGACTGGCCGAGTGGCCTAATTCTGCTCCTATGTCTTATGGTTAATGGTAACCCAGGATGTTAGTGGTTGGGAATTCAGTGATGTAATGCCATTGCATGTCAAGGGGAGATAGTTAAACTCTATCTTGTTTCAGATGGTCATTGCCTGGCACTTGTGTGGTGTGAAAATTACCTGCCACTTATCAGCCCAAACCTAACCTAAATGTTGACCAGGTCATGTTGCATTTTGGCATGGATTGCTTCAGTATCTGAGGAGTCGCAAATGGTGCTGAACATTGTGCAATCGTCAATAAACATCCACATTTCTATCCTTACGATGGAGGGAAGGTCATTGATGAAGCAGCTGAAGATGGTTGAGCCTAGGACAAACCTGGTGAGAGCGATGTTTACCATTCTTACTGCTCTTTGGGTAAAAAAGCTACTCCTAAATTCCCCATTGGATTTGTTGGCAACCCGTTTATATTTATGGCCTCCAATTTTAATCCCCCCCATAGTTTAACAGTATTTGTAGAAGCAAGCATAGGGTTGGCTTACAGTTCGGATACACCCTATATTTTTTTTCATAGTTAAGTGTTATCAATTAACACTTAATGTTCAACCCTACAAGACTCAGAACCCCTTTGCGAAGCCTACCAAACATCCAAGATCCCCACAACATCTTTGTTACATCCACTCTGTCAAACTTTCATTGTCTTAAATATCTCTATCAGGTTATTCCTCAGCCTTCACTTTTATAAGAAAACAGGAGTCTCAGTCTGTTCAATCTTCCTTGATAGTTATTACCTTTCAGTTCAGTTATAATCCTTGTTAATATTTTTTGTGCCTTCTCCAATACTTCTGCCTTTTTATAATTTGGAGAGCAGAAATGTGCACGAATGGGGGAATATCAGCAGCATTATTCCTGTAGAAATGTTGTCATTGACTTCAGTAATGTTGCCATTACTGCATACAATCTCATCTGCATTGGGAGTAGTCAGAGTGCACCATTTTTGCTGACCAGCTTTTGAAATATCAGGGGCGGGATTCTTCGATTCTTCGGTGGCAGATGCCGGAATCAGGAATCGTGATTGGACGGATAATCGGCTTTAACGCGGAAATTGTGGCGGGCTCCAATTTGACACAAAATTGCAATTCTCTGTCGTCTCAACAGCGACGTCAATGAATTCCAGAATGCACGTACAGTAGACACCATTTGCATGTCATTCTCCGGAGCCTCTGCGATTCTCCCCCTCCCATGGGCCGAGTTCCCAACGGCATGGTTCACTTGGGCTTTTAAAAATCATGAAACCGGTGTCGTGGCTGATGAGGGAGAGAGAGGATGTAGGACACGGAGAGGCGCGACTGTGGGCTGCCAAGGGGTTAATGGGGGAATAGGCCAAGTGGCCGGGGTGACCCCCACAGGACTGGGACGGTGTCCAAGCATGGATCGCCATTGCTGCGGCTTACAAGACAACCATCTTGCTGCGCACCCCACTGACCACCCACCTTGGCTCCTGGTTCTGCGGAGTGACACTGGCCATATAGGTGCCCCCCACCCCACCACCCCCACACTCCAGCCCTCACCTCCAATCCCCCATCCCCGGCTGCCACCTGCTGGCAGGGCATCACACAGACCACGTGAGGGCATTGCCCATAGTAACCCCTATGGGGGCTCCGAATCGGGGCTCGACATTGACTGCAGGGGTAGAGCCCGCATGCCAACTGGTGGCACTGTAGTCCGTTGGACCTGGTTGGGCACTAGGGTATGCACCATGCTAACATGTCAGCCTTTCACCCCCTGCAGACAATGGATATTGGAATTCAACCAGCAATGGTGGCCTTTCTCCTAGTCACCGCAGCCCAGGGGGATGTCCTGTGGCTCTACGAGCCGGAGATGCTCGAACATGCCCCAGAGGAACAGGAGGCAGCCGCCCAGGATGGAGAGCCAGGTGCCCAACAGGCCGAGGAGGAGGCGGTGCCAAGGCTTCGTGTGTAACAGCATCGCCTGTCATTCGAGGACCTGCTGGACCGGGCATGCCATCGAAGAATCCGGCTGAGCAGGGAGACAGTGTGACATATCTGCTGGATCATGGTGTACCTGACACCGCGGGGGAATGGGGGAGAACACCCGCTCCTGCTGGCCATCAAGGTGATGCTCACCCCAAACTTCAACACATGGAGCCCTTCCAGGCAGCGAGTGGGGACTTGTCTAGAATCTCACAGAGCTCGGTGCACAGGTGCATCCATGCCGTTACAGAGGCCCTATATGCCCGGTCGGCACAATAAATCCATTTCAATGTGGACTGAGCCCGCCAGGTTGCCCAGGTAGTGGGGTCCGCCTCCATGGCCGACATGACCTGAGTCCTGGGGTTGATCGAAGGATACATGTCCCCCTACGAGCACCTGCAGGTGACAGGCCACTCTACACAAACAGAAAGGGGTTCCACTCAATGAGCATGCGGCTGATACATGACTATCAGCTGCACATCATACAGGTTGCCATGTATGGAGGGTATTAGCTATGAGGAGAGATTGAATAAACTGGGATTGTTCTCCCTGGAGAGACGGAGGCTGAGGGGACGACCTGATAGAAGTTTATTAAATTATTAGGGGTAAAGATAGAGTGAACAGTTGGATGATTTTTATCAGGGCGGAAATAACAAGTACAAGGGGGTGCAAGTTCAAGGTGAGGGGGGGAAGATTCAGTGGAGATATGCGGGGAAAGATTTTTACACAGAGGGTGGTGGTGGCCTGGAATGCACTGCCAAGTGAGATGGTTGAGGAAGATACTTTATCTGGGTCGGCACATGAACAGACGGGATACAGAAGGATACAGGCAGTTGGTCTAGATAGGACACCGAGATTGGCACAGGCTTGGAGGGCCGAAGGGCCGAAGTGCTGTATAGTTCTTTGTCTATGCCTGGTACCTGAGCAGTGTGCAGGACGCATTCATCGTGGCACACTCGATGATTCTTGACATGCTCGAGATGCTCCTGCCCCAGCTGAGAGTTGGCTCCTGAGTGACAGAGGTTATCCACTGTGGTTGTGGTTGATGATACCTATCCAGAGGCCAAAGACCGACGGAGAGACCCGCTGCAACAATGCCCATGTAGCAACCAGGGGTGTGATCGAGCGTGCTTCGGCATCCTGAAGATGAATTTCAGGTGCCTGATCCACTCTGGAGGGGCCCTCAAATATGGCGCTGAGGGTGGTCCACAATGTGGCGGCCTGCTGCATCCTCCACAACATTACGCAGCAGAGGAGCAACGTTCTGGAGGAGGAGGATGAATGCCAGGCCTCCGCCTACAAAGAGGATGCAGGGGAGGTGGAGGATGGGCAGGACATGGGGCCCAGGCAGGCACAGGAAGCTACACAATGTGTGTGCCAGGGCCATCGTGCATGGGACGCTCTGATCGCCTCTGACCGATACCACAACCCATCCTCACACCTTCCCCGGCCAAACCCCGCACGCAACTCCCTCTATGATACAGATGTTCCGCACTATGGGGGTGTGGGCCCTGGGTTGGCAGTAACAACAGGTCTGGTCCATGTAGTAATATCATGGGTGTGTTGTAATTCACTGACTGACCATTAGGAGTCTCATTCTTATATAAGTGAATGTTAGAGTCAGGTGACCTCAGACTGACTCGGGAGTTGGGAGAGAGGTTGCTTGTCCAAGTTCACGCTGTTATTTATCTGTTATTTTGTATATATTTCACCCATAGTTAATGTTAATAAATCATTTTTAACTTTAGCTCCAAGTGTTCTTGTAATATAAATCAGGCCATCCAACAAGAACGTTACATGGTACCAGGTTGCGATTGTATTAAACACTGACAAAAAATAATCCTGCCACGAGGTCCACAGAGATTTGAAGATTTTGCAAACTGCACAAATGAACTACATGGAGTCATTGAAGCCACCAATGAGTCTCAGATTTCATGGTAATGTGATAGCAACTGCCGTATGTTTAATCATCAATTTAAGCTGTTTCTTACTGCAGGAAATTTAGGAGATCAATCATTTGCATAAAGTAGTGATGCCCCTAACAGTGGCAAGGCCCAAAGCAATGCTGTGTTTAATACATTTAAATTTTCAAACAATGAAGATAGTAAAAATTTTAACAAATTAATTTGAAGATTTGATGAATATTGCACCCCAGAAAGAATGACAGTTCTGAACATGTTATGTTTAGATCATGTTTGCAGAAGACAGAAGAGTCTACAGATCATTTTATCACTGATTTAAGGTTCAAAGTTAAAACCTATAGTGACACATGCCAGGCACATCATTGTAAGCAAACAAGAGAACGTATGCAAATATCTGATTTACCTAAAGCACCATGGCAGAAAGTAGCTATGGATCTCTTTAACCTTCGAGGGAAAGATTATTTAATTATCATGGACTATTTTTCAAACTATCCCGAAATGGCTCTACTCTCAAGCGTAACGACCAGCAGTGCAATACTGCATAGCAAGTCAATTTTTGCCAGACACGGAATTCCTCAAGTCGTCGTGAGTGACAACGGTCCTTGTTTTAGCTGTAAAGAGTGGCACATATGATTTCCATCATGTCACGTCAAGTCCATTGTCCCCACAAGCCAATGGTAAAGCTGAAAAAGGAGTACATATTGTCAAGCAATTGCTGAAGAAGGCAATGGACAGCCAATCTGATCCACATCTCGCACTATTGAGTTACAGAGCATCACCATTGTCACATAGTAGGTCGCTAGCAGAGTTACTTATGAATGGAAGGTTGCGTACAACACTTCCACACTTGGAATAGAAGGAGGAGAATGCAGTGGTACTGCAGGAAATACAAAACATTAAAGCAAAACAAAAGCAGTTCTATGGTAGAGTGTCTAGAACTTTACCACCTCTGAGTAGAGATGACATTGTGAGAGTAGAAGATTCAGATGTAGCACCTCGTTCCTACAATGGTAGCACAAGTGGACAGCACAGTGGTTTCACAGCGCCAGGGTCCCAGGTTCAATTCCCCGCTGGGTCACTGTCTGTACGGAGTCTGCACGTTCTCCCCGTGTCTGCGTGGGTTTCCTCCGGGTGCTCCGGTTTCCTCCCACAGTCCCAAGATGTGCAGGTTAGCTGGATTGGCCATGATAAATTGCCCTTAGTAACCAAAAAGGTTAGGAGGGGTTATTGGGTTACGGGGATAGGGTGGAAGTGAGGGCTTAAGTGGGTCGGTGCAGACTCGATGGGCCAAATGGCCTTCTTCTGCACTGTATGTTCTATCTGCAGACAGAGGAAGGGTTGGTTTAAGAAGAAATTGTTGCGCGCTCTTGAAAACCAGAGAAGACTTTCACAAAAACGTGATGGATGACGAATCTACATTAGAATCACTGTCAGTTACAGTGTCAGACAGTTCAGTAGTTCCTGAGCTTGGGAATATCATGGGAGAATATTGAATTTGCAAGTTCTGAGCAACAAGGTCAAGAGTCAGAAGGAAACCTGATCGATTCAATTTGTAGATTTGGATGTAATTCACCGACTGACCACGAGGAGTCTCATTAGTATATAAGTGAATGTTAGAGTCAGGTGATCTCAGACTGACTAGGGAGCTGGGAGAGAGGTTGCTTGTGCATGTTAATACTGTTATTCATCTGTTTTGTATATATTTGACCCACAGTGAATGTTAATAAATTGTTTATAACTTTAGCTACAAGTGTTCTTGTAATATAAATCAGGCCATCCAACAAGAACATTACATAAAGCTTCCTTCTTCTCATTGATTTGTGCCTCAGCTTGCTTTATGCTTTTGGAGTGAGCATTGTTCTATCATGTAGTCTCAACTTTATCCTTGATGGTTTCATTTTGGGTTACCATCTTAAGCAATTTCACCCAGGTCTGCAAAGCTCATGGTGTTGCATGTAGCAGGCAGCACCAGTGTGTATCTGACACTGCATATTAACTTGATGCTCTCCTGCTGCAGTCATTATTCCAACAGCCGCAAACCAATTTTTCACCTTGAAACTTGATGGTGCCAACCGTTCTCGGGTGCAGAGTATTAGTTGGGATCGTCATCGGGCATCTCTCCAGAAACCACCTTGATAGGCCTGCTTGACTACTTTCCAGCACAATATTTGTGTGCAAAGTGATTTAGCTTCTTGCAGATAGAGCGCTGCTTTCCCCACGCTGAACATGTTTCCTTTTCTTTTGTGTGGTGTCCTCCACAATATTTGCATCCAGTATTCTGGCTTTGAGCTTTCTGCTGGCCCTTTTATACATAGTTCTTCCTTTTCTCTGTTGTCTTGTGATTGGAAGACCTGAACTGCCTTTCTTTTCCCTCTCATTCTGACCTCTGGCGTTGAACATGTGTTCTCCATCCCTGGATACCTGAAGCACATTTCCCGAAGGGATGGAGAATTGAAATATTGGGATCGCCGCCAGGCGTTGATGGGTACTAATCTGATCACAATGCTCCGATCCCCACTGGTGGCGGGTCTGAAGTTCAGGCCTGTGCACCAACGGGAGGACGTAAATTAATGCAAATAGATGTTAATGATCCATTTGCATCTATTTAGTGGGCCCGGTACCCTAATCTCCGGCCCTCCGTGATTCTCCGGCCCTCTGGAACGGGAGTCACGTTGCTGAGGATTATTAAAACCTCCTGTTTCTCTCCTTCCCTTTCAAAGTACCCTGTAGGCATATTCACATGACACACTCGGTGAGTCTTCCTTCTGTCTGGTGTTTTTACCACATAATTCACCTCACTTAATTTCCTTTCAATCTGATAAGGTCCACAAAACCTAGCTTTTAAAGGCTCACCTACCACTGGTAACAACACTAAAACTTTATCTCCACTGGCAAAACTAATTTTTATTGAGATTTTCACAAAATATCAAAAACAGAAAATATCAACAAGAAAACAGTATTAACAACAAAAAAGAAAAAAACCCCACAAAAACCCCTAAAACCAAATCCCCCCCCGCCCCGGGTTGCTGCTGCCGGACTATTTTCCTACCGTTCTGCCAGGAAGTCAAGGAAAGGCTGCCACCGCCTAAAAAACCCCTGCACTGATCCCCTCAGGCCACATTTCACCCTCTCCAATTTGATGAACCCCGCCATATCAATGATCCAGGCCTCCACGCTTGGGGGCCTCACATCCTTCCACTGAAGCAAAATCCTACGCCGGGCTACTAGGGACGCAAAGGCCAGAAAACCGGCCTCTTTTGCCGCCTGCACTCCCGGCTCCACCGCAACCCCAAAAATTGCGAGTCCTCAGCCTGGCTTGACCCTGGAGCCTACCACCCTCGACACCGTCCTTGCTACGCCCTTCCAAAATTTCCCCAGTGCTGGGCATGCCCAGAACATATGGGCGTGGTTTGCTGGTTTCCCCGAGCACCTAGTACACCTACCTTTGCCCCCAAAGAACCTACTCATCCTCGCCCCGGTCATGTGGGCCCTGTGTAGCACCTTGAACTGTATGAGGCTAAGCCTCGCACAAGAAGAGGAGGAGTTCACCCTTTCCAGGGCATCAGCCCACGTCCCCTCCTCAATCTCCTCACCCAGCTCCTCTTCCCATTTACCCTTCAGCTCCTCCACCGTCTTCCTCTTGCATCACTTGGTACATGTCCGAAATCCTTCCTCCTCCAACCCACACCCCTGAGAGCACCCTGTCCTGGACCCCACATGGGGGCAACAGGGGAACCCAACCACCTGCCGCCTGGCAAAAGCCCTTACCTTCATATACCTAAAAATGTTCCCTGGGGGGAGCCTGTATTTCCCCTCTAACTCACCCAGGCTCGCAAACTTCCCGTCTACAAACAGGTCCCTCAACCTCCTAACACCCGCCCTGTGCCAACTCAGGAACCCGCTATCGATTCTCCCTGGAACAAACTGGTGGTTCCCCTGTATCGGGGACCCCATCGAGGCCCCCACCTCCCCCCTGTGCCGTCTCCATTGCCCCCAAATTTTGAGGGTAGCCGCCACCACCGGGCTCGTGGTATACCTGGTTGGAGGGAGCGGCAATGGCGCCGTTACCAGCGCCTCCAGGCTCGTGTCCACACAGGGCGCCATCTCCATCCTCTTCCATGCTGCCCCTTCCCCGTCCATTACCCACTTATGCACCATCGCTGCGTTGGCAGCCCAATAGTACCCACAGAGCTTGGGCAGTGGCAGCACCCCCCCCCACTATCCCTGCCCCGCTCCAAAACACCCTTCTCACTCTTGGAGAGTCCCATGCACCCATACAAATCCCATAATACTCCTGTTGATCCTCCTAAAAAAGGCTTTCGGGATAAGGATGGGGAGGCACTGGAACAGGAACAAAAACCTCGAGAGCACCGTCATCCTGACTAACTGCACCCTGCCCGCCAGCGATAGCGGCAACATGTCCCATCTTTTAAACTCCTCCTCCATTTGCTCCACCAGCCTAGTGAGGTTAAGTTTGTGTAGGGCCCCCCAGCTCCTGGCCACCTGGACTCCCAGGTACCTAAAGCTCCCCCCTGCCCTTTTCAGTGGGAGCCTACCAATCCCCTCCTCCTGATCCCCCGGATGCATGACGAAAAACTCACTCTTACCCAGGTTGAGTTTGTACCCTGAAAAGACCCAAAATTCCCTAAGAATCTTCATCACCTCCGGCATTCCCCCCACTGGGTCCGCCACATATAGCAACAAGTCATCTGCGTAAAGTGACACTCGGTGCTCCTCCCCACCCCACACCAGACCCCTCCAATTCCCCGACTCCCTCAACGCCATGGCCAGGGGCTCAATTGCCAACGCAAAGAGCAAGGGGGACAGGGGACACCCCTGTCTCGTCCCCCGGTACAACCGAAAGTACTCCGATCTCCTCCTATTCGTGGCTACGCTCGCCATCGGGGCCTCATATAACAGCCTCACCCAACTGCCAAACCCCTCCCCGAACCCAAACCTTTCTAGCACCTCCCACAGGTACTCCCATTCAACCCTATCAAAGGCCTTCTCCGCGTCTAATGCTACCACTATCTCCGCCTCCCCTTCTACCGCCAGCATCATTATAACATTCAGAAGCCTACGTATATTGGTATTCAGCTGCCTTCCCTTCACAAACCCTGTCTGGTCCTCATGAATGACCCCCGGCACACAGTCCTCTATCCTTGTGGCCAAGATCTTCGCCAACAGCTTGGCATCCACATTTAACAACGAGATCGGCCTGTATGACCCACACTGCAGGGGGTCCTTGTCCCGCTTAAGGATCAAGGAAATCAGCGCCCATGACATAGTCGGGGGCAAAGCCCCCCCCCCCCCTTGCCTCGTTAAAGGTCCTAACCAACTGGGTGTCCAGCAGGTCTGCGTACATTTTATAAAATTCGACCGGAAACCCATCCGGCCCCGGCGCCTTCCCCGACTGCATGCTGCCTATCCCAGTGACCAGCTCCTCCAGCTCAATCGGCGCCCCCAGCCCCTCCACCTGCCCCTCCTCCACCTTCGGAAATCTCAGCCTGTCCAAAAAGCGCCCCATTCACCCCCCCCTCCACAGGGGGTTCAGACCGGTACAATTCCCCATAAAAGTCCCTGAAGACCCCATTAATGTCCACCCCCCTTCGCACCACATTTCCTCCCCTATCCTTCACTCCACCAATCTCCCTGGCCGCGTCCCGCTTAAGGAGATGATGCCCCGGCATCCTACTCGCCTTCTCCCCATATTCATACACCGCTCCCTGTGCCGTCCTCCACTGAGCTTCCGCCTTTCTGGTGGTCAGTAAGTCGAACTTGGCCTGAAGACCACGCTGCTCCCCCAGCAATCCCTCCTCCGGAGCCTCCGTATATCTCCTGTCCACCCTCACCATCTCCCCCACGAACCTCTCCCTCTCTCTTTGCTCTCCCCTCTCCCTATGGGCTCGGATGGAAATCAACTCCCCTCTAATCACCGCCTTCAATGCCTCCCAAACCGTCCCCACTCGGACCTCCCCATTATCATTGGCCTCTAAGTACCTCTTGATACACCCCCGAACCCGCCCGCCCACCTTCTCATCCGCCAGCAGCCCCACCTCCAGGCGCCAGAGCGGGCGCTGGTCCCTCTCCTCCCCCAGCTCAAGGTCTACCCAGTGTGGGGCATGATCCGAAATGACTATGGCCGAATACTCGGCATCCTCCACCCTCGAAATCAGCCCCCTGCTCAGAACAAAAAAATTGATCCGGGAATAGGCTTTGTGCACATGGGAGAAAAATGAATACTCCCTGGCCCTCGGCCTTGCGAACCTCCATGGATCCACCCCTCCCATCTGGTCCATAAACCCCCTCAACACCTTAGCCGCCGCGGGCCTCCTGCCCATCCTGGACATGGATCGATCCAATGGGGGATCCAGCACTGTGTTAAAGTCCCCCCCCAATATCAGGCCCCCCGTCTCCAGATCCGGAATGCGGCCCAACATGCGCCGCATAAAACCCGCATCATCCCAGTTTGGGGCATAGACATTCACCAGCACCACCCGCTCCCCCTGCAGCTTGCCGCTCACCATCACATATCTCCTGCCACTGTCAGCCACCACCTTTGACGCCTCAAACGACACCCTTTTTCCCACCAGGATCGCGACCCCCCGATTTTTTGCATCCAGCCCCGAATGAAACACCTGGCCTACCCAGCCCTTCCTCAGTCTAAACTGGTCCGCCACCTTCAGGTGCGTCTCCTGGAGCACAGCCACGTCCTCCTTCAGCCCCTTCAGGTGCGTAAACACCCGGGCCCGTTTGACCGGCCCATTCAGCCCACTCACATTCCAAGTTATCAGCCGGATCAGAGGGCTCCCTGCCCCCCATCCCTGCCGACTAGCCATAACCCATCCCCTGCCCGCCCCAGGCCAGCACCCCCCACTCGGCCCGTTCCCCACGGCGGCAAACCCCCACCCTGGCCCCCCTGCATACTCCAGCTCCTTCCTGGCCATTTCAGCAGCAACCCGGTACCCCCCACATCCCCCCCCCAAGGCTTGGACCCCTCCCAGCCGTGTTACTCCCTCCATAGCACTCCCGTGAGCCAGCTAACTTCTGCTGACCCCGGCGACTCCCGCCACACCGCCGACCCCTCCCAACTTGGGGCTACTTCTCTCCCCCCATGCCCATCAGCAGATCCTCCTCTTCCCCCTCCCGCTCTCGCATGGGATAAAAGCCCGTGCTTCTCAGCTCCGACCCCGCCCCCATCCACCCTCAGCGCGGGAAACAAAGAAAAGCCCGCGCTTTCCCCCTGCCCGACCCCACCTCCTCTAGGGTAGCTCCCATTGTCGGCCCCCACCACCAGCTCCCCACACTCCAAGTCTACCCCCCGACTTCACCGAACCCATGCAAAAAGACAGTGCCCCACCCACCCTAGAAACAACACACAACCAGCATAAAACAGAGAACCCCCCCACCAAAAATTAACACAGTTACATACAAATCCCCGCCCCCGACCCTCAGTTAACTTCTCCAACTTCTCGGCCTGTACAAAGGCCCACGCCTCCTCCGGGGACTCAAAGTAAAAGTGATGGTCCTTGTAGGATTGACCCACAGACGCGCCGGCTGTAACATGCCAAACTTCACACTCTTTCTGTGGAGCACCGCCTTCGTCCGGTTGTACCCGGCCCTCTGCTTAGCCACCTCCGCACTCCAGTCCTGGTAGATCTGCACTACCGTGTTCTCCCACTTGCTACTCTGCTCCTTCTTGGCCCACCTAAACATGCACTCTCGGTCAACGAACCGGTGGAACCGCACCAGCACCACCCGTGGCGGCTCATTCGGCTTGGGCCTCCTGGCCAGTATTCTGTGGGCCCCCTCCAGCTCCAGGGGTCATTGGAAGGACCCAGCTCCCATCAGCGAGTTCAGCAAGACGACCACATAGGCCCCCAGGTCTGATCCCTCCAGCCCCTCCATGAGGCCCAGGATCCGCAAATGTTTCCGCCTCGACCGGTTCTCCATCTCCTCGCACCGCTCCTGCCACTTCTTATGGAGCGCCTCATGCATCTCCACCTTTACCGCGAGGGCCGAGGCCTCATCCTCTCTTTCGGAGGCTTGTTGTCGGAGCTCCCGTAATGCCACCCCCTGGGCTGTCTGCGTCTCCAGCAGCTTGTCAGTAGTAGCCTTCAGCGAGTCTAGCAGCTCCACTTTGAGCTCCAGAAAGCAGCGCTGGAGAGTCTCCTGCTGCTCTCGCGCCTACTGCTTCCATTCCTCGAGGCCTACGCCGGCCGGCATCTTGTTTTTCTTCCCCCGCTTTTTCCTAGGCGCTGCCACCGCTATTTTGCTGGCCCCACTCCTGGTCCAGACCATAGAACACTGGGGATCTGCTGCTGACACCTTCCCACGTCGGGAACCGTTGATCAAGTACCACTGGGGGCCCTAAAAAGAGCCCAAAAGTCCGTTCCTGGCGGGAGCTGCCGAACGTGCGGCTTAGCTCCGCATAGCCGCAACAGGAAGTCGCAACTTTTAAATGTTGTCTATCCAATTCACCAGCTCTATTTAATTGTTCCCTAAAATTTGACACGTAATCCAATAATGTAATTTCCGATTTCTCCTTAATCAATTGAAGTGGTCTTCGTACCTCTAAAAATTAGTTCAAAAGGACTGAATTTGGTTGACTCATTAGGTGCATCCCTAATTACAAACAGTACAAATGGAATTCCTTTATCCCAATCTTCTGGATAATCTTTACAATAAGCCCTCAACATCGTCTTTCATGTCTGATGCCACCATTCTAATGCTTGCTGTGATTCTGGATGGTACGCAGTTGATTTGAATCATTTTATTCCTAAGCTATCCATAACTTATTTGAATAACCTTGAGGTAAAATTTGATTCTTGATCTGATTGTATTTCTGTGGGAGTCCATACCTAGTAAAGAATTTAAGTATCTCCTCCACAATATTTTTTGTTGTAATATTACGTACTGGAATGGCCTCTGGAAACCTAGTAGACACATCCATTATTGTCAAAAGATATTGATTCCCACTTCTTGTTTTAGGAAGCGATCCTACGCAATCAATTAGGACCCTTGTAAAAGGTTCATCAAATGCTGGAATGGTTATTAAGGGTGCTGGTTTTATCACTGCTTGTGGTTTCCCTATCACTTGACATGCGTGACATGATTGACAACATTTAACTATATCTTTATGTAGTCCAGGCCAATAAAAATGTTTCTGTATTTTAGCTTGAGTTTTCCTTATTCCCTAATGACCTCCCACTGGTACCTCATGTACACCTCGCAACACTTCCTTTCTATACCCTACCGGCAATACTACTTGATGAACTGCTGCCCACTTTTCATCCACCTGCATATGTAAAGATTTCCATTTTTTCATCAAGACATCACTTATACGGTAATAACTCTCTGGTATACACTCAGATTCCTCTTCTGCATATGTTTTCTGATACATCTGTTTTATTTCTATATCTTTCTGTTGTAACACTGCCAATTGTCCTGAACTAAATATATCCGCTTCATCCTTCACCTTTTCTTGTTCTTTTTCAACCATCCAATCAAAATCGTTTCTGATAATTGAACTTCCACTTCATCTTCCCACTTTGATTTCTCCTCTTATCTTCACCTGTGACTTTACGACCTTGTTACTACACAATCAGGAAATATCCCAGGATTTTCGTCCTTCAACACTTCAGTTGCCTGATTTTCCACTGGCTTATCAACCACAGTAGGCATCACTCCCACCTATGATCCAGCTATGTCATTACCCAAGATAAACTGTATTCCTGGACAAGATAGTTTCTCTATTAATCTACTACCATTTCACCACTCTTCACTGGACTTTCCTACCTTACCGTATATAATGGAACACTACTCCTCTCATCCTGAATTTCTTTTCTGGCAATATTCTTCCCAAACTACATAACTCCTCATCTCTTACCATTAAAGATTGACTAGCTCCCGTATCTCTTAAAATTATGACTTCTTTACCTGCTCCTCCTGATACACATGAGTAAACTTTACCCACACAAGTAAATTCTTTAAAGACCTCTGGCACCTTCTTATCAATCACCTCTTGATCAGGCTGTACAATCTTTTGCACCTCCTTCGCTTCACTTGGGCTTTCCTTTACCACTTTAACAAACCCCACTGTCTTAACCTGTTTTATCACATCAGCCTTCCCAGTGCTTTTCTTCAACCACCAACATTATGACTTTACATGGCCTAGTTTATTCCAGTGAAAACATTTGAAACTTTTAATTTCTCTTCCACCCTCCTGGATTTCTTTTTAAATCTGAGGTACACTCTCCTTATTATCTCACATCAGATCACCATTACCTTTACCACTTGAGTATTTCTCATATCCCCAGTTTCTATTGCTCACAGGCTGAAACTGATGTTGGAAACCAAGCTTTGATTTATGAACTAATTCATAATCATCTGCCATTTCTGCTGCTAATCTCGCAGTTTTAACCCTCTGCTCTTCCACATGAGTTCCACTACATCAGGAATTGAATATTTAAACTCCTCCAAAAGCATAATTTCTCTGAGAGCTTCATGCGTTTGTTCTATTTTCAAAGCCCTTATCCACCTGTTTGAGCCTTTCAAACTCCATGTATGTTTGACCAAATTCTTTCCTTAAATATCTAAATCTTTGTCTGTAAGCTTCAGGCACTAGTTTATGTGCACCTAAGATGGATTTTTTCACCTCCTCATAGGTCCCAGATACCTCCTCCGGTAGTGATGCAAACAGTTCACTAGCCCTACCTACCAACTTTGTTTGAATCAGTAATACCCACATGTCCGGTGGCCATTTCATTTGTTTAGGTACCATCTCAAATGAAATGAAAACGGTTTCTACCTCCTTCTCATCAAACCTTGGCAATGCTTGGACATATTTAAATAGATCCCCACCAAGCCTTCGACTTTGAAGCTCTTTCTCACTAACCTCATCACTATCCTCCAACTGTACGTTTCCCTTTACGTCTGCCGATTTTAACTGACTTATGTTTCATAGCTATTTTCTGAAGTTCAAACTCTCTCTTTTTCCCTTTCCACTCTATCGCTTTCCTTTTCCTCTCTATCTCTTTCTTTATTCCTTTCTACTTTCTCCTTTTCTTTTTCCCTGATCTGTATCGCCCTTTCTCTTTCTTTTTCTCTCATTACATATTCAAGCTGCTTTAATTCTTTTTCATGTTCAAGTTGCTTTATCTGCAACCGGATCTTTGCCATTTCTAATGAGTCAGACTGTATCTCAGGCAACTTTAAATGCTTAGCCACCGCTATAATTACCTCATCTTTTCGTGTTTTGTCAGGTAATGTTAACTGGAATGTTTTTCCCAAATCTAACAGTCTCCTTTTAGTCTCTGTCTGTTAAGGTACTGCGTGTGACTGTCTCCATCCCCAAAAACCTCTGAGCCTCTGAAAGAGCCATTGTCCACAACACACTCCCTACTTAAACTGAAATACCACACCTGACAAGCAACCACAATATGCTCACCCCTCATTGTTTTTAAGTTCACTAAGCCAATCCAACAGATAGACTTTTATCCCCCTCGAGTCCCCAATTTGTTATGGGTCAGGGTTTAGAGAACCCCACAGTGTATCATGGAGTTCACCTGACCCACAATTTTTAATAGATTGTGGTATGGGGAGCACACTGCCCACTATACTGGGGTGGTACAGCAGAAATGGAAAATTATTTTTTTTAAAGCAAAACAATGTTTATTCTATGAACTTAAGTTAACCTTTATAAAACATACAGTGTGCATCTTAGCAACCATTAATTCAAATACACCCCACAAAGAATACAACATTAAGTAATTCTTACTTTCCTTTTAACATCCATAAGACTTAAAAACACCTTTTTATAGAAAGACATCAGGCTTAACTTCACTACTGAGAACAGTTACCATGTTGAAATCAGCAAATGGACACTCATAAGCTTGCAGA
This sequence comes from Scyliorhinus canicula, assembly GCF_902713615.1. Classification (NCBI taxonomy): domain Eukaryota; kingdom Metazoa; phylum Chordata; class Chondrichthyes; order Carcharhiniformes; family Scyliorhinidae; genus Scyliorhinus; species Scyliorhinus canicula. The sequence goes on from NC_052151.1 coordinate 73,946,709, forward strand.
GATTCACACACATCCTGCTGTGATTGCAGCTTCTCCACAACTAAAATTAAACCAAACCCACCCTGCAGCAAAAAGCCTAAAGCAAAAGTAAAACGCTGACAGACAGCCCAGCTCCTCCCACTCTCTGACATCACTGCAGTAATAAACACCCATTTCTTAAAGATACCTTCACTACAGATATTTAGCCACCCGTACACACCCATTTATAAACACGCATTTCTTAAAGGTACTCTCACATGACAATGCCCCTTCATAGATGAGGGCAGCACAGTGGGGCCAGCATGGTAGCACAGTGGTTTGCACAATTGCTTCACAGTGCCAGGGTCCCAGGTTCGATTCCCGGCTTGGGACACTGTCTGTGCGGAGTCTGCACATTCTCCCTGTGTCTGTGTGAGTTTCCTCCGGGTGCTCCAGTTTCCTCAAACAGTCCAGAGATGTGCAGGTTAGGGGGATTGGCCAAGATAAATTGCCCTTAGTGTCCAAAAAGGTTACTTGGGTTTACTAGGTTACGGGAATAGGGTGGAGGCTTAAGTGGGTTGCTCTTTCCAAGGGCCGGTCCGTACTTCTGTACTGTAAAGTCTATGATTCTATGAGTGACTCTATATTGTGAACCCCCAATGTTTACAATCATCAACCACATCAAAGAGCGGTAAGTACATGTGCTCCCACAAAGGAGGCGGCACCGGACTCTCACCAGCTCGCTAGCCCGTGGGCAGCACTCCTGTCCCCTGGATTAAAGTCTGCCCATGATTTTGCTCGACAGTTGCTTATTTTTTCAATACACAAAATAAAACTGATTATTGGACACGGTTCCAGAGGCATATCTCTGCTTGGGGAATATAATATAGATAAGTGCATGCAAGGTAATTGGTAAGACAATTAAGGAAAAAATAAAAGTGAAAGAAAAAACCTGCCAAAAATGTAAACAAATGGAGAAAAGGTTCACTGCTGCTATCTGATATCTGCTAAACTAAAATATATCTGCTTCTTGGTACTTTGATTGAGTCAGTAACTGTGCACATAGCAACTGATGGATAAACTAACCTGCCATTCACATAATCTTTTAATAATAATCTACCTGCTCATCAGCCCTTTGTACGTCAATTGTCAATCTTTCTCTTTTCCTGAGAATTGGGTCATGAACAATGTCAGTGGAAAAATTATTCATTGCCAGCACCAGATTTATTTTGTGAACTAGGGATTTGCTCCTACACAAGTACAAGTTATAATTATAAAACAATTCCTGAGCTGCATGGCAATAATTGTACTGATGCTTAAGTTGGATTTGGTGATGTTTGATTGGAGGCTATCAAACCCCACACCACTTACGTTTTCATTTTGAACATTATATTAAGGCAAAGGAAAAGGATATTTCCAATATTGGATATATATTATGGCTCAAGTGATAAGCAATCTTTCCATTATCAGGTTATGCTTTACGTAATTGCCATTTGAAAATATAAGCTGAATTTTATTGGGGGCTGATTAGTGCACCTCATTAACACACATTCCTGAGGAAACCTGTACATGACTATCCTACCGGCGGAATCTTCCGGTCACGCTGCAGGTGACCCCTGCAGCGGGTTCCTCAGCGGCATGACAGGCGAGCAGCGCAAATGTCCGTTGACTTCGGCAGGATCAGAATATCCTGCCTGTGGCCAATGGCGATCCGCCACCACAGCCGGAAAACACACGACGGGGGAGGGGTGGAAATTCCCGGCCTCATAATTATGAAAGAATTTCATCTGCTTTAAGATTAATTTATAAAAGTATCGTGCGTTTCCCAGCACATAGAGTGGGTTTCAGCTCATAGAGTCACTCATAGAATCATAGAATTTGCAGTGCTGAAGGAGACCATTCGGCCCATCAAGACTGTACCGGCCCTTGGAAAGAGCACCCCACTTAAGCCCCACACCTACACCCTATCCATGTAACCCAGTAACCCCACCCAACCTTTTTGGACACTAAGGGCAATTTTGCATGGCCAGTCCACCTATCCTGCACATCTTTGAACTTTGGAAACTGGAGCACCCGGAGGAAACTCACAGACACGGGGAGAACGTGCACACTCCGCACAGATAGTGACCCAAGCTAGAAGTCAAACCTGGGACCCTGGCGCTGTGAAGCAACTGTGCTAACCACTAAACAGAGGTGCTTTTCAAATTACCTTTCCTCGCAAAACCTTTGAATATGTTACCACTTAGATCATAGAATTTACAGTGCAGAAGGAGGCCATTCGGCCCTTCGAGTCTGCACCGGCTCTTGGAAAGAGCACCCTACTCAAGGTCCACACCTCCACCCTATCCCAATAACCCAGTAACCCCACCCAACACTAAGGGCAATTTTGGACACTAAGGGCAATTTATCATGGCCAATCCACCTAACCTGCACATGTGTGCACTTCCCAAATCTCTGCCCACAGTCCCTAAAACTTTGTGTTTGAATCCCTTAAATCAAGTTCTGCCCCTACAAGAGTACAAAATCTGGCTTTATATATGTGTCTGTGCCAAATTTAACCTTTCCCCCTTTGTCCTTCTCGAACTGTTTGCAGCCTTTGATGTGGGTGCTCACCCCATCCTCCTGCAATGTTTTTCCACCGTCATCCAGCTGGATGGGATTATAGATTATTATAGAATTTACAGTGCAGAAGGAGGCCATTCGGCCCATCAAGTCTGCACCGGCTCTTGGAAAGAGCACCCTACCCAAGTTCAACACCTCCACCCTATCCCCATAACCCCACCCAACACTAAGGGCAATTTTGGACACTAAGGGCAATTTAGCATGGCCAATCCAACTAACCTGCACATCTTTGGACTGTGGGAGGAAACCGGAGCACCCGGAGGAAACTCACGCACACACGGGGAGGATGTGCAGACTCCGCACAGACAGTGACCCAAGCCGGAATGGAACCTGAGACCCTGGAGCTGTGAAGCAATTGTGCTAACCACTATGCTACCGTGCTGCCCCTTGCACTCATGTAGTTCCATTCTTATCAAACTAATCATAGCCAAAGAATCACCTGCAATGACTTCCCTTCGTACTTCCACAATGTTCCCTTTGGAGTTTTCGGAAGATCAGTCTTTGGTTCTCCCATCGACATCCGGCTCCTCAGCGATATAATCTAAAAACACATTGTCAGTTTTCACAAGTAGGCTGATGATATGGGTAATGTTCAGAATACAAAGGCTTGTCATACATAATTAACCACTAGATGGAGCTAGACGCAGAACTATATAAGCACTGACTCACAGGCTTCTGAGAGAAGGCTGGAGGAGAGCAGAGGAGCAGTGAGAGGGATCAGAGTACAGTTATAGATGGAGTGTAGAGAGCAGTGTAGAGTGTAGATTGTAGATTACTGGATTATTGTTTACTATCGGAGGAAGTGGTCAAGCTTTAATAAGTAGTGTAAATAAATGTTAGCTTTGCTAATGAACTTAGCTTCTGTGGTCTTTGTGAACACTACAACATCCATCCTGAGAACAAGAAACAAAGAACACCACAAGCGCCATCTAACTTACCTCTCTCCACACCTACACTGTATTTAAATTGTAAGGTTGCCTCTACAACATCCAGTATTGGACGAGCAGATGTTTCTAAATATTTTAAATCCTGAAGCTATTTTATCTCTGATCTGCACTAAAAACTCTGTTCCCTAGTTAGCGTCTCCATCTGTGTCCCTGGCAACTGTCTGAGGCTCAACTTCCCTTTGCCCTCCATCAACATGGGGTCAATCAAAACTCTGCTGCCTGTGTCCTAATTTACACCAAGTCCCATTTACCCTTCACCCCCTATGCTAGCTGACCTAGTGGCTCTTGGTTAAGAAACACCATGATTTTAAAACTCCCAACCTTGTTTTTAAATCTATTCAGAGCCTCACCCCTCTTTAACTCTTAATCATGTCCAGTGCACCACCCTCTCAGCTATCTGCACTCCTCTAACTGTGACCTCCAGAGGACCCCCGATTTTAATCGATCCACCATTGATGTGGCCAAGGCCCGTAGCCCTGGAATTCCCTTCCTAACATGGAAGATGGAATGTTTAGAATGTTAAAAAGAAACCTTTAAAAACAAAATTATTGTCCATGTATTTTACACATAAAAATAATTCAGTCAAACATAGACAAAGGATCAAACAGAACTATCCATTTATAAACAAACTGGAAACAATCTGCAATCTGCCCTTTCTGGTACTTTCATGATTAATATAAGTCTGGAAAATGCTGTTTTCAGAATTTCTCACAGTCCTCCGCACTGGAATAATTTTTAATGATGAATCAAATGTATTATTGTTATTCTATTCTGCCGTTAACATGTCCTGATGTCTAGTTGATGTCAATTTGAAAGAAATTTCCAATCTGTTCGATGTGTTGCAATGAATATTGAAGCCTACGCTTCAATAGTAAACTAAAAACTGATAGCTCTATCATCCTATAATTCTTTTCCTTTACTTTAAGTCTTTATCTCCATATGAACATCTTTTAAATTATTTGGCTTGTGACAAAATGTAAATCGGAAGGTTTCCCGTAGTATTTTATGATTTGCATGCACCAACACACCCTGACATTGTAGAGCTAAAATCAGCTAGTTGTTAGCCCGGTGGTCGACTACAGAGAAAGGCCGACTGCTGGGAAACCTGGGTACTTCCAAGGCGGGGTCTACTTGCCTCTCGACCAATTGGTGAGAAGTCACATGACTAGTCCCAGCCAATCAGACAAGAGGCACATGACCAGCCAGAGCCAATGGGAAACCAATGCTCTGCTCCAATGGCAGTGCTCCCACTCATATCACCACATTCACCCCTTGAATAAGAAGGCCGGGGGGGGGGTGTAAGGGGAAGAGAAAGAGGGGGGGGGAGTCCGAGGACTGGTGGTATGAGTAGAAACAATCGAGAAGATGTGGGAAGCCCACTGGCTCGTGGCAAAATAAACAATACTAAATACTACATTAGCATGCAAAAAAAATTACAATAGAGTCCAATAAAGTCCCATGGTTGCATCAGATGGACACGATCAGCCTGTCGGGTGCCCGTTATGTTCTGGTGGACCGCCGCAGTGGAGCCCGTGATGTCGGGCCGATGGCCGTCCTTGCCTCCAGGAGCATCGGTCGTAGATGTGTCTCCGTACCCTGGGCCGGTGGTGGAAACGCTGTAATCGGGGAAGAGGGGGTATATGCACTGGGTCGTGAGGGCGCGGGGGCGCTGGGGGGGGGGGGGGGGGGGAATTGGGGTTGGGGGGAAGGTGTTGATGTAAGGGGAGAAGGCCGCACGCCGGCGGGTGCCAGGTCCTGAAGCGAGACCGTATCCTGCCGACCGTCGGGATACTCCACGTACGCATACTGCGGGTTGGCGTGGAGTAACTGGACTCGCTTAACCAACGGGTCGGACTTGTGCACCTGCACATGCTTCCGGAGCAAGGTGGGCCCGGGGGTGGCCAGCCAGGTCGGGAGAGGGGATCCTGAGGACGACTTCCTAGGGAAAACAAGAAGACGTTCATGAGGTGTTTGATTAGTGGTAGTACAGAGGAGAGACCGGATTGAGTGAAGGGCGTCGGGGATGACCTCTTGCCAACGGGGGATAGGGAGATCTCTGGACCGTAGGGCCAGCAGGATGGTCTTCCAAATGGTGCCATTCTCCCGCTCGACTTGACCGTTACCCCGGGGGTTATAACTGGTCGTCCTGCTAGAGGCTATGCCCCTGCTGAGCAGGAATTGACGCAGTTCGTCACTCATAAAGGAGGACCCCCGGTCGCTGTGGATGTACGCGGGGTAACTGAACAGGGAGAAGATGGATAGGAGGGCCTTTATGTGGTCATGTCGGGACAGGGGATGGCGAAAGGGAAGCGGGAGTATTCGTCGATAACACTCAAGAAATATGTGTTACGGTTGTTGGAGGGGAGGGGACCCTTAAAGTCTATACTGAGACGTTCAAAGGGGTGGGATGCCTTGATCAGATGCGCTCATTCGGGGCGGTAGAAGTGCGGTTTGCACTCGGCGCAGACGTGGCAGTCCCTGGTGACGGTCCTGACTTCCTCAATGGAGTAGGGCAGGTTGCGGGTCTTAATAAAGTGGTAAAAACAGGTGACCCCTGGATGGCAGAGGTCCGCGTGGAGGGAGCGGAGGCGGTCAATCTGCGCGCTGGCACAGGTACCGTGGGATTGGGCATCGGGAGGCTCGTTGAGCTTCCCAGGATAATACAAGATATCATAGTTGTACGTGGACAACTCGATCCGCCACCGCAAGATCTTGTCGTTCTTAATCTTGCCCCTCTCTGCATTATCGAACATGAAAGCCACTGACCGTTTGTCTGTGAGGACGGTAAACCTCCTGCCGGCCAGATAGTGCCTCCAATATTGCACAGCTTCGACTATGGCCTATGCCTCCTTTTCCACCGTGGAGTGGCGGATTTCGGAAGCGTGGAGGGTTCGTGAGAAGAAGGCCACGGGTCTGCCAGCTTGGTTCAGGGTGGCCGCCAGAGCTACGTCAGACGCGTCGCTCTCGACCTGGAATGGGAGGGACTCGTCAATAGCATGCATCGTGGCCTTTGCGATATCCGCTTTGATGCGGCTAAAGGCCTGGCGGGCCTCCATCGACAGGGGAAAGGAGGTGGACTGGATGAGGGGGCGGGCTTTCTCGGTGTAGTTGGGGACCCACTGGGCGTAATAGGAGAAGAAGCCCAGGCAGTGTTTGAGGGCTTTGAGGGAGTTGGGGAGAGGGAGTTCCATCAGGGGGCGCATGCGTTCGGGGTCGGGGCCTATCACTCCGTTACGCACTATGTAGCAAAGGATGGCTAGACGGTCGGTGCTGAACACGCACTTATCCTTATTGTAAGTTAAATTAAGGAGTTTCGCGGTTCGGAGGAATTTTTGAAGGTTGATGTCATGGTCCTGCTGGTCATGGCCGCAGATGGTGACGTTATTGAGGTACGGGAAGGTAGCCCATAACCCGTGCTTGTCGACCATTCGGTCCATCTCCCGTTGGAAGACTGAGACCCCATTTGTGACACCGAATGGAACCCTGAGGAAGTGGTAGAGGCGCCCATCTGCCTCAAAAACGGTGTACTTGCGGTCACTCGCGCGGATGGGGAGCTGGTGGTAGGCGGACTTAAGATCCACCGTGGAAAAGACTTTGTATTTCGCGATCCTGTTAACCAGGTCGGAAATACGGGGGAGAGGATACACGTCCAGCTGCGTAAACCTGTTGATGGTCTGACTGTAATCAATGACCATCCGGTTTTTCTCCCCAGTCCGAACTACCAGCTCGCCAGGGACTGTTGCTGGCCTCGATAACTCCTTCCTTAATGAGCCTCTGGACCTCGGACCTGATGAAGGTCTGGTCCTGGGCACTGTATCATCTGCTCTGAGTGGCGACAGGTTTACAATCTGGGGTGAGATTAGCAAACAAGGAAGGGGGGTCCACTTTGAGGGACGTGAGGCTGCAGACAGTAAGGGGGGGGAATAGGGCCGCCGAATTGGACGGTCAAGCTCTACAGGTTGCCCTGGAAGTCCAGGCCCAAGAGTGCCGGAGCACATAGACGGGGGAGAATGAGGAGTTTAAAGTTTTTGAAAACCCTCCCCTGGACCGTGAGGTCCGCCATGCAGCACCCGGTGATTTGGACGGAGTGCGAACCCGAGGCCAGTTCGATCTTATGCTTAACTGGGTGGATGGGGAGCGCGCAGTGTCTTACCGTGTCGGGGTGGACGAAACTTTCCGTGCTCCCGGAGTCCAGTAGGCATTTCGTCTTATGTCCGTTGAGCTGGATCGTTGTCGTAGTCTTAGCGAGCATGCGTGGTTGCGACTGGTCGAGTGTGATGGAAGCAAGTCGTGGCGAGAGTTCCAGATCATCCTCGGTGGCAGAGTAATCGCTGGCAGGGCCTTCCGTGTTGGCCCAAGATGGCGGCGCCCAGGACCCGCACGTGGAATCGGGGTCCCAAGATGGCGGCGCCCAGGACCCACACGTGGAGTCAGGGCCCCAAGATGGCGGCGCCCGTGGGAATCGCATGGCGGCTGGGGGCAGTGTCAGCGGCGTCTGCGGGCCGGTCGGGGCAGCCGGGAGCGGTGGTCGGGAGGACCATGGGCCTGTTGCGAGGGCCGGGAGGCGGGCCGGAGAGGTCGGTGCGCGGCGCGGGTCCCTGGGGGGGCTCGAGGAGGGGCAATCCACAGTCGCTGTGCGGAACAGCAGCGACCGACTTGGTCTGGCAGACCACTGTGTAGTGGCCCTTCTTGCCGCAGCTCTTACACAGAGCGGAGCGGGCCGGGCAGCGCGGGCGAGGGTGTTTGGAGAGGCCACAAAAATAGCAGCGGGGCCCCGATAGCTTGCCGGAACGTCCCGCAGCGCAGGCCTGGGGGGGGTGGTCGGGGTCAACGGAGGACGGGGGTGGCGCGTGCCATGAAGTCCAGGGGGTTGCTGCGTGGCCGGGGGCGTATGCGCGGGCGTTCAGGTCGGCGACCTCCAGGGAGGTTGCAAGGGTCCGTGCCTCAGCTAGGCTGAGGGCGTTCTTCTCCAGCAATCGTCGGCGGATAGAGGAGGATTGCATGCCGGCAACATAAACGTCTCTAATTAAAAGTTCCATGTGCTCAGTCGCAGAAACGTGGGGACAGGCGCACATTCTCCCTAGAGCTGTGAGGGCCTGGTAGAACTCGTTGAGTGACTCACCAGGGAACTGCTGTCTAATCGTCAGGAGATGCCATGCGTATACTTCGTTGACCGGCTGGAGAAAGTGTCCTTTCAGGATATCCATGGCCGCGTCATAATCACTTTCGTCCTCAATCATTGAATATACCGCCGTGTCCACGCATGAGTGGAGGATGTGGAGTTTCTGCTCCTTGGTGGGCTTGCCGGCTGCAGTTGTCAGGTAACTGTTGAGTAACTGCCAGTTTTTAAAGATTGCAGGCGCATTTGAGGCATGCGGGCTGGTACGGAGGCAGTCAGGCTTGATGCGTAGCTCCATTCCAAAATTCTAGCTGATTAAATTGATGAACCATCAATTGGACACGAGACACGATGAAGATCCAAACTGTGGCTTTAATCAGCTAGTTGTTAGCCCGGTGGTCAACTTCAGAGAAAGGCCGACCGCCGGGAAACCTGGGTACTTATACCCCGCCTCGGAGGCGGGGTCTACTTGCCTCTCGACCAATTGGTGAGCAGTCACATGACTAGTCCCAGCCAATCAGACGAGAGGCACATGACCAGCCAGAGCCAATGGGAAACCAATGCTCTGCACCAATGGCAGTGCTCCCACTCATATCACCAAAGAGGCATTGTAGCTAACACTTACATTTCAAATTTGTTATGATGCCTGTAGAGACCAATGCCTTTAAAAAATAGATTTGAATTCCCAGTGACTGATTGAAAGGATTTTCCCTCTGACTCGGTGGCCAATAGTGATCGTATGTGAATGTATTTTTGGATTTGGATTTTGTTTATTGTCACGTGTACCGAGGTACAGTGAAAAGTATTTTTCTGCGAGCAGCTCAACAGATCATTAAGTACATGAAAAGAAAAGGAAATAAAAGAAAGTATATAATAGGGCAACACAATGTAATGACATAACACCGGCATCGGGTAAAGCACAAAGTGTTAATGAGGTCTGTCCATAAGGGGGTCGTTTAGGTGTCTGGTAACAGTGGGGAAGAAGCTGTTTTTGAGTCTGTCCGTGCGTGTTCTCAGACTTTTGTATCTCCTGCCCGATGGGAGGAGTTGGGTGGAGAATGGGTTCCGATGCTGAAATCGCGGCGGGTGCTGATTTCATGCATAATCGTACATTTGCATCTCCTTGAGCACGGCATCAATGCTTTCCAGAATGCACATGCAATAAACATCCTTGGCATATCATTAGCGGGCCTGACTAGATGCCTCTTAAATGAGGCATGGCTGGGGAGCTGGTGGTGGGGAGCCCTGCCAGGGCCGGCGGGGGTGGGGGGAGGGAGGGGGGGAACGGGCTGGGGTGACCTCCCATGGGACTGGGATGTGCCAAGGCATGGACCACCATTGCCGTGGCCTGCAAGGCAGCCATCTTGATGTACACCCCACTGACCACCCACATTGGCCCCTGGTTCTGCAGAGTGACACTGGCCATATGGGCGGCCTACCCCACACCGCAGCCCCCACATTCCACCCTACCTCCCCTACACCCCATCCTCTGCCAGACCACCCACTTAACCGGCCGGTACCTGCAGGCGGCACATCATGCAGCCCACTCAAGGGCAAAGCCCACAGTCGCCCCTCCGGGGGTGTCAGGCAACACAAGGTACACAATGTAAATACATGGACACTGGCATCGGGTGAAGCATAGTACTAATGAGGTCAGTACATAAGAGGGTCATTTAGGAGTCTGGTGACAGTCGGGAAGAAGCTGTTTTTGAGTCTGTTTGTGCGTGTTCTCAGACTTTTGTATCTCCTGCCCGATAGAAGAAGTTGGAAGAGTGAGCAAGCCGGGTGGGAGGGGTCTTTGCCCGGATGCCCAGGCAATGGGGTTTGCCACCATTGTCGACATGCCCCAGGTCCAGGAGGTGATCGATGGGATGTATGTCCCCCAGGAGCACCTGCAGATGACAGGCTGTTCAACACAAACCAAACAGGGTTCCACTTGATGAACGTGTAGCAGTTATGTGACCATCAGGTGCACACCATGCACGTCTGTGCCCCATACCAGGGCAGTGTGCACGGCGCCTTCACCTTGGCAAACTCGACGGTTCCTGACATGTTCGAGTCTGGGGTGTTGGCCCCTGGGTGTCAGGGGTTAATCACTGCAGTCATGGTTGATGACACCTATCCGGAGGCCACATACCAATGCCGAGACGCACAACAATGGCACCCATGCAACGATCAGGGGTATCATCGAGCGATGCTTCTGCCTCCTGAAGATGCGATTCAGGCGCCTGGACCACTCTGGAGGGGCCCTCCAGTATGATGCCGCTCTCTGGCCATCCCAGACCAGCCCCCTTCACATCCATCTGATAGAGCATCGCGGCAGGATGGAACAGTGTTCACAGCTGTTTAATGTCCTCAAATATTTACAGATACATGCCCAAGCCCCTATAATTAAACTATGCCCTGTACCCAAGCCAGCTCAACTGGTGCCTAACTCTCCTGACCTAAATCCCCGTTAGCTGGTGTCTTCTGGGCCGTCCGGGTCTAGATGGGCCCGGCTGCTGCTCAGGTGTCCCAGGCATAGTGGTGCCTCCCTGTTCTGCCCCCTGCCCACCAGATGCACCAGGGACAGGAGGAGGGGGGAAGTCCAAGGAGCTGCAGTGTTCTGGCAAATCCCCTGCGGGTGTCACAGGCGTGGGGCCCATCACCTCCTCCTCCCTTGGGGTGCCAAATGGCCTCCATGAGACCGGAGTGCAAGCGGAGCTATCCCCTGAGGCTCTCCTGCCACCTGGCGCTGCCAGTCCTGGAGCCAACTCTGGTCTCGACTAGGATGTGCATGCACGCAGCCATGGAACTCAAGGAGTGGACCACCACAGTCTGGGACTTTGCCACATCATGCTACGACTGTACCAGCACCCTGAGGGTCTGTGCCACATCAGCCAATGACTGGGCAACCTCCCTCTGTGTCTGTGCCATGTCGGCCAGCGCCTGGGCAATGTCGGCCATGTTCCCAGCCATGGCCTGTTGTTACTGAAGCACGCTCAGGAGCACCGCTGCAATTTCCAGGTGGCTCTGGCACACGGCTGCCTGTGAGGCGGAAAACCTGTCCTAGGCCTTGGCCAACGCCTGCATGGAATGCCCCAGACCTTGGACGTGCTGATCCATAGCCACAACGCTCACCCCAATGCCTCCACTACCGATGCCACCCGGCTGGCAGTGTCAGTGTAGCCTTGTGTCAGGCTGTCACTGCCAAGCACTGGAAGGATGCAACAATCGTGAGTATAGCAGGTAAGGCCACCAGAAAATGGTTGAATGGACAACATCCATTAATCCTGCACCCTCCATCCTCCACACTTATCTGATACTTTGAATCTGAGGTCTGTTTGTTGTCCCAACTTTGGCCACTGTGCTATTCAGATTATTGGGAAGACTGAGCTGCCAGCCAATCATAAAATAAACAGTTGATAACGAACATACAACCTGGGCGGCATGGTAGCACAGTGGTTAGCACTGTTGCTTCACAGCTCCAGGGTACCAGGTTTGATTCCCGGCTGTGTCACTGTCTGTGCGGAGTCTTCATGTTCTCCCCGTGTCAGCGTGGGTTTCCTCCGGGTGATCCGGTTTCCACCCAAAGTCCAAAAATGTGCAGGTTAGGTGGATTGGCCGTGCTAAATTGCCCTTAGGTTAGGTGGGGTTACAGGGTGGGTGGAGATGTTGGCTTAAATGGGTGCTCTTTCTAGAGCCGGTGCAGACTCGATGGGCCAAAGGGCTTGCTTCTGCACTGTAAATTCTATGATTCTATGAATCTACACATCTATTACTAATCTCTACACTAATACAGTAACTATGATCTGCTCTCACTCACACTAACTTTCCTAAAGTCTGTCTTCTAGCCCTCTCCTCAACACTCTCTTCCTTTGCATCGTGCTTCATATATTCTGCATCAAGCTCCCTCTAGTGTTTGATTTGGACATAACATTAACCCTTACAGTTCTGCACATTTATCAGTATGTGGCATCCCCCTTTCTTTGGGAAACAAGGTTATAAACTCTGTAACATTTTTTCTTTGAATATTACATTAGCGAGCATGCATTATTATCTTGTTTTACATTCAGTTGCAAAAATAAATGTCATATCACAGTCGTGATTACAGATGAATAGTTACTAATATGTCATTACAAATTATGTCTCTTCCTAGGCAGGAGAAAATAACTAATCTGTCTCCATTGAGTAGGAATCCATTAATTACAGTGAGGTCATCTTTGATACTGCGAGAATTGGAGCAACATCCATTTGGCCATCCTTCTTTCAGGTATTTTATTACCCTTTGGAGTGTCATGTCCTTTTCTGTTTCTTCTCTTATGATTCATAGCTTTCTGTCAGACACTGGTAGCATTTCAGCAACAAATGAAGCTTGTGCTTCCACAATGTGTACAATATCTGAAATCGTGGTTTCAGTATTGTTTGTAGCTCTTGATGAGGTATCAGCAATAACTAATTCTTGTCCTGGCTCTTTAAGCGTGATTTTTGAATCATTGGTTGTGTGTATCCTTTTAACAACATTTAATTTATCACAAGCATCCACCCCAAGTAGCGATTTGTCATTTTCTACTATGTCAAAATCAATTGGCATACTGATGTCGCCAGTCTGAACTATGAGGCAGCAGGAACCTCTTGTGGTTATGGTATTTCCATTATAGTCAGTCAATCGACAGGTTGATTTCTTTATTTTTGGTGTGCTGTATTCTTGTCTTAAATCCTATTCCATTATTACATTTGTGTGTGCTCCTGTATCTATCTGAAATTGAACTTCAGACCCATTTATATCAAGTAGTACAGACCACTCTCAAATAATTTTTGGAAGTGATTGTACTGGTTAGTTATCACAGTCCAGTGCATTAATCCTAGTAATTGCATTGACCATGAAAGTACCTTTCAGTCCATATTGGGAGGAATCATCATTATCAGTTAAGATATTTTTCTCTTTTCCTTCACTCTGTATACTCTGAATCGTCCGATAGTCATAGGATTTTTAATATGTATTTGCTGCTGTTGTGAAATGGCACTGTGTTGCAAAGTGATTGTGTTTGCAACAAATGGAACAATGTTTGCCTTTTGCCGGACAGATTTTGTTTTACTGTGAGCATGGCCACAGTGCGTGCAAGTCATCACGCTCGTGACATAATCTCAAAATGTCCGCCAGCCACTGTACGCAGTTTTCTGTGCTGCAACACCGCATTAATGGAGTCGGCCACATTTCCCGACTGTGGTGAATCACAGTAGCGTAATTCACACTGTATTACACATGTTGTACTATGTCTCTGTAAGCTCGGCACACGAGCAGTTGCGCTGCTCTGCCACTAGGGGGAGATGCACTGGGAGTGTACGGGAGTTTGTACTGGGCTCCACCCTTGGCTCCACCCATGGCTCCTCCCCCCTAACCGGAAGTATAAAGGTTGATGCTGAGAGCCTGCCTGCCAGTTCATCTGGAGTTCATCGTGTCACAGGCAGGCTCTGCTGTAAGTCGGATTAAAACCACTGTTCACTTCTAACCACGTGTCGCGTGAATTGATGGTCTCATCACCGACTTTGCGCCTTTTTCGTTTTCCCCGCACTCTGTATATTCAGAGGATGCTTGTTCACTGGCTTTGCACATATTAAATCGCTTTATCCAGCGGTAAAATCGGTCATCTCAGCATTTTTTCACATATGCATTCGTCATTAATCCCAAATCCAACTTGATCACGAAGCGTTGAATCAGCAATGGAGGAGTGGGTACACGTTTGCGCTCTTAACTTTAAAGTAGTAATAAAATAATCTACCGACTCCCCTTTCAGCTGCAGCCTTTTTCTGAACATTTAGTGCTCATAGGTCTCGTTTACTTGCTTTTGCAGTGAAGATAAAATTTCTATAACACAATGTTATACTTTTTATCCTCATCTTTACAGATTCAATGAGCTGAACAACTCTAATGCCTGCGTTCCAGCCAAATTAAGAAGAAGTGCTATGTTTCTCTGATTGTAAGCATTTTCTAGCATGGAGGCAGATAGGAAACTTTCAAACTGCTGTTTGAAAAATGTCCAATTTTGATATAATTTACCGGTTGTTCTGGAGTAGTCAGGTTTTTTCAGACTCTCCATTTTACAATTCGTCATCTGTGTAGATTTTCTGAACGGTGTAGTGGCGGGATATTTTCCTTGAATTTTCTTAAAGCTAATCTGTCTATTTTTAGGAAAAGAGCAGCACGGTGGTGCAGTGGGATAGCCCTGCTGCCTCACGGCGCTGAGGTCCCTGGTTCGATCTCGGCTCTGCGTCATTGTTCGTGTGGAGTTTTCACATTCTGGATAGTCAGAGGCTTTCCCCCAGGGTAGTGGGGTCAATTACTAGGGGGCATAGGTTTAAGGTGCGAGGGGCAAGGTTTAGAGTAGATGTACGAGGCAAGCGTTTTACACGGAGGTAAGTGGGTGCCTGGAACTCGCTGCCGGAGGTGGTGGTGGAAGCAGGTACGATAGTGACATTTAAGGGGCATCTTGACAAATACATGAATAGGATGGGAATATAAGAACATAAGAACATAAGAACTAGGAGCAGGAGTAGGCCATCTGGCCCCTCGAGCCTGCTCCGCCATTCAATTAGATCATGGCTGATCTTTTGTGGACTCAGCTCCACTTTCCGGCCCGAACACCATAACCCTTAATCCCTTTATTCTTCAAAAAACTATCTATCTTTACCTTAAAAACATGTAATGAAGGAGCCTCAACTGCTTCACTGGGCAAGGAATTCCATAGATTCACAACCCTTTGGGTGAAGAAGTTCCTCCTAAACTCAGTCCTAAATCTACTTCCCCTTATTTTGAGGCTATGCCCCCTAGTTCTGCCCCCTAGAGGGATACGGACCCAGGAAGTGTAGAAGATTTTAGTTTCGACGGGCAGCATGGTCGGCACGGGCTTGGAGGGCCGAAGGGCCTGTTCCTGTGCTGTACTTTTCTTTGTTCTTTGTTCTTTTTTGTTCTTTATTCTCCCCGTGTTTGTGTGGGTTTCGCCCTCACAACCCAAAGATGTGCAGGATAGGTGGATTGAACATGCTAAATTGCCCCTTAATTGGAAAAAAATGAATTGGGTACACTAAATTTATATTTAAAAAAATATATTTTTCGGAAACAAAAATCCTGGTATGATGTGGTGTTCTTTGTGGTTCTGATACGAGAAAGTTGAACGTAGTGTTCACAAAGACCACAACTAGCTTTTATATTCAACACAGTTAAAGATTTATTTACACTAAACAAATGCAACAACTATGGTCTGTTCTCAATCACACTATCTTTTCTATTGTCTGTCTTCAAGCCTTCTCCTCAACACTCTCTTCCAGAAGGCGTAGCATCAATGCTTTATATAGTTCTGCATCTAGCTCCCTCTAGTGGTTGATTTGGACATAACATTAACCTTTACATTCTCGTAAGAAATCTTACAACACCAGGTTAAAGTCCAACATGTTTGTTTCAAACACTAGCTTTCGGAGCACTGCTCCTTCCTCAGGTGAATTCACATCATTCCGTGTACATTTATCATAATGCCACACTGACCATTCAAAAAATCTTGCGCATTACATTTATCTTGCCTCTCTTGATCCCTTCTACCAAAATGTAATACCTTACACTTCTCTGCATTAAATTTAGTGAAGATGCCACGGTCTTCCCATTCTGCTAGCTGATCCATGTGCTGTTGCAGCCAATTGGCATGATCCTCTCTTTGTCATACCTGCAAGTTTTGGATCACTATCAGTTTTTCATATTGTACTCAGTATTTCAATATCCAAACCATATATATGTATACAAAGCAGTGTTCCTAGTATTGGGGAACTATTATCCAGTCTGAAAAATAACTATTTAACACCACTTGTAAATTTCTGTCCTTAAACTAATTTTTAATCCAAAGTCACCGATCCACATATCCAATGTGCCTTCATATTGTTAATCAATCTTTCAAAAGGTATTTTGTCAAAAGCTTTCTTCAAATCCATTTGGAAGCATTCATTGCGTTCTAAGTGAACCTACTTCATCAAAATATTAAATTAGGTTAGTCAAATCTGATCTTCCCTTTACAAGTTGGTGCTGCATCTCCTTGAATAACCAAAACCACTCCAAATGCCGATTATTCTTTTCTTTAGAATATAAAACATAGAACATAGAACATTACAGCGCAGTACAGGCCCTTCGTCCCTCGATGTTGTGCCATCCTGTGAAACCCCTCTAAAGCCCATCTACACTATTCCCTTATCGTCCATATGCCTATCCAATGACCATTTGAATGCGTTTAGTGTTGGCGAGTCCACTACTGTTGCAGGCAGGGTATTCCACGCCCTTACTACTCTCTGAGTAAAGAACCTACCTCTGACATCTGTCCTATATCTATCTCCCCTCAATTTAAAGCTATGTCCCCTCGTGCTAGACATCACCATCCGAGGAAAAAGGCTCTCAATGTCCACCCTGTCTAATCCTCTGATCATCTTGTATGTCTCAATTAAGTCACCTCTTAACCTTCTTCTCTCTTTTCAAAAATAATTTTATTGAGATTTCCAAAAACATATCAAAAACAGAAAATAACAATAAGAAAACAGTATTAACAACAACAACAAGAAAAACACACTAACCCCCAAAACCAAACCCCCTCCCCCCGGCGTTGCTGCTGCTGCCGGCCTATTTTCCTACCGTTCTGCCAGGAAGTCCAGGTAAGGCTGCCACCGCCTAAAGAACCCTGTACTGATCCCCTCAGGGCAAATTTCACCTTCTCCAATTTGATGAACCCCGCCATATCATTGATCATGGCCTCCACGCTTGGTGGCCTCGCATCCTTCCATTGAAGCAAGATCCTCCGCCGGGCTACTAGGGACGCAAAGGCCAGAACACCGGCCTCTTTCGCCTCCTGCACTCCCGGCTCCAATGCAACCCCAAAAATTGCGAGTCCCCAGCCTGGCTTGACCCTGGATCCTTCCACCCTCGACACCGTCCTTGCTACCCCCTTCCAAAATTCCCCCAGTGCTGGGCATGCCCAGAACATATGGCGTGGTTCGCTGGTCTCCCCGAGCACCTAGCACACCTGTCTTTGCCCCCGAAAAACCTCGCCCCGGTCATGTGGGCCCTGTGCAGCACCTTGAACTGTATGAGGCTAAGCCTCGCACAGGAAGAGGAGGAATTCACTCTTTCCAGGGCATCTGCCCACGTCCCCTCCTCAATCTCCTCACCCAGCTCCTCTTCCCATTTACCCTTCAGCTCCTCCACCGAGGCCTCATCCACCTCCTGCATGACGTGGTACACGGCCAAAATCCTCACCCCTCGAACCCACACCCCCGAGAGCACCGTGTCCCGTACCCCACGTGGGGGCAGCGAGGGGAACCCCTCCACCTGCCGCCTGGCAAACGCCCTAACCTGCATGTACCTAAACATGTTCCCCGGGGGGAGCCCTAACTTCCCCTCCAACTCATCCAGCCTCGCAAATCTCCCCTCCACAACCAGGTCCCTCAACCTCCTAATACCTACCCCGTGCCAGTCCAGAAACCCGCCATCGATGCTCTCTGGAACAAACTGGTGGTTCCCCCATATTGGGGACTCCATCGAGCCCCCCCCACCTCCCCGCATGCTGTCTCCATTGCCCCCAAATTTTGAGGGTAGCCGCCACCACTGGGCTCGTGGTATACCTCGTTGGAGGGAGCGGCAACGGCGCCGTTACCAGCGCCTCCAGGCTCGTGTCCACGCAGGACACCATCTCCATACTCTTCCATGCTGCCCCTGCCCCGTCCATTACCCACTTACGCACCATCGCTGCATTGGCAGCCCAATAGTACCCACAGAGGTTGGGCAGTGCCAGCCCCCCCCATCCCTGCCCCGCTCCAAAAACACCCTTCTCACCCTCGGAGTCCCATATGCCCATACAAATCCCGTAATACTCCTGTTGACCCTCCTAAAAAAAGGCCTTCGGGATAAGGATGGGGATGCACTGGAACAGGAACAAAAATCTTGGGAGCACCGTCATCTTGACGGACTGCACCCTGCCCGCCAGCGACAGCAGCAACATGTCCCATCTTTTAAACTCCTCCTCCATTTGCTCCACCAGCCTAGTGAGGTTAAGCTTGTGAAGGGCCCCCCAGCTACTAGCTACCTGGACTCCCAGGTACCGAAAGCTCTTCCCCGCCCTTTTCAGCGGGAGCCTACCAATCCCCTCCTCTTGATCCCCCGGGTGCACGATGAACAGCTCACTCTTACCCAGGTTGATCTTGTACCCAGAAAAGCCCCCAAATTCCCTAAGGATCTGCATCACCTCCGGCATTCCCCCCACTGGGTCCGCCACATAAAGCAACAAGTCATCTGCGTATAATGACACTCAGTGCTCCTTCCCACCCCGCACCAGACCCCTCCAATTCCTCGACTCCCTCAACGCCATGGCCAGGGGCTCAATTGCCAACGCAAAGAGCAAAGGGGACAGGGGACAACCCTGCCTCGTCCCCCGGTAAATCCGAAAGTACTCCGATCTCCTCCTATTCATGGCTACGCTCGCCATCGGGGCCTCATATACCAGCCTCACCCAACTGACAAACCCCTCCCCGAACCCAAACCTTTCTAGCACCTCCCACAAGTACCCCCACTCAACCCTATCAAAGGCCTTCTCCGCGTCTAATGCTACCACTATCTCCGCCTCCCTTTCTACCGCCGGCATCACTATAACATTCAGAAGCCTACGTATATTGGTGTTCAGCTGCCTTCCCTTCACAAACCCCATCTGGTCCTCATGAATGACCCCCGGCACACAGTCCTCTATCCTTGTGGTCAAGATCTTCGCCAACAGCTTGGCATCCACATTTAAAGAGATCGGCCTATATGAACCACACTGCAGGGGGTCTTTGTCCCGGTTAAGGATCAAGGAAATCAGCGCCCGTGACATGGTTGGGGGCAAAGCCCCCCCCCCCCTCCCTTGCCTCGTTAAAGGTCCGGACCAACAGGGGACCCAACAGGTCTGCATACATTTTGTAAAATTCGACCGGAAACCCATCCGGCCCTGGCTCCTTCCCCGACTGCATGCTGCCCTTTGACCAACTCCTCCAGCTCAATCGGCGCCCCCAGCCCCTCCACCTGTCCCTCCTCCACCTTCGGAAATCTCAGCCTATCCAAAAAGCGCCACATTCCCCCCTCCCTCCACCGGGGGCTCGGACCGGTACAATTCCCCATAAAAGTCCCTGAAGACCCCATTAATGTCCACCCCCCTTCGCACCACATTGCCTCCCCTATCTGTCACTCCACCAATATCCCTGGCCGCGTGTCGCTTACGTAGCTGATGCGCCAGCATCCTACTCACCTTCTCCCCATATTCGTACACCGCTCCCTGTGCCTTCCTCCACTGAGCTTCCGCCTTTCCGGTGGTCAGCAAGTTGAACTTGGCCTGAAGGTTACGTCGCTCCCCCAACAATCACTCCTCCGGAGCCTCCACGTATCTCCAGCAGACCCACCTCCAGGTGCCAGAGCGGGCGCTGGTCCCTCTCCTACCCCAGCTCAAGGTCTACCCAGTGCGGGGCATGGTCCAAAATGACTATGGCTGAATACTCGGCATCCTCCACCCTCGAAATCAGTCCCCTGCTCAGGACAAAAAAGTTGATCCGGGAATAGACTTTATGCACGTGGGAAAAAAATGAATACTACCTGGCCCTCGGCCTTGCGAACCCCCAAGGATCCACCCCTCCCATCTGGTCCATAAACCCCCTCAACACCTTAGCTGCCGCCGGCCTCCTGCCCGTCCTGGACATGGATCGATCCAATGGGGGATCCAGCACTGTGTTCAAGTCCCCCCCCCAGTATCATACCCCCAACATGCGCCGCATAAACCCGCATCGTCCCAATTTGGGGCATAGACATTCACCAGCACCACCCGCTCCCCTTGCAACTTGCCGCTCACCATCACATACCTCCCTCCACTGTCAGCCACCACCTTTGACGCCTCAAACGACACCCTTTTTCCCACCAGAATCGCCACCCCCCCGATTTTTTGCATCCAGCCCCGAATGAAACACTTGGCCTACCCAGCCCTTCCTCAGTCTAACCCGGTCCGCCACTTTCATTGTGTCTCCTGGAGCATAGCCACGTCCTCCTTCAGCCCTTTCAGGTGCGTAAACACCCGGGCCCGTTTGACCGGCCCATTCAGCCCCCTCACATTCCAAGTTATCAGCCGGATCAGAGGGCTCCCTGCCCCCCTCCCCTGCCGACTAGCCATAACCCGTCCCCTTGCCCGCCCCAGACCAGCGCCCCCCACTCGGCCCGTTCCCCATGGCGGCAAACCCCCACGCCAGGCCCCCCTGCATACTCAGCTCCTTCCTGGCCATTTCAGCAGCAACACGGTACTCTCCCCCCCCCCCCCTACCCTAACCCTAACCCTAACCCTACCCTAACCCTAACCTAACCCCCCCCCCCCCCACCCCCAGGCTAGGATCCCTCCCAGCCGCGTTACTCCCTCCGTAGCACTCCCTTGAGCCAGCTAACTTCTGCTGACCTCGGCAGCTCCCGCCACACCTCCGACCCCCCCCCCAATGTGGGGCTACTCCTCCTCCCCCACACCTATCAGCAGACCCTCCTCCCCCCCCTCCCGCTCTCGCGTGGGAAAAAAAAGCCCGCGCTTCTCAGCTCTGACCCCACCCCCATCCACCCTCAGCGCGGGAAACAGAAGAAAAGCCCGCGCTTTCCCTCTGCCCGACCCCGCCCATGCAAAAAAGACAGCACCCCACCCGCCCAAGAACCAACACACAACCAGCTTAAAACAGCATAAAACAGAGAACCCCCCCCACCAAAAGTTAACACAGTTATTTACAAACCCCCGACCCTCAGTTAGAGTCCAACTTCCTGGCCTGCACAAAGGCCCACGCCTCCTCCGGGGACTCAAAATAAAAGTGCAGGTCCTTGAAAGTGACCCACAGACGCGCCGGCTGCAACATGCCAAACTTCACACTCTTTCTGTGGAGCACCACCTTCGTCCGTTTGTACCCGGCCCTCCGCTTAGCCACCTCCGCACTCCAGTCCTGGTAGATCCGCACTACCGTGTTCTCCCACTTGCTACTCTGCTCCTTCTTGGCCCACCTAAGCATGCACTCTCAGTCAACGAACCGGTGGAACCGCACCAGCACCGCCCGTGGCGGCTGATTCGGCTTGGGCCTCCTGGCCAGTATTCTGTGGGCCCCCTCCAGCTCCAGGGGCCCCTGGGAGGACCCAGCTCCCATCAGCGAGTTCAGCAAGACGACCACATAGGCCCCCAGGTCTGACCCCTCCAGCCCTTCCGTGAGGCCCAGGATCCGCAAATCTTTCCGCCTCGACCGGTTCTCCATCTCCTCGAACCTCTTCTGCCACTTCTCATGGAGCGCCTCATGCATCTCCACCTTTACCGCGAGGGCCGCGGCCTCATCCTCTCTTTCGGAGGCTTGTTGTCGGAGCTCCCGGATCTCCACCCCCTGGGCTGTCTGCGTCGCCAGCAGCTTGTCCGTATTCGCCTTCAGCGAGTCTAGCAGCTCCACTTTTAGCTCCTGAAAACATCGCTGGAGAGTCTGCTGCTGCAACTGCGCCCACTGCCTCCATTCCTCGAGGCCTCTGCTGGCTGCCACCTTGATTCTCTTACCCCGCTTTTTCTTAGGCGTTGCCACCGCTATTTTGCTGGCCCCGCTCCTGGTCAAGACCATAGACCACTTGAGATCCACTGCAGACACCTTTCCACGTCGGGGACCGTCGAGCAAGTACTGCTGGGGGCCCTTAAAAGAGCCCAAAAGTCCGTTCCTGGCGGGAGCTGCCGAACGTGCGGCTTAGCTCCACATAGCGCCAACCGGAAGTCTCACCTTATCTCTAACAAACACAGCCTCAAGTCCCTCAGGCTTTCCTCGTAAGATCTTCCCTCCATAACCAGGCAACATCCTGGTAAATCTCCTCTGTACCCTTTCCAATGCTTCCACATGCTTCCTATAATGCGGCGACCAAAACTGCACGCAATACTCCAAATGCGGCCACACCAGAGTTTTGTACAACTGCAACATGACCTCATGGCTCCGAAACTCAATTCCTCGACCAGTAAAAGCTAACACACCGTATGTCATCTTAACAACCCTCTCAACCCGGGTGGCAACTTTCAGGGATCTATGGACATGGACACCGAGATCTCTCTGCTCATCCACACTACCAAGAATCTTACCATTAGCCCAGTACTCTGTCTTCCTGTTATTCCTTTCAAAGTGAACCACCTCACACTTTTCCGCATTAAACTCCATCTGCCACCTCTCAGCCCAGCTCTGCAGCTTAGCTATGTCCCTCTGTAACTTGTAACATCCTTCTGCACTGTCCACAACTCCGCCGACTTTAGTGTCATCTGCAAATTTACTCACCCATCCTTCTACGCCCTCCTCCAGGTCATTTATAAAAATGACAAACAGCAGCAGCCCCAAAACAGATCCTTGTGGTACACCACTAGTAACTGGACACCAGTCTGAACATTTCCCATCAACCACCACTCTTTGTCTTCTATCAGCTAGCCAATTTCTGAGCCAAACTGCTAAATCACCCTGAATCCCATGCCTCCGTATTTTCTGCAATAGCCTACCGTGGGGAACCTTATCAAATGCTTTACTGAAATCCATATACACCACATCAACTGCTTTACCCTCATCCACCTGTTTGGTCACCTTCGCAACAAACTCAATAATGTTTGTGAGGCACGACCTACCCTTCACAAAACCATGTTGACTATCTCTAATCAAATTATTCCTTTCCAGATGAGTATACATCCTATCTCTTATAAACCTTTCCAAGACTTTGCCCACAACAGAAGTAAGGCTCACTGGTCAATAGTTACCGGGGTTGTCTCTACTCCCCTTCTTGAACAAGGGGACAACATTTGCTATCCTCCAGTCTTCTGGCACTATTCCTGAAGACAAAGATGACTTAAAGATCAAAGCCAAAGGCTCAGCAATCTCCTCCCTAGCTTCCCAGAGAATCCAAGGACAAATCCCATCCGGCCCAGGGGACTTATCTATTTTAACACTTTCCAGAATCGCTAACACCTCCTCCTTATGAACCTCAAGCCCTTCTAGTCTAGTAGCCTGTATCTCAGTATTCTCCTCGACAACATTGTCTTTTTTCTGTGTGAATACGGACGAAAAATAATTATTTAACACCTCTCCTATCTCCTCGGACTCCACGCACAACTTCCCACTACTGTCCTTGACTGGCCCTACTCTTACCCTCGTCATTCTTTTATTCCTGACATATCTATAGAAAGCTTTTGGGTTTTCCTTGATCCTACCTGCCAAAGACTTCTCATGTCCCCTCCTGGCTCTTCTTAGCTCTCTCTTTAGATCCTTCCTAGCTAACTTGTAACTATCAACTTGTAACGTGGCTTCAGAGATGGTGCAGGAGGAAGGGGTTCAGATTTTTGTGACATTGGAACCGGTTCTGGGGGCGGTGAGAACATTACAAACCGGATGGTCTACACCTGGGCAGGACTGGAACCAATGTCCTAGGGGGTGCTTTGGCTAACACTGTTGGGGAGGTTTTAAACTAATGTGGCAGGGGGATGGGAACCAGATTAGGAAGTTAGAGGTCAGTAAAGAAGCAGCAACTAAAGCCAGTAAGGTACGAGACAATAAACTCAATGTGACTCAGGGGAAGAGTAGAGAGGGAAGAGATGATGAACGCAAAGGGACAGGTGGTCTGAGGTGCATTTGTTTTAATGCGAGAAGTGTAGCAGGTAAGGCAGATGAACTTAGGGCTTGGATCAGTACCTGGGAATATGAAGTTATTGGTATTATTGAGACTTGGTTGAGGGAAGGGCAGGACTGGCAACTGAATATCCCAGGGTATAGATGCTTCAGGAGGGATAGAGAGGGAGGTAGAAGGGGTGGAGGAGTTGCATTACTCGTCAGAGATGATATCACAGCTGTGATTAAGGAGGGCACGATGGAGGATTCGAGCACTGAGGCAATATGGGTGGAGTTGAGAAATAGGAAGGGTGCAGTAACATTGTTGGGACTTTACTACAGACCTCCCAAAAGCGAGCATGAAGTAGAGGTACAAATATGCAGACAGATTATAGAAAAATGTAGGAGCAATAGGGTGGTTGTGATGGGAGATTTTAACTTCCCCAACATTGAATGGGATTTGTGTAGTGTTAGAGGCGTAGATGGAGCAGAGTTTATAAGGAGCATCCAGGAGAGTTTTTTAGAGCAGTATGTAAATAGTCCAACTCGGGAAGGGGCCATACTGGACCTGGTATTGGGGAATGATCCCGGCCAGGTGGTTGATGTTTCAGTCGGTGATTACTTTGGGAATAGCAATCACAATTCCGTAAGTTTTAGAATACTCATGGACAAGGACAAGAGTGGTCCAAAAGGAAGAGTACTAAATTGGGGAAAGGCAGAGTATAACAAAATTCGGCAGGAGCTCGGGAATGTGGATTGGGAGCAGCTGTTTAAGGGTAAATCCACATTTGAAATGTGGGAGTCTTTTAAGGAAAGGTTGATTAGAGTGCAGGACAGACATGTTCCTGTGAAAATGAAAGATAGAAATGGCAAGATTAGGGAACCATGGATGACGGGTGAAATTGTGAGACTAGCTAAGATGAAAAAGGAAGCATACATAGGATCGAGGCGACTCAAAACTGATGAAGCTTTGGAGGAATATCGGGAAAGTAGGACGAATCTCAAACGCGCAATAAAGAGGGCTAAAAGGGGTCATGAAATATCTTTGGCTAACAGGGTTAAGGAAAATCCCAAAGCATTTTATTCGTATGTAAGGAGCAAGAGGGTAACTAGAGAAAGGATTGGCCCACTTAAAGACAAAAGAGGGAATTTATGCATGGACTCAGAGGAAATGGGTGAGATTCTTAATGAGTACTTTGCATCGGTATTCACAAAGGAGAGGGACAAGACGGATGTTGAGGCTAGGGATGGATGTTTAAATACTCTAGGTCAAGTTGTCATACGGAAGGGGGAAGTTTTGGGTATTCTAAAAGACATTAAGGTGGACAGGTCCCCAGGACCGGATGGGATCTATCCCAGGTTACTGAGGGAAGGGAGGGTCGAAATAGCTGGGGCCTTAACAGATATCTTTGCAGCATCCTTGAGCACGGGTGAGGTCCCGGAGGACTGGAGAATTGCTAATGTTGTCCCTTTGTTTAAGAAGGGGAGCAGAGATAATCCAGGGAATTATAGACCTGTGAGCTTGACATCAGTGGTAGGCAAACTGTTGGAGAAGATACTGAGGGATAGGATCTATTCACATCTGGAAGAAAATAGACTTATCAGTGATAGGCAGCATGGCTTTGTGCAGGGAAGGTCATGTCTTACAAACCTAATAAAATTCTTTGAGGAAGTGACAAAGTTAATTGATGAGGGAAGGGCTGTAGATGTCATATACATGGACTTTAGTAAGGTGTTTGATAAGGTTTCCCATGGCAGGTTGATGGAAAAAGTGAAGTCGTATGGGGTTCAGGGTGTACTAGCTAGATGGATAAAGAACTGGCTGGGCAACAGGAGACAGAGAGTAGTGGTGGAAGGTAGTGTCTCAAAATGGAGAAGGGTGACTAGTAGTGTTCCACAGGGATCCGTGCTCGGACCACTGCTGTTTGTGATCTACATAAATGACCTGGAGGAAGGTATAGGTGGTCTGATTAGCAAGTTTGCAGATGATACTAAGATTGGTGGAGTTGCAGATAGCGAGGAGGACTGTCAGAGAATACAACAAAATATAGATAGATTGGAGAGTTGGGCAGAGAAATGGCAGATGGAGTTCAATCCAGGCAAATGCGAGGTGATGCATTTTGGAAGATCAAATTCAAGAGAGGACTATATGGTCAATGGAAGGGTCTTGGGGAAAATTGATGTACAGAGAGATCTGGGAGCTCAGGTCCATTGTACCCTGAAGGTGACAACGCAGGTTGATAGAGTGGTCAAGAAGGCATACAGCATGCTTGCCTTCATCGGACGGGGTATTGAGTACAAGAGTTGGCAGGTCATGTTACAGTTGTATAGGACTTTGGTTCTCACACATTTGGAATACTGCGTGCAGTTCTGGTCGCCACATTACCAGAAGGATGTGGATGCTTTGGAGAGGGTGCAGAGGAGGTTCACCAGGATGTTGCCTGGTATGGAGGATGCTAACTATGAA
Organism: Scyliorhinus canicula; assembly: GCF_902713615.1. Lineage (NCBI taxonomy): Eukaryota > Metazoa > Chordata > Chondrichthyes > Carcharhiniformes > Scyliorhinidae > Scyliorhinus > Scyliorhinus canicula. The sequence continues at coordinate 73,973,470 of NC_052151.1, forward strand.
GAAAGGTTGAGTAGATTAGGATTGTTTTCGTTGGAAAGACGGAGGTTGAGGGGGGACCTGATTGAGGTCTACAAAATTATGAGAGGTATGGACAGGGTGGATAGCAACAAGCTTTTCCCAAGAGTGGGGGTGTCAGTTACAAGGGGTCACAATTTCAAGGTGAGAGGGGGAAAGTTTAAGGGAGATGTGCGTGGAAAGTTTTTTACGCAGAGGGTGGTGGGTGCCTGGAACGCTTTACCAGCGGAGGTGGTAGAGGCGGGCACGATAGCATGATTTAAGAGGCATCTAGACAGGTATATGAACGGGCGGGAACAGAGGGAAGTAGACCTTGAAAAATAGGAGACAGGTTTAGATAAAGGATCTGGATCGGCGCAGGCTGGGAGGGCCGAAGGGCCTGTTCCTGTGCTGTAATTTTCTTTGTTCTTTGTATCAAGCGCCCTAACTGAACCTTCATGTCTCATCATTACATAAGCCTCCTTCTTCCTCTTGACAAGTGTTTCAACTGCTTTAGTAAACCATGGTTCCCTCGCTCGACCACTTCCTCCCTGCCTGACAGGTACATACTTATCAAGGACACGCAGTAGCTGTTCCTTGAACATGCTCCACATTTCCATTGTGCCCATCCCCTGCAGTTTTCCTCTTCAGCCGATGCATCCTAAGTCTTGCCTCATCGCATCATAATTGCCTTTCCCCCAGATATGACTCTTGCTTTGCGGTATATACCTATCCCTTTCCATCACTAAAGTAAACGTAATTGAATTGTGGTCACTATCACCAAAGTGCTCACCTACCTCCAAATCTAACACCTGTCCTGGTTCATTGCCCAGTACCAAATCCAATATGGCCTCGCTTCTCATTGGCCTATCTACATACTGCGTCAGGAAACCCTCCTGCACACATTGGACAAAAACGGACCCATCTGAAGTACTCGAACTATAGAGTTTCCAGTCAAAATTTGGAAAGTTAAAGTCTCCCATAACAACTACCCTGTTACTTTCGCTCCTATCCAGAATCATCTTTGCAATCCTTTCCTCTACATCTCTGGAACTTTTTGGAGGCTTATAGAAAAGCCCTAACAGGGTGACCTCTCCTTTCCTGTTTCTTAACTCAGCCCATACTACCTCAGTAGTCGAGTCCTCATCAAACGTCCTCTCAGCCACCATAATACTGTCCTTGACTAACAATGCCACCCCTCCCCCTCTCTTACCACCTTCCCTGAGCTTACTGAAATATCTAAACCCCGGCACCTGCAACCACCATTCCTCTCCCTGCTCTAGCCATGTCTCCGAAATGGCCACAACATCGAAGTCCCAGGTACCAACCCATGCCGCAAGCTCACCCACCTTATTCCGGATGCTCCTGGCATTGAAGTATACGCACTTTAAACCACCTTCCTTCCTGCCGGTACACCCCTGCAACTTTGAAACCTTACTCATGACCTCACTACTCTCAACCTCTTGTGTACTGGAGCTACAATTCAGGTTCCCAATCTCCTGCTGAACTAGTTTAAACCCTCCCGAAGAGCATTAGCAAACTTCCCCCCCCCCCCCCCCCCCCAGGATATTAGTACCCCTCTGGTCCAGGTGTAGACCATCCCGTTTGTAGAGGTCCCACCTACCCAGAATGAGCCCCAATTGTCCAGGAATCTGAAACTCTCCCTCCTGCACCATCCTTGCAGCCACGTGTTCAACTGCTCTCTCTCCCTATTCCTCGACTCGCTAGCACGTGGCACGGGTAACAACCCTGAGATAATAATTCTGTTTGTCCTGGATCTAAGTTTCCACCTAGCTCCCTGAATTCCTGCCTTACATCCCTATCCCTACCTATGTCATTGGTACCTATGTGGACCACGACGTGGGGCTGCTCTCCCTCTCCCTTAAGGATCCCGAAAACACGATCCGAGACATCGCGGACCCTGGCACCTGGGAGGCAACACACCAACCGCGAGTCTCTCTCGTTCACACAGAATCTCCTATCTAGCCCCCTAACTATGGAGTCTCCAATGACTAATGTTCTCCTCCTCTCCCCTTCCCTTCTGAGCAACAGGGACAGACTCTGTGCCAGAGACCTGCACCCCATGGCTGACCCCTGATAAGTCCCCCCCCAACAGTATCCAAAGCGGTATACCTGTTACTAAGGGGAACTACCACAGGGGATCCCTGTACTGACTGCTTCCCCCCAGCCCCTCGCACCGTCCCCCATCTAGCTTCATTCCCAGGAGTAACTACATCCCTGAAGCTTCTATCTCTGACCACCTCTGCCTCCCGAATGATCCAAAGTTCATCCAGCTCCAGCTCCAGTTCCCTAACACGGTTTTTGAGGAGCTGGAGTTGGGTGCACTTCCCACAGATGAAATCAGCAGGGACACTGACGGCGTCCCTCACCTCAAACATTCTGCAGGAGGACCATTGTACTGCCTTCCCTGCCATCCCTTCTAGATAAAAACAAGAAAAAGAAAGGAAGAGCTTACCTGGTATTAATTGAATTGTTCCCTTGGGGATGGCATTGATTGCCTTCAGTAAGATTGTGGAGAGGTGCAGCCAGCCATCAGGGTCGCCTTTTGGTGCCAAGCACAGAAAATCTTCAAAGGCAGTAAGATTCTGTCCATTGCGTGCAACACTGCGCCGTCGGCCCTGTGTACCAAGACTAATTAAATACCAAGTCAAAGTGGCTACATTAATGTTACAGAGGATCTTCCCGTGTTGACAAAGAGACTCTCCAGATCAGATTGGGATTAACTCAAGAGTTTGGTGGCAGTGTGAAAGTGTGATAATGCATTTCATCATCCAATCTCTTATTGGGTCATTTATAGTTTGTGCAATATTCCAATATCCACAGAACAGCTGGCTGTCTATTTTGTAATTAAATAGCTACTTGAGATAGCACATTGACATGCTATTATGTTTGTAGAATCCAACAAAGAGACACACAGGAACGCACGATAGGATGTAAAATAAACATTTGGTAGACACAACTAATTCTCCTCGCCCCGAAGCGTCACCCCCTCCAACCTGCATCCAGGTCAGGGTTTTTTATACAATGAGGTTCCCCTTGTCAAGGGGAAGTCCTATCCCATTTTCCTGGGGGAGTTTATATTCCGTGCTGGTTACAGGGAAGCAGATGGTGCATAGTCCATGACCTCCGAGGGGGTCATAACAATGCTGTAAAGTGTTGGGATAAAAAAAAACTATCCATTTTACCATGTGTACGGGCCTGGATATCTGTGCATCCTTCTGTAAGGACAAGTGGGTAAGGGCAAAAACACTGATTGCTAGATAGTTAAAGAGGGGGGTTGACTTTTGTGGAAATGGAACATCCCGCCGACAGGGATCCTGGAAATTCCCGCCGTTTAGTAAGTATTTGAGCTTCATTACATTCTGTATTGCTCCCCTGTCAATGCAGCTCATCCCCTGTATTGCCCATCTGCTAATGAAGATTGCTCTTCGTGCAGCCCCTCTGACAGTGCACCACTTTCTCATTGCTGCCCTGGAGTGTCAGCCTTGAGTTTGTGCTCAAGTCTCCAGAGTGATGTTGAATCCACAGTCAGCTGACTCAAGAGTTGTGGGTGCTACTTACTGTGCCATGACTGATACCTAAGCACTAAGTTAATGTTACTATTCCACTGTGAATGGATACCCTGAATTTGGTCATGGGCAAAATTTTACATTCCCCCACCAGCAGGTTTGCAGGCTGTTTGGCGGGTGGGGGGGTGGGGGTGGAGAATAAGATTCCTTGGTAGTCAGACTACTGGCCTCCCACTTGCCCCGAATTGTCGAATATATGGTGAGATGAGCAAAGGCTAGGTCCAAGCCCCAACTGAGGCTGTTAGGACCAAGAAAAGGTGTTTCCTCCGAATTTCACTACGAATTTATGTACATGTGTCTGTAACCCCTTTTCTTTTTTTTTAAAGTATTTTTATTAATGTTTTGCAGAATTTTTCATAACGAAACAGTAGTAACAATAATAACAAAACAAACTAGAGTGAATATTAACATAGTTTAAAAAGAGAATATACAATAACAATTAAATAGACATTACCCCACACGACCCAGTCTTCCCACACCATACCAATGAAGCACTCAAACCACCCCCCCCCCCCCCATCCCCCATCGTACGGATTGCTGCTGCTGCTGACATTTAAGTTTTCCCCGAGAAAGTCGGCAAACAGCTGCCACCTCCGAGAGAAGCCTAACGCAGTCCCTCTTAAGGCAAACTTTATTTTCTCGAGGCTGAGAAACTCAGCCACGTCACTAACCCAAGTCTCTACACTTGGGGGCTTCGAGTCCCTCCACATTAATAAAATCCGTCTCCGGGCTACTAGGGAGGCAAAGGCCAAGACGTCGGCCTCTTTCGCCCCTGAACTCCTGGGTCTTCTGACACTCCAAACATTGCTACCTCTGGACTCGGCACCACCCGTGTGTTAAGCACCTTGGACATTGCCCTCGCGAACCCTTGCCAGGAATCTCTGAGCTCCGGGCATGCCCAAAACATGTGGGCATGGAAGCAGGGCTGCCCTTGCACCTCATACAACTGTTTCTACCCCAAAAAACTTGCTCATTCTCGCTGCTGTCATGTGTGCCTGGTGGACCACCTTAAATTAAATTAGACTGACCCTGGCACATGGTGAGGAGGAATTAACCCTGCCCAGGACCTCTGCCCACTCCTCACCTAGCTCCTCCTCCCACTTGCCCTTCAGCTCCTCCACCGGGGTTTCCTCCGCCTCCTGTAGTTCCTGGTAGATATCCGACACCCTCCCCTCCCCTCCCAGGTGCCGGAGACCACCCTGTCCTGTATCCTCAGTGGTGGCAGCGTCGGAAAGGCCACTACCTGTTTTTTCAGGAACGCTCGTACTTGCAGATATTTAAAGGCGTTTCCTGGCGGCAGATTAAATTTGTCCTCTAGCCAAGCGCATTCAAACTGGGAAAGCTTCCATCTATGAACAGACCTCCCATCCTTCTGATGCCTGCCCTCTGCCAGCTCTGGAACCCACCATCCATCCTACCTGGGACAAACCTGTGTTGTTGCATATCGGGGTCCAGACCGACGCTCCCTCCACCTTCTTGTACCTGCTCCATTGTCCCCAGATCCACAGTGTCGCCACCACCACCGGACCTTTGGAGTAATGGGTCGGCGAGAATGGCAAAGGAGCCGTTATCAAAGCTCCCAGACTAGTACTCCCCGACTGCGCTCCAACAGCAATCTCCTTACTCGCGGGGTCTTATTCGCCCACACAGAGCCCGTAATGATCCTACTCACCCGCTTAAAAATGGCCTTAGGGATGAAGATGGGGAGGCACAGAAAGACAAACAAAAATGTGGGGAGGACAGTCATTTTCACTGTCTGCACCCTCCCTGCCAGTGACAGCGGGAGCATGTCCCACCTTTTAAAGTCCCCTTCCATTTGCTCCACCAACCTGATCAGGTTGAGCCTGTGCAGGGCATCCCATTTCCTGGCCACCTGCATACCCAGGTAACAAAAACTTTTCTCTACCATCCTGAGCGGCAGCTCTTTCAGTCTCTCCTCCTGTTCCTTGGCCTGGATCACAAACAACTCGCTCTCTCCCATGTTCAGTTTGTACCCTGAAAAACTACCAAAATCCCTCAGGATCCACAGAACCTCCCCCATCCCCTCCACAGGGTTCGAAATGTACAGGAGCAAATCATCCGCGTATAGCAAGACCTGATGTTCAACCCCAACGCCCCCCCCCCCCCCGCCCCCCCCCCCCCCCCCCCCCCCCCCCCGAACCAGTCCCCTCCAGTTCCTCAAAGTTCTCAGCACCATAGCTAGTGGTTCTATAGCTAGGGCAAATAGTAGCGGGGAGAAGGGACACCCCTGCCTTGTTCCCCGGTGAAGCACAAAGTACCCCGACCTCAGCCGGTTTGTGCATACACTTGCTACAGGCACCTGGTACAGCAATTTCACCCAGCCAACAAAGACTTTCTCTGCGTCCATCGCTGTTACCACCTCCGCCTCCCCTCCCTCTGAGGGCATCATAATAATATTAAAAAGCCTCCGGACATTGGTATTGAGTTGTCTGCCTTTAATAAACCCAGTCTGGTCTTCCTCTATCACCACTGGGACGCAATCCTCAATTCTTGTGGCCAGAATCTTAGCTAGCAATTTGGCATCCACGTTTAAAAGCGAAATTGGCCTGTATGACCCGCAATGTTCTGGGTCCTTCTCTCGTTTAAGAATGAGTGAGATCAAGGCCTGTGACATTGTTTGGGGGGGGGGTTCCTTTCTCTCTAGCCTCATTGAAGGTCCTCATCAGGAGTGGGCTCAATATTTCCGAAAATTTCTTATAGAATTCTACCTGGTAACCGTCCGACCCCAGGGCTTTACCCGATTGCATGCCCTCTATACCCTTGACAATCTCCTTCAATTCAATCGCGGCCCCAGCCCCTCCACCAGGTCCTTACCTCTACTGGTCCAAAATTTTCCTCATCCCTTCTGCTTCCGTCGGGGGCTCCAACACGTATAGTTTACTATAGAATTCCTTAAAGACTCCGTTCACTCCCCCTAGATCCAAGACCGTGTTACCCTCCTTATTCTTTACTCCCCCGATTTCCCTGGCTGCCTCCCTCTTTCGCAGTTGGTGTGCCAGCATTCTACTCGCTTTCTCCCCGTACTCATAGACTTCCCCCCTTGCCTTCCTCAGCTGCGCTACCGCTTTCCCTGTGGTCAGCAGTTCAAACTCCGCCTGCAGACTCCGCTGCTCCCTCAGTAGCCCCGCCTCAGGGGCCTCTGCGTATCACCTGTCCACTAGGAGTATCTCCTCCACAAGTTTCTCCCTCTCCGCTCTTTCTCTCTTTTCCCTATGGGATCGAATTGAGATGAGTTCCCCTCTGACAACTGCATTCAGAGCCTCCCAGACCGTTGCCGCTGCTACCTCACCCGTATCGTTTGTTTCCAGGTAATCCTGGATGTTCCTGCTAATCCGCCCGCAAACCTCTTCATCTGCCAGCAGCCCCACATCCAGTCTCCAGAGTGGTCGCTGCCCTCTCTCCTCACTAAGCCGCAGGCCCATCCAGTGCAGGGCATGGTCCGAGACTGTGATTGCTGAGTATTCTGTTCCCCTCACCTTTGGGATTAACGCCCTGCTCAAGACAAAGAAGTCTATGCGGGAATAAACCTTATGAATGTGGGAGAAAAAAGAGAACTCCTTCGCTCTTGGCCGCGTGCACCCCCCTCATCTGCTCCATAAAACCTTTCAGTTCCTTAGCCACTGCCGGTCGCTTCACTGTCCTGGACTTCGGCCGGTCCAGCTCGGAATCAATGACTGTGTTAAAGTCTCCCCCATGATCAGGTTGTGTCTCATAAAGTCCACATCATCCCAATTTGGAGCATAGACGTTCATAAACACCACCCAGACCCCCTCCCACTTTCCACTCACCATTATATACCTGCCCCCCTTATCTGCCACAATTCTCCCAGCCTCGAATGCCACACCCTTACTGATCAGAATTGCTACCCCCCTGGTCTTCGAATCCAGCCCTGAATGGAACACCTGGCCGACCCATCCCTTTCTCAATCTCGTATGGTCTGCGAACTTTAAATGTGTCTCCTGAAGCATTGCTACGTCTGCCTTTAACCCCTTTAGATGTGCAAACACGCGCGCTCTTTTGACCGGCCCATTCAAACGCCTCACATTCCACGTGATCAGCCTGGACGGGGGACTCAACCCCCCCCCCCCCCCCACCCACCCCCACCAGACCCTGCCGACTAGCCATCACCCTTTTTTGGCCAACCTCGAGCCCGCGCCGTTCACTTCCTCGAGCGCCCCCACAGGTAGCCACCACCCCCCACCCTCAATTGGTACCCCGAAATTGATACCTCCTCTGTCAGCAAAGCAGCATCCCCCTCCCCCCAAACAGCCACACGACCCAAAAACCCCCGCCAAGCACCAGCTGAGCACTTGCTCTCCCCCACTAAGCTCCCAAGAGTCAGCTGACCCATGCTGACCCTGGCAGCTCCCGCCCCTGGCGCCAATCAGACTGTCGCCTCATTGTCAGGACCCCTCTCCCCACATGAATAATCCAATTAAACAACCTCTCCAGCCCCAGTGAATAAATAGCAATACGAAACGAAAAATAAGCAGAAGACACAAGCATTGCCCCATGAGGAGACACTTGTTGAACCAAGGCTCCAACTTCCCGAAACATCGCACTAAGTACAGGGCCCCCTCCCCACTCCGTATCTCAACTTTGCCAAAAACACTGCACCCTCCAGCCACCACCACAGCCCTTACACGCACCCAACATTGTATACAATCTTATATTAGAAACGGTAACATGTTACCCAGCCCTACCGCCGCATTCCACCAAAGCTTAACTGTCCTTTAATTCAAGTCCAGCTTTTCTTGTTTGACGAATGACCACGCCTCGTCCGGCGTCTCAAAATAGTGATGCCGTTCCTTGTACGTGACCCATAGCCTCGCTGGGTGTATCATCCCAAATTTCACCCCTTTGCTGAAGAGGGTCGCTTTCACCCAGTTGAATCCAGCACGCCTCTTGGCCAGCTCCGCACCCAGGTCCTGGTAGATGCGTATCACGCTGTTCTCCCACCTGTTGCTCCGTTCTTTTTTGCCCACCGCAAGACAAATTCCTTGTCCGAAAAGCGATGAAATCTCACCACCATGGCCCTCGGCGGTTCATTCGCTTTGGGCTTCCTTGCGGGGGCTCTGTGCGCCTTGTCCAGCTCCAGGGGTTGAGGGAATACCCCCATCCCAATCAGCGTCTCCAGCACCTTGGACACAAATGCTCCCACATCCGACCCCTCCACATCTTCGGGGAGGCCCACAATTCTCAAGTTCTGTCTCCTGGGCCTGTTTTATAGGTCCTCCAGCCTCTCCTGCCACTTCTTGTGGAGGTCATCCTGCGCCTCCACCTTAAGGGCCAATACGACCAACTCGTCCTCATGGTCGGGCAGCTTTTTCTCCATCTCCTTGATCGCTTTCCCTTGTGTCACCTGAGTTGCGATCATTTGGTCTACTGATGCCTTCATCGGGACCAGCATATCCTTTTTAAGATCAGCAAAGCAGCCCCTAAGGAACTCCTGTTGCTCCTGTGCCCACTGCGCCCATGCACCCTCATCTATATCGGCCACCATGCCGTGCCTCGGTGCCCGCTCCGCACGCTTCTGTCTGTTGGGACTTAAACGCTTCACCCAGCCACTCCTGGTCCAGCTATCCATACAACAGAGAGAGAATCCTTTTGGCAGTGTTCGCTTCACCAATCTGCCCCAATAAATCCGTGAAAACCCCTGAAAAAGGTCCGAGAGTCCGTTCCAGATGGGAGCTGCCGAATGCGCGACCAACTCCTCCATGGCCGCCACCGGAAGTCTCGTCACCACTGCTTCAATGGCCTTGGCTAGATCTTTTCACAGTTGTTCCCTCTGCTGCTGGAATTCAGCTTTAATAAAGGCCCTTAAGTCAGGTTGTAGCCTTTAAGCTTGCCCTTCCCCCATCTGCATGCTGGAAGAGGCTTTTGTCTTTGCTGCAGCTCCAGCCAAATCTTTCACTGTTTCTGCCGGGTCTGGTGACCAAGAGACATACCATTCCTGGGGAAAAGCACTCCTCCAACATTCACCTACATCTTTTCATCAAAATTCCACCCCGTATTGATTAAAAAAGAGCTCTTTTCTGTAACCTTGGGCAGGAGCTGCCTTGTGTGTGACCACTTACTCCATGGTCCACACCGGAAGTCATGTAACCCCTTTATAATAACCCAGCAGTTAAGCTTTGTTCCTAAACAAGATAGTTTATTACGAAACTCACAAAGAAGCAGTGATAAAGTTATTCATTAGAATGCAAGATACAAAGATGAAAATGCAGGAGAGATAAAAAGATACTTAAAGATGAGATTTCAAATCAGTACCTGTGAGATATCATTGCAGACCCATTGATTGAATTTCTTCATCACAATGTGAAGGGATTGAAATTTGAAGTTTGTTTAGCAGCTGCGATGGCTTGTGGAGTCGAAGAGTCGGAGCTTTCCTTCATAGGTGGACTCCATAAGTGAGCAGACGCTGGAAAAGAGTAAAGGCTCCGAGACTGGAAGATTGCCTGGTTTCTTCACAGAAATCCGGGGATGATTGTTCTGGATGCATTAGTTTGTAACTCCCAATGACAGGGGACCTCAGCTTCCATGTGTGGTTCATGGTTGCTTCAGCTAAAAGCTGTGCGATGCTGTCATCCCTCACACTACCACATTACCGCACAAAATGGCTCCTGCAGCCCCCCCCCCCCTCCCCCCGCTTATACAATCAAAAAAGCACAAAATTGCTGCTGTCACAAACCTTTAAATCCTGCCCCCATATTAGGCATTGGGTGGACCCCAGGCTGTGGGCCATAGTCCAGCCCAATGTCTCTTGCACCGGGATAATTAACCTTCGAAATGTCTCAACCATTCACTTGAAGGTTCTCATTCTCTGAGGTTTGGGAAGAGACGAAGGAGCTATTTAGATCCAGGGATTGTCAATGAGTTTCTATTTATTCCTGTGGAAATGCGCATTGAATTTCAAATGTCTTCACATGTCTATATTGGCTCTCTGAATCAGGATTTCCTTCTGACTGAAGGGTAGAAGCCCCATCTCAAGCCAACTAATGTTTCTTAGAGTGTTAAATGTCTGCGCCGAAGCCAATGTCGGAGGGGATGGGTTCCTCACTGACTCTTGGTGGGAAACATTGCCTTCCAAAAAATCCTGGCACAAGCTTTAATACATTCACACAAATTAATGGAGCCGGTGGTGGGATTCGAACTCCAGCTCTGGATTACTAGTTGAGTCAGACAAACACAATGGGCGTGATCCACCAGCCACGTTGTGCTCTCGGTCTAGTACGGTGCGGCCGGTGAATCCCGGGAGAGGCCACTGGCTGGTTTCCCGGTAGCCTTCATGCATCGTGGGATCGACCCAAATCCCACGAGACGGCGGAGTCAGGATCCTGCTCAAAAGGGGAGGGACAAAACAGTGGTACGAAGTCGGTTTAAAACCAACTTCAGCGAGCTTAAACGATACCCACTGGTCTCCCGGGATCTACCGACATTCCCAGCGAGGACATAGCCAGGCGTTGTTCAGCACTGGTCCACACAAATGTCGATTGATTGATTGATATTTATTATCACATGTACCAAAGTACAGTGAAAGGTATTTTTCTGCGGCCAAGGGAACGTACACAGTACGTACATAGTAGACATAAGAATAATCGACTGAGTACATTGACAGTGGTGCAGTCAACCAGGCGGAATGGCACCCAGGGCTCTCCCAGACCATCAGAGGCCCCTGAGAGGTCATGGGTAGTAGTGCAGGGTGGCTCCCTGGCCCTCTCCCTGGAAATTGGACAACTTGGCACTGCCCAGCTGGCACCTTGGCACTGTCACCCTGGCACTACCAAGGTACCCGGGTGGCACTGCCAAGTGGGCAGGAGCACTGCCCAGGTGCCATGGTGGCACTGCCAAGGCTCAGGGAACAAGGGGGACTATGCCCATGAATGGAGGGTGAAGGGGGTATGAAGGGTGGGGGGGGAGTGCATGGCAGGTACGTAGGGACCTCTGGGAGGTTGGGGGATGGCGGGTAGGGTTCTTGGAAGGGGGGACTCTAAGAGGCAGGGGGGGGGCCTGAAGAGGGGGAACCCAGAGGGACCCCATAGCGTGTGTCCTCACTTGGCGGGGGGGGGGGGGGGGGAGGTGGTACCCATGTGTGTGGGGGGGGGTGACATTGCCCATGGGTGGGGGATATGGGGGACACACAAGCTCACTTAGAGATTGGGGCACCCTTTCAAAAAGGCGGCCCAATCTCTGAGTTCAGCTCCCCAGTGCTTAAAAAATTCTAAGTGTGGTAGCGAGCAGAAATTGCCGTGAGCTTCCCAGCACTCGGCCCAGTGAGGACGGCAACGCTATTCATCGTTAATTGGTCCACTTAACGAGGCCACACGGGCTTCTCGCTGCAAATGAAGGCTCGCCAGCTGATTCTTTGGCATCGCGCTCACCAGCCCCCCGCTAACAAGGTCGAGCAGCACTTAACCCGCTCTTGCACAGCCAACCCCAGTCGGCTCACAACAATAGCACCCAGGAGATGGCCCCAAGATTCGGGGAAACAGTTCTGGAGAAGTTGCTAGACGCAGTGGAGGCCAAGAGGGATTCCCTGTTCCCCGGAGGATCACAGAAGGTCAGCCATAGGACAGCCAGTGACGTCTGGGACGAGGTAGCAGCGAGTGTGAGCACCGGGAATGTGATCAGGAGGACGGGCCTCCAGTGCAGGAAAAAGGTTAATGACCTACACCAGGCAGCATGTGTAAGTAGTCACCAACGCATCCCCCCTCCCCCACAGACCCTTCCACCTCTAACTCTCCATGTGACCCCCAACCCTCCCTCCACCCCGCCTCTCGATTCAACCCTCCCTACCCTTCCTTCACACACCCCCCCGCCTCCCACCACTGTGAACCATGCTTGTAGCTAACAATGTAGCTAACACGTAACCCAACAACCCCCCCCCCCCTTAACCTTACTTTTTTAGGACACTACGGGCAATTTAGCATGGCCAATCCACCTAACCCGCACATCTTTGGACTGTGAGAGGAAACCGGAGCACCCGGAGGAAACCCACGCACACACGGGGAGGATGTGCAGACTCCGCACAGACAGTGACCCAGCGGGGAATCGAACCTGGGACCCTGGAGCTGTGAAGCATTTATGCTAACCACCATGCTACCGTGCTGCCCAAAAGAGGATGGGTCCTCTTTTGTGGAAAATGCTACTCGAAAAGCAGGATGGGCAGTGACAGGTCTGTATACTATTAATGCAAGGGGAAGGTTGCCTTCAGGAACATCAGCCCAACAAGCTGAGTTGAGGGCCCAAGCTGAAGCACGTCATGTGACAAAAGACCAAACAGCCAACATCTATACAGACTTAAGCTATGAATTCGGGGTAGCTCACGATTTTGGTCAGATATAGAAAAAAAGGGGGTACCTCACTGCGTTAGGAACATCTATTCAAAATGGAAATGAGGTACAAAACCTACCAGGAGCCCTAAAATTGCCAAAAGAAGTAGCCGTTTTGAAATGTGAGGCCCATACCAAAGAAGAAACCTTAGAAGCACAGGGAAATGCCCTCGCAGATAGAGCAGCAAAAGAAGCTGCCTCACTATGCAATCTTCTGGAGGAATCAAAACAAATCTGTCAACTGGGAGTGTACAGCCTGTTACAAGATCTGCTTAAAATGCAGAGTGAGTGTCCATGGGAAGAAAAATGGACCGGGATGGAAGCAGGTATCAAATTTTGTGAGGATGGTATTTGGAGACAAAGTGAGATTGATAAACCAGTTGCACCTCAGTCACTGATGCCCTATTTAGCTCAACAAATCCATTGATTGGGGGGCCTGGCTCCTCAACAGATGATAGCTTGATTCCAAAAGAGTTGGTGGGGTTGAGGATTCATAAATCATGCCTAGGTAGTAGCAAACCATTGTGACGCCTGTCAGAAGAGCAATCTGGGACCTATAACATCCATGCCTCAGTTAAAAGTCCCTGCTCCATCGGGACCATTTCAGCATGTACAAATTGATTACATCACTCTTCCACCATGTCAAGGATATTCTGAAGTCAGAGTGAAGTGATAGTCAACAAATTTTCCAGATGGGTAGAAGCCGTTCCAGCCAGAAAAGCTACAGCTAGTCACACAGCTGAGGTTTTATGCAAAGACTATATCCCTACATGGGAAGTACCAGTTCGCATTGACTCAGATAAAGGAATTAATTTTACAGGAGCTGTCTGCAAAGATGTGTGTAGGTTATTAAACATTCAGTGGGGACTACTGTCCTGACCATGCACAATCATCATCATAATAATAATAATCTTTATTGTCACAAGTCGGCTTACATTAACACCGCAATGAAGTTACTGTGAAAATCCCCTAGTTTCCACACTCCGGCGCCTGTTCGGGTACACAGAGGGAGATTTCAGAATGTCCAAATTGCTTAACAGCACGTCTTTCGGGACTTGTGGGAGGAAACTGGAGCACCCGAAGGAAATCCACGCAGACTCGGCGAGAACGTGCAGACTCCGCACAGACAGTGACCCAAGCAAGAAATCGAACCTGGGACCCTGGAGCTGTGGAGCAACATGGCTAACCACTGTGCTACCATGCTGCCCCATCATCAGGGCAGTTGGAGTGCATGAATCGATCAGTATCATCAAGGGGGAAGGCCATGGCCTCAGGCTTGACCATTAGTCCTGTGCAGCATCAGAGCAACACCTAACAGAACCACATGCCTGAGTCCATTTGAAGTAATTACTGGCAGACCCTTGTCCTTGCCAGGATTTAAGGAAAGTTGATTGTCATTTAATGAGTGATGCATTACTTAAATATTGCCAAAATCTAACAAATGTCGTTAGTTCTCCTTCCTTACAGTTATCAGCAGCATGGGGTGATCCTCCCGAAGGCGGACAAGACCTTGTGCCAGGAATTGAAGTTAATTGAAGAATTAAAGAAGTTACAGAAGGAACCATTGGGGGCAAAGTGGGAGGAACCTTATCAGGTGCTACTTGCAACTCCAACGACTGTGATGGTTCGGGGAAAGAAGACTTGGATTCATGCTTCACATGTTAAAAGAGCTCATTATGATTTTTACACGTACATAAAAAGCAAGAGGGTAGCCAGGGAAAGGGTTAGCCCACTGAAGGATAGGGGACGGAATCGATGTGTAGAGCCAGAGGAAATGGGCGAGGTACTAAATGAAAACCTTGCATCAGTATTCACCAACGAGAAGGAATTGGTGGATGTTGAGTCTGGAGAAGGGTGTGGAGATAGCCTGGGTCACATTGAGATCCAAAAAGACGAGGTGTTGGGCATCTTGAAAAATGTTAAGGTTGATAAGTCCCCAGGGCCTGATGGGATCTACCCCAGAATACTGAAGGAGGCTAGAGAGGAAATTGCTGAGGCCTTGACAAAAATCTTTGGATCCTCACTGTCTTCAGGTGATGTCCCAGAGGACTGGAGAATAGCCAATGTTGTTCCTTTGTTTAAGAAGGGTGGCAAGGATAATCCAGGGAATTACAGGCTGGTGAGCCTTAAATCAGTGGTAGGGAAATTACTGGAGAGAATTCTTCGAGACAGGATCTACTCCCATTTGGAAACAAATGGACGTATTAGTGAGAGGCAGCATGGTTTTGTGAAGGGGAGATCGTGTCTCACTAACCTGATAGAGCTTTTCCGAAAAGGTCACAATGATGATTGGTGCAGGTAGGGCAGTGGATGTTGTCCATGTGGACTTCAGTAAGGCCTTTGACAAGGTCCCTCATGGTGGACTGGTACAAAAGGTGAAGTCACACGGGCTCAGGGGTGAGCTGGCAAGGTGGATACAGAACTGGCTAGGTCATAGAAGCAGAGAGTAGCAATGGAAGCGTGCTTTTCTGATTGGAGGGCTGTGACTAGTGGTGTTCCGCAGGGATCAGTGCTGGGACCTTTGCTGTTCGTAGTATATATAAATGATTTGGAGGAAAATGTAACTGGTCTGATTGGCAAGTTTGCAGACAACACAAAGGATTGTGGAATTGCGGATAGCGATGAGGACTGTCAGAGGCTACAACAGGATTTAGATTGTTTGGAGACTTGGGCGGAGAGATGGCAGATGGAGTTTAATCCAGACAAATGTGAGGTAATGCATTTTGGAAGATCTAATGCAGGTAGGGAATATACAGTGAATGGTAAAACTCTAAAGAGTATTGAAAGTCAGAGCGATCTATGTGTACAGGTCCACAGAGGCAACACAGGTGGAGAAGGTAGTCAAGAAGGCATAGGGCATGCTTGCCTTCATTGGCCGGGGCATTGAGTATAAGAATTGGCAAGTCATGTTGCAGCTGTATAGAACCTTAGTTAGGCCACACTTGGAGTATAATGTTCAATTCTGGTCGCCACACTACCAGAAGGATGTGGAGGCTTTAGAGAGGGGGCAGAAGAGATTTACCAAGATGTTGCCTGGTATGGAGGGCATTAGCTATGAGGAGCGGTTGAATAAACTCGGTTTGTTCTCACTGGAACGACGGAGGTTGAGGGGCGACCTGATAGAGGTCTACAAAATTTTGATGGGCATAGAGAGAATGGATCGTCGGAGGCTTTTCCCCAGGGTACAGGGGTCAATTACTAGGGGGCATAGGTTTAAAGTGCGAGGGACAAGGTTTAGAGTAGATGTACGAGGCAAGTTTTTTTACACAGAGGGTAGTGGGTGCCTGGAACTCGCTGCCAGAGGAGATGGTGGAAGCAGGGACGGTAGTGACGTTTAAGGGGCATCTTGATAAATACATGAATAGGATGGGAATAGAGGGATACGAACCCAGGAAGTGCAGAAGATTGTAGTTTAGTCGGGCAACATGGTCGGCACGGGCTTGGAGGGCCGAAGGGCCTGTTCCTGTGCTGTACTTTTCTTTGTTCTTTGTTCTTTGATTAAAATGGTTTCTTATAAAATGTTTTTTGCTGTTTTGATTCTTTTTATCTTACAGACTACAGCCAGCTCAGAAAGGCTCACAAGGAGTTAAATGATAACACTTTTCTTTATCTGTTCAAGGTTGTAGTAATCCACAGGAGGCAGGAGTTCCGTCACCACACCAATATTTATTTACAATAACGATATTACAGGAGCATCTACAAACAAACAGTGCTGCTAGCCCTGTTTGGGACTCTACCGTGCCTTTGACCCACGTTGGTCCATTCCCATAATTCTTGACCCAAACCGGTGCCCCCACCTGGAAATGTCTCTGCTGCCGACTATTATCATGCCCCCTGCGTTGGGCCTCCTGTTGTTTCTCCACTTTCCCCGTTAAACTTGGGAAAAGGAGACTCAGCCTCGTTCGCAGCCGCCTTCCCATTAAGAGTTCAGCTGGGGGTATGCCCGTTGTGGAATGCGGTGTGGTCCTGTAATCAAACAGCCAGCGGGAGAGCTTTGTGTCTATTGACGCTGCCGGCTGCTTCTTGAGTCCCGCTTTAAGTGTCTGGACCGCTCTCTCTGCCAGGCCGTTGGTCGCTGGATGGTAAGGGGCCGTTTTGATGCGACGGACTCCGTTTTCCATCAGGAATTTTCCAAATTCCCCACTTGTGAATGCCGTTCCATTGTCCGACACCAATACCTCCGGAAGTCCATGTGTTGCAAACGAGGCCCTGAGCTTTTCAATTGTCGATGCTGTGCTTGCCGTGTTTACCCGGTAGACGTCCAACCATTTGGAGTGGGCGTCCACTATCACCAAAAACATTGAGCCCATGAAATATGCAGGCGGGTCCACGGTCTGCCTGGCCATTCCCACGGGTGCAATGGCGCCGCTGGTGGCACTCTTTGCCCCTGTTGGCACTCTTGGCACCGACGGACCAAGGATGCTATGTCTATGTCCAAACCTGGCCACCAAACATAGCTTCGAGCTAGCATCTTCATTTTAGACACCCCTGGGTGTCCGCGATGTAACTCAGTTAAGATTGCCTGACGACCCTGAGCTGGGACGATTACCCGGGCTCCCCATAATAGGATACCGTCTTCTACGGTTATTTGGTCCCTTCTGCTCCAGTATGGGTGCATCTGGGGCTCCACTGGTCTTTCCAGTTCCCCTGTTAGCAGTAAATGCTTCATCTTGGCTAAAACTGGGTCTTTTTGCGTCCACAACCGAATATGTTGTGCGTCTACTGGTAGGGTGTCCAAAAAATTTAGAGTCATTACTGTCTCCTCTACTTTTGGTATTTGCGGCAGAGTGTCCGGGAGGGGAAGTCTGCTCAAAGCATCTGCATGTACTACTCGCGTTCCCGGTCTGTGCTCCAGAACGTATCTATATGCCGCCAGTAGCAACGCCCAGCGTTGGATTCTAGCTGATGCAATCGGGGGTATTGACTTGTCTTCTTTTAATAACCCTAATAACGTCTTATGGTCCGTCACTATGGTGAATTTCCGCACGTACAGATACTGGTGAAATTTTTTACTGCGAATATCACCGCCAGTCCTTCCTTCTCGATTTGGGCGTACTTCCTCTCAGCCATCGCCAAGGTCCTCGAAGCATAGGCTATTGGCCGTCCTTCCCCATTCCTTCCTCTATGGGCTAAGACGGCTCCTACCCCGTAGGGGGATGCATCACAAGTGACCACCAACTCCTTCCTTGGGTCATAATGCTCTCGGACATTTTCAGATGACAGCTGTTCCTTAATGTCCCTAAATGCTCGGTTTTGGCGGGTGGACCATTTCCATTCTTGCCCCTTTTTTAGTAGCTGGTGGAGGGGTTCGAGGGTGGACACCCTATTTTCAATAAATTTTCCATAATAGGTTACCAACCCTAGAAATGATCGTAACTCCTGGACCGTGGTGGGAGCTGGGGCTTCTTTTATTGCCCTTACTCTGTCTTCTAATGGATGTAAGCCTGACTCTTCTACTTTATATCCCAGGTACGTCACTTGTGGGGCCAGAAAAACACATTTTTCCCTTTTGAGCCGTACGCCTGCCTTTGCGAAACGCCTGAGCACTTCCTCCAGGTTCCTCAAGTGTTCCCTGTTTGTCATCGACATCGTCTGTTTGATTAAGACATCGTCCAAATAAATCGCCACCTGTGGTAGTCCCTGCAGAATATTTTCCATCGTACGCTGGAATATAGCGCAGGCTGATGACACTTCAAAAGGTAGCCTAGTATAACGAAAAAGGCCCTTCAGGGTGTTGATCGTAGCGAACTTCTGGGAGCCCTTGTCGAGTTTTAACTGCAGGTAGGCGTGGCTCATGTCTAGTTTCGCGAACAAAAGCCCACTTGCCAATTTGGCATATAGGTCGTCTATTTTCGGGATTGGGTATTTGTCCAGCAGTGCGTATTTGTTTACTGTCTGTTTGTCCTACCCGTGGATTTCAGTAAGGCGTTTGATAAGGTTCCCCACGGTAGGCTATTGCAGAAAATAAGGAAGTATGGGATTGACGGTGATTTAGCGGTTTGGATCAGTAATTGGCTAGCTGAAAGAAGACAGAGGGTGGTGGTTGATGGCAAATGTTCATCCTGGAGTTCAGTTACTAGTGGTGTACCGCAAGGATCTGTTTTGGGGCCACTGCTGTTTGTCATTTTTATAAATGACCTGGAAGAGGGTGTAGAAGGATGGGTTAGTAAATTTGCAGATGACACGAAGGTCGGTGGAGTTGTGGATAGTGCTGAAGGATGTTATAGGATACAGAGGGACATAGATAAGCTGCAGAGCTGGGCTGAGAGGTGGCAGATGGAGTTTAATGCAGAAAAGTGTGAGGTGGTTCACTTTGGAAGGAGTAACAGGAATGCAGAGTACTGGGCTAATGGCAAGATTCTTGGTAGTGTAGATGAACAGAGAGATCTCGGCATCCAGGTACATAAATCCCTGAAAGTTGCCACCCAGGTTAATAGGGCTGTTAAGAAGGCATATGGTGTGCTAGCCTTTATCAGCAGGGGGATTGAGTTTCGGAGCCACAAGGTCATGCTGCAGCTGTACATAACTCTGGTGCGGCCGCACCTGGAGTACTGCGTGCAGTTCTGGTCACCACATTATAGGAAGGATGTGGAAGCTTTGGAAAGGGTTCCGAGGAGATTTACTAGGATGTTGCCTGGTATGGAGGGAAGGTCTTACGAGGAAAGGTTCAGGGACTTAAGGTTGTTTTCGTTAGAGAGGAGAAGGCTGAGAGGTGACTTAATAGAGACATATAAGATAGTCAGAGGGTTAGATAGGGTGGACAGTGAGAGTCTTTTTCCTCGGATGGTGGTGACCAACACGAGGGGACATAGCTTTAAATTGAGGGATGATAGATATAGGACAGATGTCAGAGGCAGTTTCTTTACTCAGAGAGTAGTAGGGGCGTGGAACGCCCTGCCTGCAACAGTAGTAGACTCGCCAACTTTAAGGGCATTTAAGTGGTCACTGGATAGACATATGGATGAAAATGGAATAGTGTAGGTCAGATAGGCTTCAGATGGTTTCACAGGTCGGCGCAACATCGAGGGCCGAATGGCCCGTACTGCGCTGTAGTGTTCTATGTTCTATGTTCTATAAAATCTCACAGAGACGTATCGAGACGTCTGGCTTCAAAATTGGTACCACCGGCGCTGCCCATTCCGAGAACTGTACTGGTCTGATAATGCCGTCACGCCGTAACCTTTCTATTTCGTCATCTACTTTCTTCCTTAATGCAAAAGGTACCAGCCTGGCCTTACAAAATTTCGGAAGGGCTTCTGGGTCCACGTGCAAAGTTGCTTTGGCGCCTATGATTTCCCCCAAACCTTCCTGGAAGGCCTCCGGGTATTTTTGGTGTACTCCACTCAACTGCCCGCTTCCACTCTGGAAAATTTTCATCCAATCTAATTTTAGGTCTTTCAGCCAGTTCCGTCCAATTAAGCTTAGTCCGGAGCCCTCTACTATCGTCAACGGTAATCGGAGCAATTGTTTCTCATATTCTACAGGTACATGTGTCGTGCCTAGAACTTCCAGGGGTTCCCCCGTGTAGGTTTTAAGTTTCTTCGATGTTTTTGTTAGGGTTAGTGGCTGGAGTCCATCTTTGATTTTTCTAAATGCTGCCACTCCCATTACTGATACGGCCGCACCCGTGTCTATTTCCATTATTGTCGGCCGCCCGTTCACACGTGGGGTAATCCTAATGGGTTCTGCTTTCTTCGTTGTAATATTATATAATTGTTGCCCTTCGGAGGAGGATGGGGCGTCTAGGTTGTGTACTTCCCTGCGTCCCCACCTGCTATTCCTCTTTTGCCACCTCCTTCTAGGGTTTCTATCGTTGTTACCCCACTCTGTCTGGTGCCAGAAACGGTCCTTCTCTGTTGGGGGAGCCTTAGCCGGTACTTCCCTCTGTCTCCAGTTAGTCCTAGCAGACTTGGGGGCAGTTCTGGGGTTTTCCTTTTTCCCTCTATTCCTCAGGATTTTCCTGAGAGCGGCTATCTGGCAGCAGGACCCGTTGTGGTAGTCCCTTTCACAGGTATCTACCTCCATTGGCGTGCCCTGTAGTTCCTGCGCCCCACTTGCTGCCTTTTCTAGGGACAGTGCAAGCTGTAATGCCTGTCTGCAGTCTAGCTCCATTTCCGCCAACAGGCGTTTCTGTATTGTGAGGTCGTTTATACCACACACTAACCGGCCCGAAGCATTTCATTTAGCGTCGGGCCAAACTCACATTTTTCCGCCAGCCTTCTCAGGCGGGTCAAGAAATTCATGACTGACTCCCTGTCTTCCCGCTTCGCTGTGTAGAATCTGTACCTACTCAAAATGAGGGGTGGTTTTGGGTCGTAGTGCTCTTTCACCAATTCCGTTACTTCTTGGAAAGTTTTCGTGTCCGGCGCATCGGGATAAGTCAGACTACGCATAATGGCGAAAGCGGAGGGTCCGCACGCCGACAGCAGGATAAGCCGTCTCCTTTTGTCCGTCAGTATATCATTTGCCCGGAAGAAGTAACACATTCTCTCCACATACTGGGACCAGTCCTCAATAGCCGGGTCGAATGCCTCTAACCTCCTAAAAAACGGCATTTTTAAAATGGCAAGGCTCACCCTCCGAGTGCGGCAGCTGGTCTCCGCAAAATTCGTAGTTTACCTCGTTGCCACTGTAGTAATCCACGGGAGGCAGGAGTTCCGTCACCACACCAATATTTATTTAGAATAACGATATTACAGGAACAGCTACAAACAGTGATGCTAGCAGTCCAGTCAACTTAAGACTGCTCACAAAGCCTACACAGGTGATTATATGGGCCCCCTCAATGAGCTATCATTGAGGGAGCTCATACTCCAATTGGCCAACCAATAAAGCCAATTGGAGTTCATTACAAAGGTGTACGCCAAAAATTTCAATGTTTCTAAATGTTGGGTATGTTTTTCAATCCCTACCCACTCAGGAGAAGGTAGCCCCTTCTCGTCTATCCATTTTAACACTTCAGAAACAGTAGAATGGTATATTTTTCGGAGTACCACCTTCTCTTCCCAAAATCGTGAGGGAGCTACCACATGCTGGGAAACCAAGTATCAGGTCAATTTAAAAAACAAATTCAGTTGTGGAAGTCTGCAGGTTATTCATTGAACATATTTTCAGGATTATCAACCCAATTAGAACAGGAAGCAAAATCCTGCCCATATAAACCTCCCAGCTACTATTAATCAGGAAGGATCAATTTGTTTGACGAGTTATCATCTTAATGGAGTAGAAATGGGATATAGTAACTGTACTCCCTATTTTAATATAAACAGAGCTTACAAAGCTTACAAAGAGCTTACAAAGCAGTCCAAAGATGTGCGGGTTAGGTGGATTGGCCATGCTAAATTGCCCGTAGTGTCCTAAAAAGTAAGGTTAAGGGGGGGGGGTTGTTGGGTTACGGGTATAGGATGGATACGTGGGTTTGAGTAGGGTGATCATGGCTCTGCACAACATCGAGGGCCGAAGGGCCTGTTCTGTGCTGTACTGTTCTATGTTCTATGTTCTAAATGCACGCCAACATCATTAGAGATGGCTATTGGTTCCTCTTTATTGACAGGTTTACAAAATTTTACTAATGGTAATAAATTCCCAGATCATTGGTACCCAGAGGAAATTGCCACTTCACTTCTTACAATGGTACTTATTTTATTTGTAACATAGAGCATACCCTTGGCTTCCAAAACTTTGATCAGGATCCTGTTATTTGGGAAACCCTTCTTTATTAGAGGCACCAGGAATAAGAAGTAAATGTGCCCTCACTGCACGAGATAGATTACTTGCTCAGTTTATTCCCTTTAATTGGGATGCAAAAGTATCCAAAGAGTTTAATAAAATGACAATCATCACAGAAAAAATTGTTAATGACACTTCTACAGCCTTATTCAAAATGTCTGCAAAAATGTTAGCTATCCGTACTGGAACTTTACAAAATCAAATGGCTCTTAATAATAATCTTTGTTAGTGTCACAAGTAGGCTTACATTAACACTGCAATGAAGTTACTGTGAAAATCCCCCAGTCGTCACACTCAGGCACCTGTTCTGGTACACGGAGGGAGAATTCAGAATGTCCAATTCACCTAACAAGCACGTCTTTCAGGAGGGAGGAAACCTTGTGGGGATGTGGAGAGAGGATCTGTAGAAGCCTAGGGTTGAATAGTGTCGAGTAAGAGTTGATGAACGCTGGAATTTTGTTGGATTACCTTCAAGCATGAATTTGTGATTTCTGAAGGACAAGGGAGTTGAGAATTTAAATGCTTTGAAAAAAAATACAACTGGAGAGTGGCACTGGAGAGGTGGATTGGCCACGCTAAATTGCCCCTTAATTGGAAAAAATAATAATTAGGTACTCTAAATTTGTTAAAAAAACATTAGAGCAGCATGGTGGTACAGGGCTAAACCGCTGGCTTTCAAAGCAGACCAAGGCAGGCCAGCAGCACGGTTCACTTCCTGTACCAGCCTCCCCGAACAGGCGCCGGAATGTGGCGACTAGGGGCTTTTCACAGTAACTTCATTTGAAGCCTACTTGTGACAATAAGCGATTTTCATTTCATTTCATTTCACACCCAAAAGGAGGCTGAGAAACGTAAATAACCCGAGCCTGACATGCTTCCGGGTGGATAGGATCCTTAGGAGCCTCAGTGGTGCAAGGCTTGGCCATGTTCCTTATACTTATTTTTGCTATAAATCTAGGATTTCTGACAACCAAATGTATCTGTAAGAAGATGTCCTGAGGCCCCGAAACAGCAACACCTTTACAGGATATGAGGGGTTCTTACTATTTGGAATATTGGGCGGGATTCTCGACCCCCCGCCGGGTCGGAGAATCACTGGGAGCCGGTGTCAATCCCGCCCCTGCCGTGTCCCGAATTCTCTGGCACCGGAGATTTTGCGGGCGCAGGAATCTCTCCGTGCCGGTCGGCGTCCCCGTCCCCCAGCGATTCTCCGGCCCGCGATGGGCCGAAGTCCCACAGCTGTCATCCCTCTCCCGCCGGCGTGGATCAAACCACCTACTTTACCGGTGGGAGCAGGAGGCACAGGCAGGCTCCGGGGTCCTGGGGGGGGGGGGGGGGGGGGGGCGCGGGGCGATCTGGCCCCGGGGGGTGCCCCCACGGTGGCCTGGCCCGTGATCGGGGCCCACCGATTGGCGGGCGGGCATGTGCTGTGGGGGAACTCTTTTCCTTCCGCCTTCGCTATGGTCTTCACCATGGTGGAGGCGGAAGTGACCCCCTCCCCTGCGCATGCGTGGGGATGATGTCAGCAGCCGCTGACGCTCCGGCGCATGCGTGGACTTCTGCCGGCCAGCGAAGTCCTTTCGGCACCGGCTGGCGTGGCGCCAAAGACCGTCCACGCCAGCTGGCGGAGCGGCAACCACTCCGGGGCGGGCCTAGCCCTTCAATGTTAGGACTTGGCCCCTAAAGTTGCGGAGACTTCCTCACCTTTGGGGCGGCCCGACGTCGGAGTGGTTCACGCCACTCCATCACGCCGGGACCCCCCGCCCCGCCGGGTAGGGGAGAATCCCGGCCATTGTGTCCGATTTTGGTCACCACACTACCAGAAAGACGTGGAGGCTTTGGAGAGAGTACAGAAAAGGTTTACCAGGATATTGCCGGATATGGAGGGTATTAGCTATGAGGAGAGATTGAATAAACTGGGATTGTTCTCCAGAGAGAGAGAGGCTGAGGGGCGACCTGATAGAAGTTTATAAAATTATGAGGGGTATAGATAGGGTGAACAGTTGGAGGCTTTTTCCCAGGGCCGAATTGATAATTACAAGGGGGCACAAGTTCAAGGTGAGGGGAGAAAGGTTCAGTGGAGATGCGAAGGGGAAGATTTTTACACAGAGGATGGTGGTGTCCTAGAATGCACTGTCAAGTGAGGTGGTTGAGGCAGATACGTTAAAGACCTTTAAGAACTTATCTGGATAGGCGCATGAACAGACGGTGAATAGAAGGATACAGGCCGACACATGCTCGGTGCAGGCTTGGAGAGCCGAAGGACCTGTTCCTGTGCTGTATTGTTCTTTGTTCTTTGTATTAACTATTTATGACTAATGTTTATCTTTACCAACTCTAAATGCATGAAACCCTTTTTAAGAAGCATACATTCCAGTGTTGATGGCCGTTCCTAAACAAAGTGTCCATTAAAGACAACTGTGAATGTGTTTTCCTTAGCTTATATCTCTTTCTCTGTATTTTATTATTTTATCATTACTAATTTTAATTGATTTATTCTTTTGAGTTTAGAATGATAAATAGGGGAGGGGATGTGGATTTATTAATTGTTTGGGGTCTTTAAGAAATCAACTAAGTATATACTGGGAAATAAAATGATTTTTATAAATACCAAGTCTGCAAAAAAGTATAATCAATGTTCTGGATAATGAGTGGACTGTTGAACTCTTGAGGTCATGTCTGCAGGATGCTAACATTGTTTCAATGAATGTTCCATGTAAGCTCTACCTAAAGAAATATAATATGGATATGCCATTGTAACGGATACACGTTTAACACATTACAAGTAAACAAGTAACTATAGCAAGGCTGGTGGTCAGCCATGACGTAAAGACTCTAACCATGAGAAAGCCTGTGAGAAACTAGATTGTGCCAGGGAAATATTAATTAATATTGAGTAAGTGATTTATGTTTTAATTAACTAATCACCAGTTGAGTGATTGATACATTTTTGAACGAATTAGGAAGTCTCAGCTGATAGTTAGAACCAATGAAAAATGAACAAGAGACTAAACTATAGATAAGAATTTCCTTAGGAATATGATTGTATGATTAATTTGTGTGCAGAATTCTAGAATTCTGGAATTCTGAAGTACCTGTTAAATTACTTTTGTTTTCAAAATAATTTCTTTACATTTTTCTGGTGTTTATATTTTATTGCTTTTCGCTATGCCTTGACAAGTTAAGTATTATTTTGATCTAAGTTTTGATTCAGTTCTTATGCAAGTGTATTTCGTGTACATTTAGCAATAAAATCATGTTTTGGACACCTCCAATCAACCGGTCTGTTTACCTTATTTGGAAGATAAATAAGAGATCTTACACACACTTAGAAATCTTTCTGGAGAATCGCACACCTCATTTTTAGGTATGCCTAGTGTTGCTCCTGGCATGCTCTCCTGCACTCTTGATTGAACCAAGGTTGATCACCTGACTTGGTGATGATGGTTGAGTGAGGGATATACCGGGCCATGATTATGGTTGAATACAATTCTGCTGCTACTGATGGCCCAAAGTGCCTCAGGTATGCCCAGTCTTGATTTGCTAGATCTGCTCAAAGTATAAACCATTTAGCGCAATGTTAGTGCCACACAACATGATGGAGGGTATCCTCAATATGAAGAATGGACTTTGTCTCCATAAGGACTGTACGGCGGTCACTTCTATTGATATTTTCATGGATGATGCAAGCAGGTTGGTGAGGATGAGGTCAAGTATGATATTCCCTCTTGTTGGTTCCCTCACCACCTGCTGCAGTCCCAGTCTAGCAGTTATGTTTTTTTAGCACCCAACAAGCTCGGTATGTGGTGGTGGTACCCAGCCGTTCTTGGTGATGGACATTGAAGTCCCTCACCCAGAGCATGTTCTGCACCCTTGCCACCCTCAGAGCTTCTTCTAAGTGGTGTTCAACATGGAAGAGTACTGATTCATTAGCTGATGGTGGCCGGTAGGTGGTAATCAGCAGGAGGTTTCCATGCCCATGTTTAACCTGAAGCCATTGAACGTCATGGGTCCAGAGTCAATTTTGAGGACAACAGGGCAACTCCCTCCTGACTGTATACCACTGTGCCGCCCATCACCTCTGCTGGATCTGTCCTGCCGGTGAGACAGGCAGGAATGGTGATGGTGGTGTCTGGGATATTGTCTGTAAGGTATTATCTAACCTAAGCATAATAATATATGAACCTATTTACAGTATACTAATTTTAATTCTGTTTTTAGCTTTTAATTATCAGCATCCTTTCATTCTCTCTTAATTTCTCCCCCCACGCACAAGACAATATGCTGGAGTGACACTTCAAATTGCTGCAGCTGCGGCCTCAGCATGTGATTGCTTTCATTTTTGCTTGATTGTGCGAATAAGCTTTGGTTTTCTAAATCTCGAAAAATTAGGGTGTGCATTCTTGTGGGAAATGTGTGCTGAAGCATGTTGGGAGAGGTTTTAGTTTGGGTGGAATTTTTAATTGATTACTCTCCTTGGAGACAGAAGAAGTTAATGAATGATCAACCTAGATGATTCCCTAGATAAGAAGAACTGGAGAAGTGAAACAATTTTAAAAAATGATTTTCAAAGTTACAGTCTGGCAGATCAGCATGGCCGAGTGGAATGTGCATCCTGGGGTATGTGGGAAGGCACAGTGCACCTTGTGTTCCAGATCAACCTATCTTCAGGAAGTGTCACCAGCTGCAGAAGCTTCTGCTCCTAGTTTTGGAACTTGAGTGGTGGCTGGAATCACTGTTGTGCATCCACGGGTCTGAGAAATACATGGATGGCACATTTAGAGAGGTTTTCACACTGCAGGTTAGGAACTTGCAAGCAGTTAGGGAATGGGTGAGAACCAGACTCACGATATCTCTGAGTCTATCTTGTTTACTAATCATCTTTCCATTTTGAATGCTGGTGAGGGTGATGGTTCCTCAGGGGAGTGTAAGTAGATCCAGGTCTGTGGCACCACATGTGGCTCAGCTGCAAAGAAGGGAAGGAAGAAGTCTGAAACAACAATAGTAATAGCGGATTTGATAGCCACGGGATCATACAGGTGTTTCTGCGGCAGTACGTGTGACTCAATGGTGGTGTATTGCCCCCCTGGTAGCAAGATCAAGGATGTCAGAGAGTAGCTGCAGGGCACCCTTCCGGGGAAGTGTGAACATCCAGAGGGCTAGGACTACATTGCAATCATTGACATTGGTAGGAAGAGGGATGAGGCCCTGAAAGCTGATTTTAGGGACTTAAGAAAGAAATTAAAAATCAGGATCTCAGGAACAGTAATCTCAGGATAATTCCCAGTGCCGTGCTAATAAGCATAGGAATAGGAGGACTAATCAATTGAATACTTGACTGGAGAACGATGAGGAAACACATCAGATTTCTGAGGCATTGGGACCAGTTCTGGGGCAGGTGGGACCTGTACAAGATGGGCGGGTTATACCTTAACAGTACCAGGACTACTTTCCGCACAGTGAGCTTTCCTAGTGCTAGTTGGGGAGGATTTAAACTAGCTTGTCAGGGGTATAGGAACCTGAGGGGTAGCTCATATTGGAAGGATGTAATGCTGATTATAGGAAGTAGTAAAATAGCAGGCAAAATTAAAAGGTAGGCAAAACAATGGTGAGCATCAGCTCGGCTTAGACTGAAGAACAACCTGAAAAAGACAAGGTTAAAGGGCACGCTACCTAAATGCACACAGTATTCGCAATGAGGTAGACTATTTAAAGGCATAAATAGAGGTAAATGGGTATGATCTAATTGCCATTACGGAAACATGCGTGCAGGGTGACCAACACTGGAAACAGAATAGTCAAGGGTATTTGATATTTAGGAAGGACAGGCAAAAGGGAAAAGGGGATGGTGTTAGGCGGATAATAAAGGATAGGACAGTAGATTAGGAAGGGAGGATCCCAGATCAGAAGAATAAAATGTGGAACCTATTTCCATGGAACTAATACACAGCAAGGGACTGCAAATATTGGTAGGAGTCATTTATAGGCCACAATTGGTAGTGTGGGGCATGGTATTGTTCAGGAGATTAGAGAATTTTGCATGGGTCGTACAGTAACCATTGGTGAATTCAATCTGCATATAGACTGAGTAAACTTAATGAGTACTAATGCTGTCAAGGACACATTTCTGAAGTGGGTTAAGGGTGGTTGACACTGATGAGAGAACAGGCCATTTTAAATCTTGTATTATGCAATGAGAAAGGGATAATTATTAATCTTGTAAAACCTGGTTCGTATCCCAGCCTGGGTCATGGTCCGTGTGAAGTTTGCACAGTTTCCATGTCTGCTTGGGTTTCACCTCCACAAACCAAAGATGTGCAGGTTAGGTGGATTGGCTGTGCTAAATTGCCCCTTAATTGGAAAAAATAAATAATTGGGTACTCTAAATTTATTTTTAAAAAATAATCTTGTAAAACAACAGGACCGAGTGATCATAATATGTAGAGTTTTACATTATGTTTGTAAGTGCGAGGGCAGCACGGTGGCCTAGTGGTTAGCACAACCGCCTCACGGCGCTGAGGTCCCAGGTTCGATCCCGGCTCTGGGTCACTGTCCGTGTGGAGTTTGCACATTCTCCCCGTGTCTGCGTGGGTTTCGCCCCCACAACCCAAAAATGTGCAGAGTAGGTGGATTGGCCATGCTAAATTGCCCCTTAATAGAAAAAATAATTGGGTAATCTAAATTAAAAAAAAAAAAAAAAAATGTTTGAAAGTGCCGATGATCCATCTCGGTCTCCTTCGGAGGTTCCCAGCATCACAGATGTCGGTCTTCAGCCAACACGATTCACTCCACTTGATATTAAGAAATGGCTGAAGGCACTGGATACTGCAAAGGATGTGGGCCCTGACAATATCCCAGCAATAGTACTGAAGATTTGTGCTCCAGAACTTGCCGCACAGCTAGCCAAGCTGTTCTAGTACAGCTACAATACTGGCATCTACCCGGCAATGTGGAAAATTGCCCAGCTGTGTACTGTACACAGCAAACAGGACAAATCTAACCAAGCCAGTTACCACCCTATTACAGTAGTCCCCCGTTATACCGCGCTCCGCAATACATGGCGATATATGGCGGGGGGGGCTTATGGACCCCAACTGTCAGCTTCCCTCTCCGGATCAAAGTGAGCCGGCCGCTGAAGTTGACACTGCTGGCTGATTGGAGGGAGATTCAGTGAGAGAGGAGCAGCTCACACAGCGTCTGGAAGTGGATAGTGCAGAGCTACAGCTGCCTCAACCCTGCACAGCAGACAGGTTCTTTAAACTGGTGGCGGTCAGAACATATTTTTGAAAGGCAATCCTTTCCTCCAGTTTGGTGAAACCCACCAGAGTTCCTGGTAAGTTTCTGTGGGTTTCCCTCTGGAATAACTCCCAGCCTCATTCTGTGGCAATCAGAGAGCTTGTTTTAATTAGATCCACGATGGGGGTTTTAAATTTATTAAAAAATCTATGCATGCGGTTCCCATTGTGAGTCTACGGGGGTCTGACCTCTCCCTCTGCCCCCCGTAGACTCACAATGGGAAGCGCATGCATAGATTTTAAAATAAATTTAAAACCCCCATCGTGGATATCCGCGGCTCGGATGCAACGCGGGTGGCTGTCTTGGACCCCAACACCCGCGTTATAATGGGGGACTACTGTCGTCTACTCTCCATCAGAGTGATGGGAGGAGATATCAACAGTGCCATCTAGTGGCAGTTACTCAGAAATAAACTGCTCACAGACGCTTAGCTTGGGTTCTGCCATGGTCACTCAGCTCCTGACCTCATTATAGCCGTGGTTCTTAATAATAATCTTTATTAGCGTCACAAGCAGGCTTACATTAACACTTCCATGAAGTTACTGTGAAAATTCCCTTGTCGCCACACTCCGGCGCCTGTTCAAACATGGAGAAAAGAGCTGAATGCCAGAGGTGAGGTGAGAGTGAAAGTCCTTGACATCAAGGCAGCATTTGTCCGAGAATAACATCAAAGAGCCTCAGCTAAAGTGGAGTCAATGGGAATCAGGGGGAAAACTCTACACTGGTTTGATTCACGCCTGGCAGAAAGGATGATGTTTGTGGTGGTTGGAGGTCAATCAACTCAGCTCCAGGACATCACTGCAGGAGTTCCTCAGGTAGTGGCTGAGGTCCAACAATCTTCAGCTGCTCCATCAACGGCCTCCCTTCCATCATAAGGTCGGAAGTAGGGATGTTTGCGGGTGACTACACAATGTTCAGCACCAATTGCGACTCCTCAGATAATGAAGCTGTTCATGCCCAAATTCAGCTAGACGTGGACAATATCTAGGCTTGGGCTGACAAGTGTGAAGTTACATTCACGCCACACAAGTGCCAGGCAATGACCATCTGCTGTCAGAGAACCACAACACTTTACATTTAATGGTATTATCATTAGGTGGATTGGGAAAATATATTAAAAGATGTGAAGGTCATCGGCAATGTATAGACTTTAAATGATTTTTACACAATTTACAGATACATTCTTTCAGGACACAGAAACCCAAAATTAAAAATCAGTCAACCATGGCTAATAAAGGAAGTTAAGGATTGTGTAAGATTAAAAGAAAAGGCATATGATGTTGCCAGGGTAGGAGTAAACCTGAAGATTGGGAGAAATTTTGAATACAGCAAAGGAGGACCAAGAAACGGATAAAGGGAGAATAGGATACAAATTTAAACTAGCAGAATACATAAAAAGGCACCGCAAAAACATCTAGAGGTATGTAAAAAGGAAATATTTGGCTAAGACAAATGTGGGTCCATTACAGGCGGTCAAGAAAATTTATAATGGGGAATAGAGGCGTGGCGGAGAAAATAATCAATTACTTGGGGTCTGTTATCACTGAGGAAGATACAAGAAATCTCCCAGAATTAGAAGATTGGGAAAATGAGCAATTGAAGGAAATTAGTGCTAGTAAGAAGGTTGTGTGGGAGAAATTAATGGGACGGAAGATTGAGGTGAGGAGACATTTCTTCACCCAAAGAGTGGTGAGCCTGTGGAATTCATTACCACAGCAAGTAGTTGACGCTAAAATATTGAATATATTCAAGAGGCGGCTAGATATAGCACTTGGGGTGAATGGGATCAAAGGCTTTGGGGAGAAAGAAGGCTATTGAGTTGGATGATCAACTATGATCGTGATAAATGGCGGAGCAGGTTCCAAGGGCTAATAGGCCTCCTCCTGCTCCTATCTTTTATGTATCTATTGGTAAATCTTCGTGGCCTGATATTCTACATCCCAGAAGGTTGAAAGAGGTAGCTTTGGAGATAGTAGGATGTATTTATGATTATCTTCCAAAATTTTATAGATTCTGGAACTGTTCCTGCAGATTAGAAGGTAGCAAATGTCACCCCACTATTTAAGAAGGGAGGGAGAAAGAAAACAGGGACATGTGGACCTGTTAGCCTTCTATCAGTAGTAAAGAAAATGTTAAAGGGCAGAATTTTCCAGCCCTTCCTGCCAACAGGATCTTCTGGTCCCACCAGAGGCTGCCAAAGGGAGTCCCCACAGTGAGATCTCCAGTGCCAGAACGGGTGAGCCATGAAAAACACCGTAGAACTAGGTGGGTTCAGAGGATCCCACCGCCAGCTGATGGTGAACCTCCTCCAGCGTCAGAAAACACGCTGCTAAGGGACCGGAAAATTCTGCCCAGTATCTATTCCAAAAGATGCGATAAATGGTCACTTGGACAATCATGATCTGATTGGCATAGTCAACATGGATTTCTGAATGGGAAATTCATAAGGGCTCATTTAAATATACTGATCTAGATTACGTCCAGTGAGGGCAAGATCCAGATCGCAACATCCTCGTGGGACTCCATTAAGTTAGGGAGACTTTTTGGGCGTTGCAAATCATTCAATGGTGTCATCCCAACACCAAGTTGGCTGCAACGAGGCTGTTAAATTGTGCCCTTAGTCTCTCTGGTGGCTTCCTCTTCCTGGCAGAGCGGCCTAGCTCCATCGATTTGAGTATTTTCTGCAGAAACTGCTGCACTTGGTATCTCCTCAGGTATATGCAACTCAGCCTCATCTGTTTCTGTGGTGACGGCAGGCTCTCCTGTCACAGGCTGACTCAATACTGCACTACTCAGGCAACCAACAATGCCTCCTGCTGGCAATATGGTTCCAGGCTGTAGTACTAGCTGCTGTGACAACTCCCGTCCAAGTAAGTGGCCCACATATTTCATGACAATTCTATCTTGTACATTCATTTCGTAAGACAGCGGTCCTGACTTTGGCTACAACAAGTCCTGGGACCCAGCTTGGTCCTTTTCCAAAATGTATGATATACACTAGTTCGTCTATTGCAAACGTGTTGCTGCTTTGCCTGGATCATGGTTTTCCTTCTGACTGCTCTGACTGGCCTCTACATTTCCCGCCAAATTCGTAATCACCAGGCTTGGTCTGATCCTGAGATGCCTGCCCATTAACAATTCTGTTGCCCATGCTCCTGTTGTACAATGTGGTGTTGTCTGGTATCCTCGTAAAAATCGAGACATTCTGGTTGCCATAGTTGCACCTGACTGTTTTCTAAGATCTGCCATAAAGGTTTGAACTGCTCATTCAGCCAGTCCATTAGATGCTGGGTGGTATGGCACAGCCCGGATATGCTTTGTACCATTCTGGAGGAGAAATTCTGAAATTTAGCACTCATGATGGCCATTCCATTATCCAACGCTATTACTTCAGGTATTCCATGGGATGCAAAACGCTGAAACAATTTCCCTACTGTGGCATGCAAGGCCGTAGATTCGTTTTGAACATTTGCAGCAACTTAGAAAGAGCATCTATCAGGAGGAAAAACATCATGACCAAAAATGGCCCCAAATATAATCAATGTGGACACGCACCTATTGTGAACCAGGCCATTCCCAAGGATGCAATGTGGTTTTAGCAGGCAACATCTGTTGCTGATCATAATGCTTCACTGACCTCTCAATGTTGGCATTTATGTCAGGCCACCAGACATAACTTCTGGCAAGCAGCTTCCTTTCTGACACACCCAAATGGGCACTATGTAATTCATCCAAGAGCAACTCCCTTCCAAGTACAGGGACAAATACTCTTGCTCCTCAAAGTATGATGCCGTCTTTACAATTTAACTAGTGTGTCCGAATACAATATCGATTCATCTCTTCAGTCACTGGCTTGCTGGTCTATTCTGTTAATATTCTGTGCTTCACTTTGGACAGTAACGGGTCCCGGCTGGTCCAATATTTGATTTGATGCTCTGAAACTGGCAACATATCCAAGAAGTTTAGCGCCATTATAATTTCCTGTGATACTGGGGGGAGAGAAGGGAGGGAGGTGCTACATTCTCAGGCAATGGTAGGTAACTCTGTGCATTTGCTATCTGTGTTCCAGGCTGGTGTTGGAATGCATTCTTGCATGCTGATAAAATTAATGCCCACTGCTGAATCCTTGCTCATGCAATCAGCGGAATGTTCCTGTCTTCCTTACAAAGACCCAAAAGTGTTTCTGGTCCGTTATAATGGTAAAATGCCTTCCATACGCACACTCTGAAACTTCTTTGCTCCATATACAACAACCAATCCTTCTTCAATCTGACAATAGACTTTTACAGCCTCTAAGAGGGTTCTAGAACGATTTAAACTCAGGTGTGTTTCTGGGGGCCGGTGCTCCTTTGTTATTTTAACCCTATCTTCCATGGAGTGCAACCCATGTGCATCTACCCAGTATTAGAGGTAATCCACTTCAGTGGTCTGAAAACGACATTTCCCCTTCTTGAGATGAACTCTAGCCTCTTGAAATCTTCTTGGCACCTCTTCCAAGTTAGCTAGGTGCTCAGCTTCCATCAATCCCGTTACTAATACATCATCCAGGAACACTACTACATGTGAAAATCCTTGCAACAAATTTTCCATCATTCTCTGGAAAATGGCACAAGCAGACAGAATGCCAAAAGGCAGGCGCATATACTGACACAAACCTTGCATGTGTTAATTGCAACATAATTTTGGGAAGCATCGTCCATTTCATGCTGATAAGCATGGCTCACGTCTAAGTTTGTATAAGATTGCATACATATCTTCTACCTTTGGAATGGGGGTACTTCTCTAGTTTGGCAGCCTGATTCACTGTCAATTTGTAGTCCCGGCAGATACGGACAGTTATGTCAGTATTTATCACAGGGACTACGGGGGCTGCCCATTCTGAAAACTGGACTGCACCATTTCCAGTGGCCAAATAATCTAATGTTATTGCCAGAAAGTAAAACTTGATCCTGTAAACCTTTGACATACTTGGCATTTCGCAGAATCACGGAATAATACAGCACAGAAGAGGCCCTTCGGCCCATCGAGTCTGAACCAATGCATGAAAAACACCTGACTTGCCTTCCTAATCCCATTTGCCAGCACTTGGCCCATAACCTTGAATGTTATGACGTGGCAAGTGCTCATCCAAGTACTTTTTAAAGGATGTGAGGTAACCCGCCTTTACAAGCCTCCCAGGCACTTTCAGACCGTC
This sequence comes from Scyliorhinus canicula, assembly GCF_902713615.1. Lineage (NCBI taxonomy): Eukaryota > Metazoa > Chordata > Chondrichthyes > Carcharhiniformes > Scyliorhinidae > Scyliorhinus > Scyliorhinus canicula. Next base: position 74,008,626 of record NC_052151.1, read on the forward strand.
ACCGCTCTCTGGGTAAAAAAGATTTTCCTCAAATCCTCCTGCCCTTGACCTTGAACATGTGTCCCCTCGTAACTGAGCCTTCAACTAAGAGGAGCAGTTGTTCCCTATCCACCCTGTCTATGCCTGTCATAATCTTGTACAGCTTGACCAGCTCGACCTCAATCTTCTCTGCTCCAGCGAGAATAACCCAAGTCTATCCAACCTCTCTTCATAACCTACATTTTCCATCCCAGGCAACATCCTGGTAAATTGCCTCTGCACCCTCTCCAGTGCAATCACATCCTTCCTATAACATGGCGACGGTAATTATACACAGTGCTCCAGCTGTGGTCTCACCAAATTTCTATACAACTCCAATATGACTTCCCTGCTTTTGTAATCTATGCCTTAATTGATAAAGGCAAGTGTACTATAGGCATTTTTCACCACCCTATTAACCTGCCCTTCTGCCTTCAGAGATCTATGGACAAATACGCCAAGATCCCTTTGTTCCTCAGAACTTCCCAGTGTCGGGCCATTCATTGAATACTTCTTTGTCACATTAGTCCTTCCAAAGTATCACACCTCATGACGTGGCAAGTGCTCATCCAAGTACTTTTTAAAGGATGTGAGGTAACCCGCCTCTACAAGCCTCCCAGGCTTTTTCAGGGTTAAATTCCTTCAGCCACTTTTCTGCCCATTTAACCATCCCGTCTATATCTTCATGTCACCCAAGACTCTCAGCCTCATTGTTAACCACGCGGCCAAGCTTTGTCTCATCCGCAAACTGACTGATCCTAGCCCCCACATAGTCATCTATGTGATTTATATAAATTACAAATAATAGGGGACCCAGCACAGGCACCTGTGTTCCCCCACTGGTCACTGGTTTCCAGTCACTAAAGCAGCTGCCTGTCATCACCCTCTGTCTCCTATAGCTAAGCTAATTTTGAATCCACCGTGTCAAGTTCCCTGCATCCCATGTGTATTTGGCTTCTTTATAAGTGGGACCTTGTGGGATCTTGTCAAAGGCTTTGCTGAAACCCACGTAAACTACATCAAATTTGCTTCTGTCTTTCCCCCCAAGACCTTGTACTCTGGAAGCTGATTTTATGTGAGTGTTACCCCTGCTGAGGGAAAATGAGGTAGGAAAGATTAAAACTGAGATAGAGAAAGTTATTTTTACAGCCCAATTTAACTACATATATTTGATAATATAGGTTTATGTAGGGCTGGCATGTTGACATCCAAATGATATGAAGTTACATCACTTACATCTGATACTTTAATTTTGATATATCTTGAATTGTTAATAATACATAAATATCAGAGACATTTAAGAAGTTAGTTTATTTTTATTGTACTTTTTTATTTTTTATATAAATATATTGTTCATCATAAACTATTACTGTAAGAATATTACATCCACAAATCTGTGGAAAATAATGCTAGATCACATTTTAGTGCATTCTCGACTTTGTTAAAGATAAAATTGAAGGTCTGTATATTCAATTACATTTAGTATCCAAGTCACACTTACAGTCAGCATTATAAATGGCTTGTGAATAAGACAGATTTTCAAGAATACTAATTTGCATACATTAACATGATCACATTCACAAGTATGTGGGAAGTGTGCCCTATGAGAGGATAAAATGTTTCTTGGGATTGTAGAATGATAGAATGGATACAGCACAGAAGAAGACCAGTCAGCCTGGTATGTCTATGTTGGCGCTCAGCAGGAGCATCGTAGCTAGTACTAAATCTGTCTTTTCTTGGAGCCCTGCTATTTTTTTCTCTTCAAATAATTATCCAGTTACCTTTTGAATGCCCCGATTGAATCTGCTTCCATCACACTCTCAATTTTTTCTAAATCCTAACTGCTCATGTACAAACATTTTTCCTCATGTCATCCTTGGCTCGTTTGCTGTTCACCTTAAATCACTGTCTTGTGGTTCTCAACCCTTCCACCAATGGGCACATTTTCTCCCGATGAACTCTGTCTAGACTCCTCATGACTTAAACACTTCTATCAATTTTCTTCTCCACCTTCTCTCCTCTGATGATATGAGCCTCAGCTTTGTCAAATCCCTTATCCCTCGAACCATTCTCACAAATCTTTTCTGCATTCTCTGTAATTATTTTCACATCCTTCCTAAAGTATGGTGCCTAGAACTGGACACAGTACTCCAGTTGAAGATTAACTAGTGTTTTGTACAGGTTTGACACTTCAAATGCCATTGGCAACACTTTGAAACTTGAAATGCCATTGTATACAAGGCTATGGACCAAGTGTTGGAAAATCAGTGTTGTCAGAATAGGTGCTTGATGGTTGGCATGGATTTGATGGCCGAAGGGCGTCTTTCCACACTATTAGTCTCTATGAGGTGAAGGCAGGAGAATGGGGATGTGAAACATATCAGCCACGATTGATGGGCTTAATGGGCTGAATGGCCTAATTTTGCTCCTAGGTCTTATGGACTCCATGCAAGTTGGGAGGACTAGTTGATACGTATTCCTGCTATATAACTGACTAGGTCTGCTATGTAACAGACTCACAATCTGGACCAGTTTGCAGACTGATCCTGCACTCATGAAAATTGGGAGTGAGGCGGGAACCCTACAATAGTATCCTATCTATATATCGTATTCCTGCTTGAAGGGAGGCAGTGAGCAGGTCACGCTCCCCCCCCCCCCCCCCCCCCCCCCCCGGAACGTGGACATCGTGTGCTTTGGGCGTGATTGCGATTCCTCCATTTTGTCAGCAGCAAACAAGTAAATGAGGACCAAGCAAGCTCACCTCTCACATTAAAGGTAAGGGAACATGGTGGGTCGTGAATGTCGGCCAGCGTAGGTCGCGAATGTCGGGCGGCGTGGGTCGCCAATGTTGGCCGGCGTGGCTCACGAAGGTCAGCCGCCGTAGGTCCCGAAGGTTGGCCAGTTGGTAAAAATGGGTCCCCGGATAAAAAGTTTGAAAAACACTGGCCTAAATGACAGGGCCACCACTCCCAAAATCGATTGAGGGCCCTCTCCTCCCTTTTGGCTGCAAGTGTTCCCTCTTGCCCAGCAGCTAAGCTGTCCGTTTGGGAAAGGGAGTTAAAAAATATTAACGTGGTTAAGTTCAGCAACACTTACCCATCTCAGCCTTGCTGGTTCCTTTGGTTGTTTTTTTTTGTCTTATCGCAGTCTAACTTTTCTCCTGTAAATAATGGGGCCGAATAGTCTGAAGTAAAAGATACATGAAAATGTATCACTTTTCAGTAAGAAGTTACTGAAACATCCCGTACAATACTAAAATATTTTAGTTTGATTTCTATTAAAAATAGCCTCTTGGGAGTTTACAGTGTGTTCCTCAGTGTATCTGGTGGTATTCAGATAATGTATTTGCTCTTTAAGCTACTTGTCCTGCAACTTATGTCCATTCCCTTGGTTCATCTCATTCTACAATTTCTTGCTGCAGGCTCACTGTTGATGCCTCTCGTGCTGGATTCCAGTCCTGAAGAAGTCATATTGGACTCAAAATGTTAACTGTTACTCATTCTCCAGATGTTGCCAGAGATGCCTCGTTTTTCCAGCACTTAAAGTTTTTATTTGACATAATTATTTCCATTGATGCATATGCAATGTCACCCATATCCAACTCATTTAATCTTATGAAAATTAGGATAAGATTCCTCTTGCATCCCAAAGCAATTGGGATAGCGACCAAAACTTTTGACCGGCATTGTTTATCCTTGAGTGCTTAATCTGTGCATATGCTACATGTGTGGTCTCAGTAGCACTCTTCCCATTATAATTTATGGACCATTGGATGAAGATTGTTCATAATGACCGTGTAACATTAATTCAATTTGAAGAGGATATGAATGAACAATAAAAACTGCAAAAGTTGTTCATCTGAAATTAAAAATGAAAATGCTGAAATCACTCAGCAAGTCATGCGACATTTGAGGACAGAACAGACAAGTTGACATTTCATGTGCAGTCTTCATACATATTTATGTAGCTCCTTTTTGCTGGGAGTCTGTTCTTCATCCACTAATCTGTGAAAAATTGCTGCAATCATGCTTGAAGCTTGCTAATTTTGCATTTGGTGCTCCAGTTGCTCAATGCAAATAGTTTTATATTGCATTTGCACTATCCATTTTGCATCAATTCAAAGAGCTCAGGGCTACAGATTTGCTACTGGGGCTAGGAAGTGTTAGGGGCAGCATGGTAGCACAGTGGTTAGCACAGTTACTTCACAGCTCCAGGGTCCAAGGTTCCCGGCTTGGGCCACTGTCTGTGTGCAGTCTGGACGTTCTCCCTGTGTCTGTGTGGGTTTCCTGCGGGTGCTCCAGTTTCCTCCCACAGTCCAAAGATGTGCAGGTTAGGTGGATTGGACATGCTAAATTACCCTTAGTGTCCAAAAAGGTTAGGTGGGGTTACTGGGTTACGGAGATAGGATGGAGGTGTGGGCTTGCTCTTTCCAAGGGCTGGTGCAGACTCGATGGGCCGAATGGCCTCCTTCTGCACTGTAAATTCTATGATTCTATGTTCAGGACTCCATTTTATAGTTAAAAAGTAGATTTTCTTTTGCAGAATCTGATGAAACGGATGACAATTGTAGCAATCGACTCACATCATATAACCGTCAGACTTTCTATTTGATAGAGCCGTCTGTTTGATGTCTGGCAGGTAGAACTTCAGGTTTGGTGCAATCTGGAAGCCAGGTGTAAATTGCACTTGCTGTCCAAAGTGAAGTTACGGTTCAGGTTTCGTGTTCAGCCTGATTTGCATTATCACAAACCTATCTTCCATCAACCTGCACAATTGGTCACCGTAAACAGATTATAAATGTTAATTTTACTTTGCATTTAAAAAAAATGATACATTTAATAGTGCTAACTTGATGCAGTTTCCTTGATAGAGCTTTAAATCGGTTTATCACAAAAAGTACTTTTAGTTATGCCTAATCACCAACCTACATTCAATATGAACATACAGATATATGAATTAGGAGCAGGAAGGGGCCATTTGGCCCTTCCAGCCTGCACTGCTATTCATTAGTGTTTCTCAGAGCCACAAGCTTCCATTTTAGTTTCAGTTTTGGTTCTGGCAGAGGAGGTGAAAGATCCAGCAAAATCCTCTCCTGAAAACTGCTGCTAAGCCTATTCAAAAAGGATCCAGCCAGCTCTTTCTCTCCAATAAACCTGTGGTTGTTGGATTTCTGAAAAAAAAAAGTTGAAGGCAGGTCACAAACTGACAGCAAAGCCTGATCAAGGACTCTGTCTCTCTCGGAAAATTGTGAGTACAGGCTGTAAAACAAGGACGGTGATTCCCGAGTTACTGTGGAGAAAGTCTGCAAGACTCATCATCTGAAGTAAAGAGTCGTTTCTCTTTCATTTACATTTTTTTCCTTTTTGTTCCCCTCCCCCCCTCTGTGTTTGCTGTCGTGTGTGTGTGTGTGCACAGGGTGGGGGGAGGCAGATTACAATAGCAGTTAGGCACTTGTTTTTTTTTAAAACGCATTTTATTCAAACTTGTATCAAAATAGGTTACAGCAAATAAACACCTCGGGATACATTCTTCCCAACAATCAACCATACAGTTTGTACAGATTTTTCTCCTTTTTCACCCCCCCCCCCCCCCCCCCCCACCCCATCACCCACTCCCCCACCCCACTGCGACGAACAGCTCCTCAAACACGGTCACAAACATCCCCCACCTTTTTACGAACTCCCCTGCTGAGCCCCTTAACTCATACTTCATCTTCTCTAAGCGCAGGAAGTTGTACAGGTCACCCAACCAGGCTGCTACCCCCGGTGGCGATGCCGACCGCCACTCGAGCAAAATTCGTCGCCGTGCAATCATAGAGGCGAAGGCCAAGACAGCAGCCTTCCTCCTCTCCATGAGCTCTGGCTCCTCTGAAACCCCAAATATCGCCACATTTTAGCAGTGGGAAGCAGCCACAATAATGATAATGATAATCTTTATTGTCACAAGTACCACATGGTGCAGGCATGAGTGAGAATCCACGAGTGTTGGAACCAGAGGACGGCTGGGCTTCTGGATCTCACTCCAGCTGCCCCTATATCCCATGAAGGAGCCCAGGAGGCCATGGACAGTGGAAGAGAAGAGGATTGACAGGTGTTCCAGGCATCGGGGCCACATCTTAAACAGTCCAATCGCTGGTGTCATCAGCAACCTCCTGAGTGGGTGCTTGTTTTCCATGAGGAGTCATCCCTCCAGCCATTGCTCCTCTCAAACATGGCTGGGACTTGGGAGCATCCCAAAATGAAACTATTGTTATGACCCCCTACAAGGACAGAGATGTATGGCATCCGCCTCCTCTCCTCCACACCAGAGAATTAGCTACTCAGGTGACTAGGGGGCAGAGCTTCCTCCTAATTGGAGGAGTCACCACGGAATATAAATCTCGACCTGGAAGCAGTTTGGGGAAGGAGACCCTGTGGGAGTGGAGTATGGAGAGTAGCGAGGATTATTGTGACTAGTGTGGAATAAAGTGAGTTGTACCCTGTCAGCCTGGCCTCTTGTGGAGTCTTTGCCTCCGTCTATATCAACTAAAATGAATACTCCCAGGGAAACGAGCATGTACCTGCATGATGCACATCATGTTGTCACAAATAATCTGGATATTGAAAGAGTAGAATCCCATGCAGTTCACAAATAACGGCCCATGCTACCATGGGGAGCATAGAGCCATGTGGGTGCAGTCGATGATACCCTGCACTTGGGGCATGCCTGCTGTGTGGGTGACGACTATGGCCCTGGTGTTCCGGCTCATCTGGCCCCGGCCCATGTTGCTGTACATGTGGGCCTTGGTAAATAACGCATCTGTGTCCTCTTTTATGCACTTCTGTAAGGCTGACTGGGAAATGGCACAAAAGCTACCCAAGTAGCCCCGAAACGAGTCACTGGTATAGACGTTCAGAGCGGCAGTGACTTTCAAAGCCACAGGCGATGGTTGACCCCTCAGGCCATATGGTGCCAACGCTTGCAACCTTGGCAGAGGTGGTCCACCATCCTTTGGGACGGACACGGTCTTTTCTGGCACTGGACCTCTGACGTCTGGAGGTAGGAAGTTCTATGGCGGAATACTCATGGCCACTAGTGTCTGCTTCCAACCTCTGCCATCTGTGGTCCTGTTCCCAGAAGATCAACGAGCAGAGTCCTAGATATGGCCGTGTGCAGCGGCTCATTGATGTTGTTGCTGCTCGATAGCAATCAAAAATGTTGCTGGTTCAACTGGTTCCATGATTCTCCCGAATCAAAAACTGGAAGGAAGAGAACATCTAAAGGAGTGATGAGGATTCCTGACAATGCCCTAACCAAAACCTTCTCAAGATCTATAACATCTACCCACGTGCATCCCCCTATGCGAGTGCCATTCCAATGTTCACACCCTCCACTGCCGGGGAACCCTGAAGATCCCGCTGGCGGAAATGGCTGGAAAATCTTAGCCTATATCCGTGTATGTTTAAAGACTCTCTGGAATGCTGAGCTGGTTTAAGTTCGTTGAAACCAAAGGGTGAAAATCTGGGTGCAGATGGTGTACAGCGGGGAGGGCAGGGTGGGGGTGGGGGAGGGGGGGGGGGGGTGAGGTTTTGCGGCACGGATGTAATGGAATGACCTTTTTGCTGTAAAAGAGTTGCAGACAGTCCTTCAGCAAGAATGCATTTAAATTGAAGGGAACCAATGTTAACGGTCATACGACTGTCTTGCAAAGGCAGTTTGTAAATGGGCACTGTCAAAAATGGGCCAGATTTCCTATCTCAGAAACCAAGACATTTAAATGAACTCCTAACGTAAAATAAAATTATTCAGAGACATAGGCTGGAACATTCCAGCCGTTCACGCTGGTGGGAATTTCCAGTCCCACCAATGGAGCACCACTGCTGCGGCTTTCCCGGTGACATTCCCGGGTGCATTCAATGGTAAACCCAGTTGATAATGACTGGATTAGATGCTCCCGTCGCCGACTAATGATGTGTCAACTGCATCGCCACAAAACACACAACGGGTAGCGTGGAAAACCCCTCCCTCAGGCCCAATGAAGTGATTTCATGAATGTATGAACTCAGAGGTAGCTGATTCACTCAAACCACACAATAGTCTGTATTTTCCCAGATTTAAGTGGCAGTCTTCGGCCATTGACAGCACGGTAGCACAAGTGGATAGCACTGTAGCTGCATAGCACCAGGGTCCCAGGTTCGATTCCCCATTGGGTCACTGTCTGTACGTTCTCCCAGTGTTTGCATGGGTTTCCTCCGGGTGCTCCGGTTTCCTCTCACAGTCCAAAGATGTGCAGGTTAGGCGGATTGGCAATGATAAATTGCCCTCAGTGACCAAAAAGGTTAGGAGGGGTTATTAGGTTATGCGGATAGGGTGGAAGTGAGGGCTTAAGTGGGTCGGTGCAGACTCGATGGGCCGAATGTTCTATGTTCAATGCATGTACTATTGAAAAACTGTGATGGTGTGGAACACGGGTGGTCTCACCCGTCGTGAACTTAACGTGGTGGCTGTGGAGTCACTCCAGCGCCGCCACAGTGGGGGGAGCTTAATTCAGGGTTGGAGGCACTGTGGGCGGGTGGTCCAGGGCACGCGAGCAGCCGAAAGGGGGCACTACTATTGCAGTCCGGGTCCGCGGGTTGAGTCCACCATGAAGCATGGAAAGGCCGTTGCAGGCCGACCTTGTGCGCATGCGCGGCCACGGAACCGGAAATGCTCAGGGCTGTATCCAAGCTCCAAGCTCTATGCTGCCTCCCTGCTAGCCCCCAGCAAAACGGGGATTCAGCGGCCGGTTTGTGCCAGTTTTCCTGCCCTAAAACATCACCATTTTCATGCCGGCGTCGGGACTTAGTGTCCCAGATGGAGAATCCAGCCCCTTTTGTATGTTGCCTGTGAGCATCGGTCCCTCTAATAAAATATACAAAGAATCTGCATCCAGGGTTTTTCTTTCCAACATAGCTCTAAGATTGTGTCCCCATAAGTGTTCATTTACAGCATATCCCAGTGTAAACACCCAAGGCTTAGACCTCAACAATCAACACCATCAAATGTCAATGGAGAGAGGTGGCGCGATTTCCGAGTTTATATACCATTTACAAGTGCCCACACCAATAGGACTGCCAGCATAGTCGTTCAGTAAATGATGGCAGACTGAAGGACTGTTCAGGAAAATAGGAACATAGAAAAGGGAGAGGGTAAAGGGAACAGTGTTATTGACTAAACAGAACATTGCAACGCTGGAGAAAGAGAATGTCTTGCAGGGGTTAAAGAAGAATCACTTTGACTTGAGCTAAAGTGTAGTGCTATGGGCCAGGGTTTAGAGAACCTCAAAGTGTATCATGGAGTTCACCTGACCCACGACTTTTACTAGATTGTGGTATGGGGAACACACGGCCCACTCTACACGTGTGGTACAGTGGAAATGGAAAAGTAATTTTTAAAGCAAAACAATGTTTATTCTATGAACTCAAGTCAACCTTTTTGAAACATACAGTGAACATCTTAGCAATCATCAATTCAAATACAACCCCCGACACTAAGTAATCCGTAAGCTGTCCTTTTAACATCCAGAAGACTTAAACACTTTTAAACAGAAGCACATTAGGTTTACTTCACTACTGAGAACATTTATAATTCTGAATTCACCAAATGATCAAGAGATAGTCTTTTGATGGCAGAGAGAACAGCAGTACACCTGCTTGATCTGGCTTCAGCCCCAACACTGAAAATGAATATAAAACACACCCTGCAGCCTGCTCAAAACGAAAGTAAAAAGCTGACAGACAGCCCAGCTCCACCCACTCTCTGACATCACTGCAGTAGTAAACACCCATTTCTTAAAGGTACTCCCACGACAGATATTTATAGACACACCCCCATTTATAAACACCCATTTCTTAAAGGTCCTCTCACATGACACCTCCCCCCAAGAAAAAAAATAAACCATCAACTTCAAGATGGTTTAATTTTTCACCTTTTCACTATCCTTTAAGAAATGCACACAGTAAATATACTTTTTCATTTCAAAAAACAACACATGCAAACAGGTACAACAATATAGTCCATTTTTTGTTTTTCCTCCAACTGGAATCCTTCTCGATTGATTTGTCCCTTTGAACAAGAAGGTCTCTGCACGATCCGTCCATTTCTCTATGCCTCGGCATGTCTCTTTAAAGTCAGATACTTTAGTTCAATCTGATCACAGAGTCCCCTGTAATTGTCCAACACAGGAGCATTGGTTTCACAGCTTTCAGGCAGTCAAATGCCTGTTGAAACTCCGCTGTCCATTGAATTTTGTCACAAAACGTTTGCACAAATGTTCGATGAAATCCATTCATGCCAAGAAATCGCATTATTTCCTTTCGTCTTGAGGGTATTGAAAACTCCTCAATAACTGTTGGGTTTCACATCCTATGTGACCATTCAACCCTGCCTGATTGTGTGGCCGAGGAAAGTGACCTTGGGCTTTTCCAAATTCACTTTTGGCGAGTTTTATCACCAGATCCGCCTCCTGAAGTCGATCGAATAACTCTGTCAGATGTTTTAAATGTTCTTTCCATGTCTGGCTGAAAATTGCCAGATCGTCCATGCATACCGCACAATTGGGTAATCCTGAAACAAATGGCATAACTTTTTCATGCCAAATGGCATAACTTTGAATTGGTATATACCATCTGGAGTCACAAAAGCTGAAATTTCCTTCGCCCTTTCGGATAAAGGTACTTGCCTTTAAGTAAATCCAGTTTGGAAATAAAAGCTGATTGTCCCACTTTCTCAATGCAATCCTCCAAACGTGGGATAAGATAAGAGTCCGTTCTTGTAATTGCAGTAACCTTTCTATAGTCCACACACAACCGTTGGTTACCGTCTGGTTTAGGTACCATCACTATGGGTGAGCTTCATTCGCTGTAACCCACTTCAATTATGCCATTTTTAAGCATACACTGAATCTCTTTGTTAACCTGTGCCAATTTTAAAGGGTTAAGTATAAATGGATGTGGTTTAATTGGAACAGCATTTCCCACATCTACATCATGTGTAGCCATTTTAGTGCTTCCCAACTTATCTCCACAAACTTGCCGATGTGATATCAATAACTCTTTCAGGTCAGTCCGTTTTTCCTCTGGAAGATAACTCAACAATTTATCCCAATTTTTAAGAACATCCTTGTTTTCCAACTTAAATTGAGCTATGTCAAATTCAAAGTCATCTGGATTTGGTTGGTCACTTTTAGTTAGAATCACTAAAACCGCCTCCTTTTTCTCTCCTTCACTTTCAAAGTACCTTTTAAGCATATTCACATGATACACTTGGTGAGTTTTCCTTCTATCTGGCATTCTTACCACATAATCCACCTCGCTTAATTTTCTTTCAATTTGATAAGGTCCACAAAACCTTGCTTTTAACTTTGCTTTCACCTACCACTGGTAACAACACTAAAACTTTATCGCCACTGGCAAAACTACGAACTTTGGATTTCTTGTCCGCTACCCGTTTCATCACATGTTGTTCAACTTTAAATGTTGTCTAGCCAATTCCCCTGCTCTATTTAATTGTCCCCTAAAATTTGACACGTAATCCAATAATGTAATTTCCGACTTCTCATTCACCAAATTTTCCTCAATCAATTTAATGGTCCTCTTGCCTCAAGACCAAAAATTAGTTCAAAAGGACTGAATTTGGTTGACTCATTAGGTGCATCCCTAATTGCAAACAGTCCGAATGGAATTCCTTTATCCCAATCCTCTGGATAGTCTTGATAATAAGACCTCAAAATTGTCTTTAATGTCTGATGCCACCTTTCTATTGCTCCCTGCGCTTCTGGATGGTACGCAGTTGATTTAAATTGTTTTATTCCTAAGCTATCCATAACTTCTTTGAATAGCCTTGAGGTAAAATTTGATCCTTGATCAGATTGTATTTCTATGGGTAGTCCATATCTAGTAAAGAATTTAAGTAACTCCTCCACAATCTTTTTAGTTGTGGTATTATGTACTGGAATGGCCTCTGGAAACCTAGTAGTAAATCCATTATTATCAAAAGATATTGATTGCCACTTTTCATTTTAGGATGCGGCCCTATGCAATCAATTAGGACCCGTGTAAAAGGTTCCTCAAATGCTGGAATGGATATTAAGGGCGCTGGTTTTATCACTACTTGAGGTTTCCCTATCACTTGACATGTGTGACATGATCGACAATATTTAACTACATCTTTATGTCATCCAGGCCAATAAAAATGTTTTTGTATTTTAGCTTGAGTTTTCCTTATTCCCAAATGACCTCCCACTGGTACCTCATGTGCAACTCGCAACACCTCCTTTCTATACCCAACGGTAATACTACTTGATGAACGTCTGCCCACTTTTCATCCGCCTGAAACTATAGGTCTGCATTTTCTCATCAAGACATCACTTTTACGGTAATAACACTCTGGTATGCACTCAGATTCCTCTTCCGCATATGCTTTCTGATAAATCCGGTTTATTTCTACATCTTTCTGTTGTAACTCCGCCAATTTTCCTGAACTAAAAATATCAGTCTCATCCTCCACCTGTTCTTGTTCTTTTTCAATCATCTGATCAAAAATTGTTTCTGATAATTGAACTTCCACTTCATCTTCACTCTGGTTTCTCCTTTTGTCTCAACCTGTGACTTTGCGAACTTGATACTAAACAATCCGGAAAACTCCCAGGATATTCGTCCCTCAACACTTCAGTTGTCTGACTTTCCACTGGATTATCAACCACAGTAGGCATCACTCTCACCTGCGATCCAGCTATATCATTACCCAAGAAAAACTGTATTCCTGGACAAGATAGTTTCTCTATTACTCCTACTACCACTTTACCACTCTTCACTGGACTTTCCAAACCTTACCTTATATAATGGAACACTACTCCTCTCACCCTGAATTACCACCTTTTCTAGCAGCATTCTTCCCAAACTACATAACTCCTCATCTCTTACCATTAAAGATTGACTAGCTCCCATATCTATTAAAATTGTGACTTCTTTACCTGCTCCTTCTGATACACATGAGTAAACTTTACCCACACAAGTAAATTCTTTGAAGAGATCTGGCACCTTCTTATCAATCACCTCTTGATCGGGCTGTACAATCTTTTGCACCTCCTTCGCTTCACTTGGGCTTTCCTTTACCACTTTAACAAACCCCACTGTCTTAACCTGTTTTACCACATCAGCCTTCCCAGTGCTTTTCTTCAACCACCAACACTGTGACTTTACATGGCCTAGTTTATTCCAGTGAAAACATTTGAAACTTTTCAACCTTAATTTCTTTTCCACCCTCCTGGATTTCCTTTTTAATCTGAGGTACACTCTCCTTATTATCTCCCATCACATCACCATTACCTTTACCACTTGAGTATATCTCATGTCCCCAGTTTCTATCCCTCACAGGCTGAAAGTGATGTCGGAAACTAAGCTTTGATTTATGAACTAATTCATAATCATCTGCCATTACTGCTTCTAATCTCGCAGTTTTAACTCTCTGCTCTTCCACATAAGTTCTCACTACATCAGGAATTGAATGTTTAAACTCCTCCAAAAGTATAATTTCTCTGAGAGCTTCATATGTTTGGTCTATTTTCAAAGCTCTGATCCACCTTTCAAAATTATTCTGTTTGATCCTTTCAAACTCCATGGGCGCAATTCTCCGCTCCCCACGCCGGGTGGGAGAATCGCGGGAGGGCTGGGCGAATCACGCCATGCCGCCGTGGCACCCCCCGCGATTCTCCCACTAGCCCCCAAAAATGGCGTGTCGCGTTTTGCCCGGCGACCGGCGATTCTCCGGCCCGGATGGGCCGAGCGGCCTGACGACCCCGACTGGTTCACGCCGGCGGTAACCACACCTGGTGGCTGCTGGCGTGAACATCGCGCGACAGGTAAGTATGGGGCCTGTGGGGGGCAGAGAGAGGATCGAGCACCACAGGCGTGCTCGTGAGGTGACTGGCCCGCGATCGGTGCCCACCGATCGTCGGGCCGGCGTCTCTAAGAGACGCACTCTTTCCCCTCCCCCGCCCCGCAAGATCAAGCCGCCACATCTTGCGGGGCAGCGGAGAGGAAAACGGCAACTGCGCATGCGCGGGTTGGAGCCGGCCAACCTGCGCATGCGCGGCTGACGTCACTTAGGCGCCGCCGGCCGCGTCATTCTCGGTGCACCGCTTTGACGCAAGCGTCAAGGCCCGGCGGCCGAATTTCTCACGACGCCGCCTAGCCCCCCTGGGGGGGGGGGGGGGGAATAGGGGGCGAGGAGCGGCCTCCGACGCCGGTGTGAAACACTCCGGGTTTCACTCCGGCGTCGGCACTCAGTATCCCTTTTGGAGAATCACGCCCGACGTATGTTTGACCAAATTATTTCCTTTAATTTCTAAACCTTTGTCTGTAGGCTTCAGGCACCAGCTCATTTGCACCTAAGATGGATTTTTCCACCTCCTCATACGTCCCAGATACCTCCTTCGGTTGTGATGCAAACACTTCACTAGCCCTACCTACCAGCTTTGTTTGAATCAGTCATACCCACATGTTCTGTGGCCATTTAATTTGTTTAGCTATCTTCTCAAATGAAATGAAAAAGGCTTCTACCTCCTTCTCATCAAATCTTGGCAATGCTTGGACATATTTAAATAAATCCCCACCAAGCCTTCGACTATCATGCTCTTTCTCACTATCCTCATCACTATCCTCCAACTGTACGTTTCCCTTTACGTCCACCAATTTAAACTGACTGTCATGTTTCATGGCCATTTTCCAAAGTTCAAATTCTCTCTCGCTTTCTTTTTCCCCTCTCTCTCTTTCTTTTTGTTTTGCTCAGTCTGTTCTTTCTGTTTTCCTTTCTTCTCTCTCTCTCTTTCTTTTTCCTCTCTATCTCTTTCGTATTCAAGCCGCTTTAATTCATTTTCATGTTCAAGTTGCCTGATCTGTACCTGATGTTTTGCCATTTCCAATGAGTCAGACTGTATCTCAGCAATTTTAAATGTTTAGCCACCGCCATAATTACCTCATCTTTTCGCATTTGTTCAGGTAATGTTAACTGCAATGTTTTTGCCAAATCTAATAGTCTGATTTTAGTCTCTGTCTGTTAAGGTACTGCGTGTGACCGTCTCCATCCCCAAAACCTCTGAGCCTCTGAAAGAGCCATTGTCCACAACACACTCACTACTTAAACTGAACTACTACACCTGAAAAGCAACCACAATATGCTCACCCCCCATTGTTTTTAAGTTCACTAAGCCAATCCAACAGACTTTTATCCCCCTTGAGCCCGCAATTTGTTATGGGGCAGGGTTTAGAGAACCCCAAAGTGTATCATGGAGTTCACCCGACCCATGACTTTTGCTAGATTGTGGTATGGGGCGCACATGGCCCACTCTACAGGTGTGGTGCAGCAGACATCTAACAGTAATTTTTAAAGCAAAACAATGTTTATTCTATGAACTCAAGTTAACCTTTTTAAAACATACAGTGAACATCTTAGCAATCATCAATTCAAATACAACCATCAAAGAATGCAACACAAAGTAATCCTTAAACTTTCCTTTTAACATCCATAAGGCATAAAAAGAAAATTAACAGAAGCACATATGGTTTAAATTAACTACTGAGAACAGTTATCACTCTGAATTCACGAAATTAGCAAGAGATAGTCTTTAGATGGCACCTTCTTTGGCTGGCTGAAGCTCCAACACTAAAACAAAACCAAAAAACACAGACAGACAGACAACCCAGCTCCACCCACACACTGACATCACTGCAGTAATAAACACCCATTTCCTAAAGGTACACCTACTACAGTTTTTCTATAAAAACACCCTATTCTTAAAGGTACTCTCACATGATAGTAGTCTATTGATTAGCAACGAGTGGGAAGGATGTAGAAGACCAAATTTGCTAGGAAATTACAAAGATTTTCAAAAATGATAGAGTACTTATAATTGGGGACTTCAATTATCCAAATATAGATTGGGAGCATTCAGACACTGACCTCCAGAGTTCAGTGTTGGGTCCCTGGCTTTTCTTAATGTATATTAATGCCCTAGACCTTTGAGGATGGGACACAATTTTAAAGTTTACAGATGGTACAATACTTGGAAACATTATGAACTGTGTTGAGGAAAGTATAGAACTTCAAAAGAGTGTAGACTAATCGTAGGAACGGGCTGACAGGTGACAAATGAAGTTCAATGTGGAGAAGTATGAGGTGATTCGTTTTGGTAGAAAGAATGTGAAGAGACAATAGAAACTAAAGGGTACAATTCTAAAGGTGGTGCAGCGGCACAGGATCAACTGCGTTTATATGTGCATAAGTTATTGAAGGTGACAGAACAGGGTGATAAAGCATGCGGTATCCTAAGATAACAGCAAGGAGGTTATGTTGAACTTGTAAAGAAGACTAATACAGCCCCAGCTAGAGAAATATGTCCAGGTCTGGGTGCTGTACTTTACGAGAGATGGGAGAGCCTTGGAGAGAGCACAGAAAAGATTCACGGGAATGGTTCCAGTGGTGAGGAACTTCAATTATGAAGATAGATTGGGAAATCAGGACTGTTTTCCTTGGAGAAGAAAAGGATGAGAGGAGATTTGATAGAGGTGTTCAAAACTACGAGGACAGATTAGATAGAGAGAAACTGTTCCCAATTGTGAAAGGATGTGGAATGAAAGGACGTTAAAGTAATTGGTAAAGGAAACAAAATCGATTTAAGAAAAACCTCGTTTGTGAGTGGTTAAGGTCTGGAACGCACTGTCTCAGAACTTAGTGGTGGCAGGTTCACTTGAAGCGTTCAAGAGGGAATTAGACCCTTAGTTGAGGAGGAAGAATGTTATGGGAGAAGGAGGGTGAATGGCACTAAGTAATTTGCTCATTCTGAGGGAGACATGATGGGTCAAATGACACCTATCTGCGCTGACACGATTCTGTGATTCCGTTGTGACTTCCCCCTCAGAAACTGCCTCCAGGAGATTTCTTTCTGAGGGCGCTGCATTGACCTTTTAAATAAAAAAACAGTTTTTCCAAAGCGTCTCTTCCCACTGCCTGTCTCCTCGCCTCATGTAGAATGTTCTGAGATGAGAAAATAGATATCAATCTAAAGGAAAGACACAGCACAACAGGGGTGAGACTGTCAGAGACAATATCATTCATTGTTAGAAAGGATCTCTAATGTGAGCAATCAGTAAATCATAATTACTGCTGATGAGAAGACACAGAACAGGGATAGAGGAATTAACAAGAAACTGTGCACACAGAGAGGAAACTTCAAATTAACTGATGACAAGAAGTGAGTCTGAGAATAATCTGATTGGCACTAACAAAAAAAAACATTGCTAATACAAGATTATTAGTAACAAATCATTGGACAACAATAACCAACGTAGGTTTGGTGACACAAACAACAGGACAAAATGAAAAAAAGAGAGAATGGATTGGTTAAAAAGTTTCACGTAATAGATTCTAACCATATGAGATCATTTAAATGCCAAAACTCCCCTCTCTTTAATGATGTAACTTCTTGTTTCTACAGAAATTGGAATTTTCATTGGGAGGTGAAAGTCAGTACAAGTGCTTTATCATAGATTATCATAGAATTTACAGTGCAGAAGGAGGCCATTCGGCCCATCGAGTCTGTACCGGCTTCCGGAAAGAGCATCCTACCCAAGGTCAACACCTCCACCCTATTCCCATAACCCAGTAACCCCACCCAACACTAAGGGCAATTTTGGACACTAAGGGCAATTTATCATGGCCAATCCATCTAAACTGCACATCTTTGGAATGTGGGAGGAAACCGGAGCACCTGGAGGAAACCCACGCACACACGGGGAGGATGTGTAGACTCCGCACAGACAGTGACCCAAGCTGGAATCGAACCTGGGACCCTGGAGCTGTGAAGCAATTGTGCTATCCACAAAGCTACCGTGCTGCCCTTTAGCAAAGCAGTGACCAATTTCAAAATGATTCGAATATATTTTTCAAAGGCTACTCTTTTCTGATTTTAAACCATGGTGTCACGTGACATTCAAAGAATCCCTTAAGGTCACTTTTATCCTGAACAATGGACTTCAATTCCTACAACTTTTTAGGTCTGCTTAACAATAACTTTTGATGGCATTGTATTGAGGGTGGTTGAATAATTCAGATTTGACTTCTGCTCTGAGTGCCACATTCTTTGATGTTATAGCTTAAACCTTTTTTAAAACTGAAAAGCCCAGGAAACCTTAACAGAAAGACCACCAATATTTCACAACAAAGTGATTGAACAATTCACTTCACAAATGTGAAAGTTACAGCTTGCTTGACCTTAATGGGTACCAAATATTTCCAGGTGGGAATTGTGTATGAATTGAATGGAAAAATGAGTACTACAATCAGGCCCTGTAGGTTCATAAGAGTGAAGTGATTTGTTTATCTGGGAGAGAAAACTTGGTGCTGTCTGCAATAGTTCACAGGTAGTATGCTTGCTTCTGAGTCAGTGGGTGGGATTTTCCGACCCTTCTTGCCAGCGGGATCGCCGGTCCCTAGAAAGGTGACCGGGGTGGGGGCAGCAGGTTCCCCGGTGGCGTGGTTGGCGAGCATGGCCAATAGCTATTGACTTTGGTAAGACTAGAGGTTCCCATTGGCGAGTCATATCCAGGAGAGCTGGAAATTCCTGGCCGTTATTTGTGGGTTGAGGTGCGATTCCAAGTCTCTATGTACATAATCGAGGTTAACATGGCAGTGTTAAACTGTTGGAGTCTCATCCTTTGGATTTGGTGTTATGCCGGGGCACATTTCTCAAATGGATGCATTTCAAAGAAGTGTGGGACAGATGCCCCTAGTATCCTGGTCAATACTTATCCTTCAATCTGTCATGTTATTATGGTGATATAAAGAAACCAATCATAAAAACAAGGAATAGTGTAAACACACTATTGGTTAATTTATTTAGAATCATAGAATTTACAGAGCAGAAGGAGGCCATTCGGCCCATCAAGTCATCACCGGCCCTTGCAAAGAGCACCCTACGTAAACCCACACCTCCACCCTATCCCCGTAGCCCAGAAGCCCCACCTAACCTTTTTGGGCGCAAAGGGTAATTTAGCATGGTCAATCCACCTAAGCTGCACATCTTTGGACTGTGGGAGGAAACCGGAGCACCCAGAGGAAACCCACGCACACATGCGTGTTCTAAACAACACATGTTCTAATTCTAATTCTAATGGGGAGAACGTGCAGACTCTGCACAGACAGTGACCCAAGCTGGGAATAGAACCTGGGACCTGGAGCTGTGAAACTACAATGCTAACCACTGTGCTACCATGCCGCCCCCTTTAGACCTGAGAATATTTATACAAAGAAGGAAAGTTTGAAGTGTCTGCGTGTGTGTGCGGAACATAAGAACATAAGAACATAAGAACATAAGAACATAAGAACTAGGAGCAGGAGTAGGCCATCTGGCCCCTCGAGCCTGCTCCGCCATTCAATTAGATCATGGCTGATCTTTTGTGGACTCAGCTCCACTTTCCGGCCCGAACACCATAACCCTTAACCCCTTAATTCTTCAAAAAACTATCTATCTTTACCTTAAAAACATGTAATGAAGGAGCCTCAACTGCTTCACTGGGCAAGGAATTCCATAGATTCACAACCCTTTGGGTGAAGAAGTTCCTCCTAAACTCAGTTCTAAATCTACTTCCCCTTATTTTGAGGCTATGCCCCCTAGTTCTGCTGTCACCCGCCAGTGGAAACAACCTGCCCGCATCTATCCTATCTATTCCCTTCATAATTTTAAATGTTTCTATAAGATCCCCCCTCATCCTTCTAAATTCCAACGAGTACAGTCCCAGTCTACTAAACCTCTCCTCATAATCCAACCCCTTCAGCTCTGGGATTAAGTTAGTGAATCTCCTCTGCACACCCTCCAGCGCCAGTACGTCCTTTCTCAAGTAAGGAGACCAAAACTGAACACAATACTCCAGGTGTGGCCGCACTAACACCTTATACAATTGCAACATAACCTCCCTAGTCTTAAACTCCATCCCTCTAGCAATGAAGGACAAAATTCCATTTGCCTTCTTAATCACCTGTTGCACTTGTAAACCAACCTTCTGTGACTCATGCACCAGCACACCCAAGTCTCTCTGAACAGCGGCATGCTTTAATATTTTATCGTTTAAATAATAATCCCGTTTGCTGTTATTCCTACCAAAATGGATAACCTCACATTTGTCAACATTGTATTCCATCTGCCAGACCCGAGCCCATTCACCTAACCTATCCAAATCCCTCTGCAGACTTCCAGTATCCTCTGCACTTTTCGCTTTACCACTCATCTTAGTGTCATCTGCAAACTTGGACACATTGCCCTTGGTCCCCAACTCCAAATCATCTATGTAAATTGTGAACAATTGTGGGCCCAACACGGATCCCTGAGGGACACCACTGGCTACTGATTGCCAACCAGAGAAACACCCATTTATCCCAACTCTTTGCTTTCTATTAATTAACCAATCCTCTATCCATGCTACTACTTTACCCTTAATGCTATGCATCTTTATCTTATGCAGCAACCTTTTGTGTGGCACCTTGTCAAAGGCTTTCTGGAAATCCAGATATACCACATCCATTGGCTCCCCGTTATCTACTGCACTGGTAATGTCCTCAAAAAATTCCACTAAATTAGTTAGGCATGACCTGCCTTTAACGAACCCATGCTGCGTCTGCCCAATGGGACAATTTCTATCCAGATGCCTCGCAATTTCTTCCTTGATGATAGATTCCAGCATCTTCCCTATTACCGAAGTTAAACTCACTGGCCTATAATTTCCTGCTTTCTGCCTACCTCCTTTTTTAAACAGTGGCGTCACGTTTGCTAATTTCCAATCCACCGGGACCACCCCAGAGTCTAGTGAATTTCGGTAAATTATCACTAGTGCATCTGCAATTTCCCTAGCCATCTCTTTTAGCACTCTGGGATGCATTCCATCAGGGCCAGGAGACTTGTCTACCTTTAGCCCCATTAGCTTGCCCATCACTCCCTCCTTAGTGATAACAATCCTCTCAAGGTCCTCACCTGTCATAGCCTCATTTCTATCAGTCGCTGGCATGTTATTTGTGTCTTCCACTGTGAAGACCGACCCAAAAAACCTGTTCAGTTCCTCAGCCATTTCCTTATTTCCCATTATTAAAACTCCCTTCTCATCCTCTAAAGGACCAATATTTACCTTAGCCACTCTTTTTTGTCTTATATATTTGTAAAAACTTTTACTGTCTGTTTTTATATTCTGAGCAAGTTTACTCTCATACTCTATCTTACTCTTCTTTATAGCTTTTTTAGTAGCTTTCTGTTGCCCCCTAAAGATTTCCCAGTCCTCTAATCTCCCAGCAATCTTTGCCACTTTATATGCTTTTTCCTTCAATTTGATACTCTCCCTTATTTCCTTAGATATCCACGGTCAATTTTCCCTCTTTCTTCCGTCCTTCCTTTTTGTTGGTATAAACCTTTGCTGAGCACTGTGAAAAATCGCTTGGAAGGTTCTCCACTGTTCCTCAACTGTTCCACCATAAAGTCTTAGCTCCCAGTCTACCTTAGCTAGTTCTTCTCTCATCCCCTTGTAATCTCCTTTGTTTAAACACAAAACACTAGTATTTGATTTTACTTTCTCACCCTCCATCTGTATTTTAAATTCCACCATATTGTGATCGCTCCTTCCGAGAGGATCCCTAACTATGAGATCATGAATCAATCCTGTCTCATTACACAGGACAAGATCTAGGACCGCTTGTTCCCTCGTAGGTTCCATTACATACTGTTCTAGGAAACTATCGCGGATACATTCTATAAACTCCTCCTCACGGTTGCCTTGACCGACCTGGTTAAACCAATCGACATGTAGATTAAAATCCCCCATGATAACTGCTGTACCATTTCTACATGCAACAGTTATTTCTTTGTTTATTGCCTGCCCCACCATCTCGTTACTATTTGGTGGCCGATAGACTACTCCTATCAGTGACTTTTTCGCCTTACTATTCCTGATTTCCACCCAAATGGATTCAACCTTATCCTCCATAGCACCGATGTCATCCCTTACTATTGCCTGGATGTCATCCTTAAATAACAGAGCAACACCACCTCCCTTACCATCCACTCTGTCCTTCCGAATAGTTTGATACCCTCGGATATTTAACTCCCAGTCGTGACCATCCTTTAACCATGTTTCAGTAATGGCCACTAAATCATAGTCATTTACGATGATTTGTGCCACCAACTCATTTACTTTATTCCGAATACTACGAGCATTCAGGTAAAGTACACTTATGTTGGTTTTTTTACCTCTGTTTTGAATCTTAACATCTCCAGTTTTATTCCTTTTGTTATTACTGGGCCTATTCACTGTGCTCCCCTCAGTCACTGGACCTTGTACTGTCGCCCTGATGGATTTCTGACTATGTCTTCTCTGCCTTGCACTTTTCCCCTTACTTCCTTTTGTTTCTGTCCCTGTTTTACTACCTTCCAACTTCCAGCATTGGTTCCCATCCCCCTGCCACATTAGTTTAAACCCTCCCCAACAGCTGTAGCAAACACCCCCCCTAGGACATCGGTTCCAGTCCTGCCCAAGTGCAGACCGTCCGGTTTGTACTGGTCCCACCTCCCCCAGAACCGGTCCCAATGCCCCAGGAATTTGAATCCCTCCCTCTTGCACCATCTCTCGAGCCACACATTCATCCTATCTATCCTGACATTCCTACTCTGACTAGCTCGTGGCACTGGTAGCAATCCTGAGATTACTACCTTTGAGGTCCTACTTTTTAGTTTAACTCCTAACTCCCTGAATTCCGCTTGTAGGACCTCATCCCGTTTTTTACCTATATCGTTGGTGCCTATGTGCACCACGACAGCTGGCTGTTCACCCTCCCCCCCCAGAATGTCCTGCAGCCGCTCCGAGACATCCTTGACCCTTGCACCAGGGAGGCAACATACCATCCTGGAGTCTCGATTGCGTCCACAGAACCGCCTGTCTATTCCCCTTACGATCGAGTCCCCTATCACTATAGCCCTGCCATTTTTCTTCCTGCCCTGCTGTGCAGCAGAGCCAGCCACGGTGCCATGAACCTGGCTGCTGCTGCCTTCCCCTGGTGAGCCATCTCCCTCAACAGTATCCAAAGCGGTATCTGTTTTGCAGGGAGATGACCGCAGGGGACACCTGCACTGCCTTCCTACTCTTGCTCTTTCTTTTGGTCACCCATTTTCTATCTCCCTCAGTAACCTTCACCTGCGGTGTGACCAACTTGCTAAATGTGCTATCCACGACCTCCTCAGCATCGCGGATGCTCCAAAGTGAGTCCATCCGCAGCTCCAGAGTCGTCAAGCGGTCTAACAAGAGCTGCAACTGAACACACTTCTTGCACGTGAAGGAGCCAGGGACAGTGGACGTGTCCCTGAGCTCCCACATCGCACACGAGGAGCATGACACAGGTCTGGGATCTCCTGCCAT
The DNA here is from genome assembly GCF_902713615.1 of Scyliorhinus canicula. NCBI lineage: Eukaryota > Metazoa > Chordata > Chondrichthyes > Carcharhiniformes > Scyliorhinidae > Scyliorhinus > Scyliorhinus canicula. The sequence continues at coordinate 74,032,109 of NC_052151.1, forward strand.
GTCTTAAACCCTTGGTAAACTTAAACAACTAGAATTTCAAAATAAAAATAAATAAATTAGACAATGAAAAGAAAAAGAGAGACTACTAACCAGTCACTTACCAGGGTTAAAAAGCACCTCCTCACACTCTGCACCGAATTACCTTACTGCACCAAATTACCAAGTTTAAATCTCTCACTCTGTATGAGTCTCAATCCGGATGTGTCTCCTGGAAAAGTGCTCGCTTACTGTGTGCGCTCTCTGTCTGTCTTTTATACAGACCTCAGCTAACCGATGACTCAAAAAAAAACCTTACCTTCAAAGAGAATAATACAATGTGCCCCTAAACAGGCCTCAACAGGCCTCAGGTGATTGACAGATAACTGCCTCTCAGCAATTAGGGTGGGGGCAGCTTCAACCAATCAGACACTAAGCTCCACACTGCACTTTTAACTGAAAAACAGCAGAATTAGATTTTCCACTTACCTTTGCTGATTTACCTCACTGCACCAAATTACCAAGTTTTCCATATATTTTCAGAGTGTCAGGTTCAGACTGAAAACCAACGGGTAGCTCTTCAGCCGCACAGCTGCGTTTTTAGAACAGATTTTCAGGCATGCTGAGAACAACAAATGAGCGGGTGAGGTTTACGCTGTCAGTGTGGCAGGCGGGGCAAGGTCTGATAGAGCCGGCAAGGCCCGCTCCACCAAGATTGGGGCACCATCTACAAAGGGTGCCCTGATGGGCACAACAAGTAAACACCCCCCCCCCCCGATACCCCTACCCCACAGATACAGAGGACCCCCTTCACAAACTTCAGGGGCTTGTCCACCACTGCACAAACAATGGGGCACCTCCCACCTCTTACAATGCCAACATCGTAGCATCCTCCCCTCCCCCAAATGCCAACATTGGGGCACCGCCCCTCAGCACTGCATTCAAAGGGCCACTCTACCTCGCTTCCGAATCTTCCCCTCCCCCACCCCCAGCATTGCAGTCTCAGAGGCCATCTTTCCCTCCTCACAGACATCAATCTTCTCCCACACACAAAAGGGGAACCCCACCCACGGTGCTGCACAGAGGGCTCACAGCTGGTACTGTCCAGATTGGTTCTGGACATATTGGTATCACTAACCTGTGCCAACCTCGCAGTGCAAACCTGTGCCAGGGGGCTGTGTCAGGGCACTGCCTGGGCATGTCCTTCTTCCCCCCGGGGGCTATACTTATATTTGTGCCCCCGGGAGATTCCCTCAACTGATTCACACCTTTAAATACCTCTTGTAAACCTCGTCGGCGAGGTATGAATATTCAGTGAGAAGGGATCACGTGGCGGTGGCTCATTAATTATATGTAAATATATTCAAATGTATTACATTGAGGTGCTCGCCCTTTGTGGACGGCAACCTCGTTACATCATTGGCGAGAGGCATGGAAAATCAGGAAATGTAATCTTGCTGATTCGCGATATGTTGCATCCACGTCGCCATTCTTGCCAACGGCTTGCCAAAGACATTGGTCTTTGTTGTATTTGGGATCTAGTCTATGGGGGGGGGGTGGGGGGGGGGGGTGGGGGGGGGGGGGGGTGGGGGGGGGCATGGTAGCACAGTGGTCAGCACAGTTGCTTCACAGCTCCAGGGTCCCAGGTTCGATTCCCGGCTTGGGTCACTGTGCGAAGTTTGCACTTTCTCCCCGTATCTGCGTTGTTTTCCTCCGGGTGCTCCAGTTTCCTCCCACAGTCCCACAGGTGGACTGGCCGTGCTAAATTGCCCTTAGTGCCCAAAAGGTTGGATGGGGTTACTGGATTACGGGGATAGGGTGGGGGTGTGGGCTTACGTAGGTTGCTCTTTCCAAGGGCCGGTGCAGTCCCGATGGGCCAAATGGCCTCTTTCTGCACTATAAATTCTATAGTCCTAGATACAATAGAACAGGGGTGGGCAAACTTTTCCGTGCAATGGCCACATTCAGAAATTCACAATTTTAAAGGGCCGCATAGTATATTAAGTAAAATAATTAATATTTTAAATAGCCAAAATAAAAGGTCTTTAAAGAAAAAAAAGCACATTTATTTGAAAAGCAAAGTAACTCAGTAAGTAACAGAACAATGTCAATGAGAATGATGCATCTGACTGCAGTCATTTACCAGATTGTTGAAATCAGGTGTCAAGTTGCTTGTGCTGATCCTTAACACTGACAGAAGCACAGCCTAGCCGAGTCAACGATAAAAACGCGCGTAGTGGGGTGGATGAGTAGGGCTGCCTTATTGGTCGGTTTAGTTGGGTGTGCGACCAATAGGAGTCCAGGTTACAAACAATAATAAGGCTTATTGTTTGTAACCTGGACTCCTATTGGTCGCACACCCAACTAAACCGAC